>NC_065412.1:1584585-1929585 GCF_024362695.1 Pectinophora gossypiella | reverse complement strand
GTGGAGGAAGCAAGAGAAGTGTGTCAGGATCGAAGCAAATGGAATTCTATAGTCTCTGCTTACCCCGGTGGGAAATAGGCGTGAGTTTATGTATGTATGTGTTATCATAAGTATGTACGTAAAAATGTATCTTTCCTTCCGAGAAACTGTGAAAGGCATACTTACAAGGAATATAAATAAAATTGCTATTCATAATTCTATATTAAGTAAATTAAATTCGTCTTTTTTGGGGTTATGTATACGTTTATACAATAAAATACCAGATAATATTTTGAATTTGTCAGAAAATAAATTTAAAACTCATGTAAAAATTACTTATAAGATGAATGATTACCTAAATGATAAAAAAGCCTGGTACTAAATGTGTTCCTCTAGTTACTAAATAATTTGTAGTTTATACCTACATTGATTTAATCAGGTTTTTTACAGAAGCAACTGCCTGTTTGACTTTCCAACCCGCGAAGGGAAAACCAGCCCAATACAGGTAAGGTCACATATCTCCGAAACGCATTTCTTGGGTATGTGGGTTTCCTCACGATGTTTTCCTTCACCGCTGAGCACGTGGTAATCATTTATGATCCAAACATGTATTTGAAAATCAAAGGTTTCGACCCGTGCTGGATTCGAACCTGTGATACAGTGAGAGTCAAGCGTTCAACATAACATAAAAATAAGCTTACGATTCTATTGGGGTAGTCAGAGATCCATCTAAACTAGAAGAAATAATCTTTGTCAATGAATTGTATTTTTTTTGTGTGGTTTTTTGGCCTAGTCCGGTTGCATTATAGCAATGGCCTAAAGGTTTATATAACCAGGCCCAGACCAAACAAAAGCTTATATATAGCAACAATATTTTGTAAATAAAAAATAATCGTGGCTGACTTTGCAAATTGACTGCGATTGTTGAAGTTAAGCAACTTTCGCAAAGGCCGGTCATGGGATGGGTGACCACAAAAAAAAAGTTTTCATCTCGAGCTCCTCCGTGCTTGGGAAGGCACGTTAAGCCGTTGGTCCCGGCTGCATTAGCAGTCGTTAATAACCATCAATCCGCCCTGGGCCCGCGTGATTGTTTAAGACCCGATCTCCCTATCCGTCCATAGGGAAGGCCCGTGTCCCAGCAGTGGGGACGTTAATGGGCTGATGATGATGATGACGATAATTTGTGTCTTATTGACAATAGCAAAAGATGCAAAAGATGCAAGTCAGATTCGTCAAAAATTTCAGATACGTCAGTTAGAGACGGCGGTGGCGATATATTTTTCACCGAGCTTTCAAGTCAACAAATACAAACGCAAGTACATCTTCCTTATCTTGCTCCAACTTGCCAACAGCTAGTGACCTCACGCACCCTCCCTAGAGGGCCGTGAGGAGGCACATTTCGGCCCTTTTTGACCCTTAAGCGACCGGGCCTAAATTATCTTAGGGACACCAAAAAGAGGTCGCCAGTCGGTATAGTTAAGGTTAATAGTTTTGTTGCTACTTAGTCTTGTGTTTGGGTATTTTTGACTATGATAGACTATTAGGTTTTTCTAGAATAGTTAAAAGACATGATACCGGATTCTTACCGCGTTATCAGGGATATAGGACTCCCGATATTCCAACACTGTTGCAAGTGCCATGATCACGGGACGACTGATGAAATTGGAGTGGAGTAGGTAGATCCATATTTTTTAAGGGCAAACATATCTGTCTACCATCTTTCTTTGCCGCTTGTTTCTACATTTTGATGTCGGAATGTTCGGAACCATATGAACTCGCACCAAACTCACTACGACAAGGCCTATTGTGGTGACAAAACACGAGGACAAAGTGAGTGTGGTTTGAACCCGGTATTATGTGTTTTAATTATGACAATAAGCGCGGGAATCTCAAACAATGTATAAAGAATAGTTTTCCAACTCTAATAACGACTACTGGACGTCTCCTGCAAAATGGAAAACCAGAACCACACTTGTAGTCTGTCTTCAGTTCTGAGAGTCGCGCCCCATCTGAGTCGAACTTACAATAAATCACGCCAAGGAATATATTCGCATACACGGAGCTATTGTTTCGGGAGCGTTCAATGAAGCTAGTTCACCTGATAGTAAACTAAGCAACCTTCAACCGTTCTACTCGACTAAACTCAATACCTAAACGCGGCACCGTACACCCGCGACCACAGCGTGCGTGCGACCACTAGGCAGGCCGAGTCATCGACCGCTGGACATTGGCCGCTTACTGTACCGTGACGGAGAAAGTAAGATTCGGTTTCAATGCCGCACCGCGAAAGTAAAGTACAATTTGTATCGGGCGCAGAGCTGGATTTACCTCACACCCTTTTTAACTTTAAAAAGCTGGGGGTTAAAATGGTCACATCGAAGCAATTCATCTAAGAAAGCAATATTGCAATTTGACATTTGCGCATATAAAAGTAAGTGCGCAATAACTACTTAGTTTATATAGCAAATGTAAATTGTTACTGGCAATAAATTTATTTTATTCTCATTCAATATAAACAAATGTCAAATAGCAATATTTCTTTTCTATGTGGCCATTTTAACCCCCTTGGTTTGTTTAGGCATGAGGTGTGGGTACTTAGTTCATCGTACCATGGATGTACGATAAGGTGCAAAAGTCCAATCAGTTCCTTACAAAGTAATAAATTAACTGGTTGCACTTAAGACCCTCTGGTTACATATCGTTTCTGTAATAGACCA
Organism: Pectinophora gossypiella; assembly: GCF_024362695.1. NCBI lineage: Eukaryota > Metazoa > Arthropoda > Insecta > Lepidoptera > Gelechiidae > Pectinophora > Pectinophora gossypiella. The sequence continues at coordinate 1,926,889 of NC_065412.1, read as the reverse complement.
AAAACACCTACAAAAACATACATCTTCTAATTATGAAAACTAATGGTTCATAATATATGTTGCTTCTGTGCTGTTCTGGGCACTTCTGGGACCAAATAAAAAACATAGAACACGTTCAGCTGCTTGTCTTCCCGGGCATGTCGTAAAATCCGACAGAGGGATTGTGTCCTCTAATATGATGGACTAATGTTATGGGCGATAGGCTGATCCCTTATACCATAAGGTTCATCATATCCAGCTTACGACATCATATCAACAGTGGCTGCAAGTTGTCTTTGATTACTTGTGGCTCTGCCCACCCCATTAGGGATTACGGGCGTGAGTTTATGTATGTATGTAATGGTTCTACTACTGTTTACAAATAATTCGCTGGGCTCAGTGACTGCGCTTTTGCTCTTTGATTGTACTTCTGACTACAAATGGGATAGACCCGAGAGCTTCTTTTAAACAAGTTTTTGTAAAGTTGTTTTCTTTCTATGTTTCTTTTGTCTGTCATACTGTGTACAAATACATACATACATACATAAATCGCGCCTATTTCCCACCGGGGTAAGCAGAGACTATGGCATTCCATTTGCAATATTCATTCAATATGCATTTGTTCTTCTTCTATCGTGACGGTTGTGACTGTTGTGAGGTGGATTACCAACCCCATCAACCCTGGTGTCAGGGTTATTATTGAGCCGCCATAGGCCCCTGACATGACTCATGTAACGACTACGTACTTACATCATTAAGTAATAACCGGGACCAACGGCTTAACGTGCTTTTCGAAGCACGGATCATCTTACTTTTGGACAATCAGGTGATCAGCTATAATGTCCTAACCAAACTAGGGATCACAAAGTGATTTTTAAGATTTGTCCTCACCGGGATTCGAACTCGGGACTCGTGAGCACAAGGCTCAACTACTGGACTACGGAGGCCGTAATTGCATTTGTTGTGTACAAATAAATAAAATAAATATTTTTAATTAATGGTATTGTGCCTAGCAACTCCACGGTTTAATTCAATTTTACACTCCGCTCCCACTGACCACTTACCGAACAAAGCCTACATTTACATAAGCTTTAATTTTAATCTGGGAGTTATGGAGATTTCTTATATTGTGTATGCCTAAGAGCTGCGAGCTATGTGGGTGGTCATACATACCATACATACACAAGTCACACCCGTAATGCTAAATGGGGAGGGCAGAGTGAATGCTTACTAGTTAACTTAACTTAGACAGGCAGATAACAGCCTCCGTGGTCTAGTGGTTAGAGCGTTAGGCTCACGATCTGGAGGTCCGGGTTCGATTCCCGATGGGGACATTGTTCGAAATCACTTTGTGAGACTGTCCTTTGTTTGGTAAGGACTTTTCAGGCTTGAATCACCTGATTGTCCGAAAAAGTAAGATGATTCCGTGCTTCGGAGGGCACGTTAAGCCGTTGGTCCCGGCTATTAGCCGTAAAAAACACCTCCACCAACCCGCAGTGGAGCAGCGTGGTGGAGTATGCTCCATACCTCCTCCGGTTGATTGAGGGGAGGCCTGTGCCTAGCAGTGGGACGTATATAGGCAGTTTATGATAGATAGGCAGAGGTGTATAGTATATATACCCACTCCTCACCAGCTATGTTTAAGTGCCACGTAATAAATATGGGGCGAGCTCATTGCCAGTGAGGCTCTCATACATAGTAGAAGCCGTACACTTGGGGGCCACATAATGGACCCCCGGGAAGTCATGGAGCTTTCTCCCAAAAAGACGTTGGATCTCTTCAAACGGTCTAGAGGTGGATTTTTAAATGTAGGGATTTAGGTCACAATAGATCTGACAAGGTCGCAGTGATCCCGCGGGCTGTATTCAGTTCGGCCTTCACAACTTTCAAATAATAATAATAATTTGGCGCTTCTGCACTGTAAAGTCGCGAAATGTAAATAAATAAAATACGGGTTCAAAATTGCCATTCATCACTAATTTAAGAGCCACGCTCAAATAGACTTCTCTGTGCGCCATCACACTCGCGTCAGACAAAGCACTGCGGGCGGAAGCAAGAGGGAAACCACTTCCCTATTTTTCCCTAAAAACTAGCATGGAGAATGCTACACCGATAAGAGCGTGGCTCTTAAATTAGTGATGATGAATGAGTAGGTATGTCATTAGTATAATATTGAGTCATTATTATAATATAATGAGAATAGCAAGTTATTATAATAGTTTGAACAAGTATAAAGTTGCGTAAAAGGAAAAAAACTGTGTTGATTTCTGTTTTATTGGAAACGTTCTTTAAAATTACACAAAAGCGACTTATTGCTATTTGTTTCTTTACCTACGATGAATATAATTAGTTGAATATAAATAATAATGAAGGAAAAAGTTCAAAAAGAAATCTGATAATTATAACGGGCTTTAATGTATAAGGTAGCAGCAAATTGGCCTTTGTTGCGAACAATTATATAGATTGTAAAACAATAGAGCGATTCGTCTGTCCATAACAGGAAAAACTGGGGGTGTGGCCATGAGAACCGCAGAACGACAAACTTCGGCTAGAGTGGTTTACAAGCTTTTAAGAGAAAAAAAAATGTGATGTTCGCGAAAATCATCTTGTCTCTTCTGTCCTCAATTACCCTCAATATTTGCCTTTTCCCTTACTCTTTCATTCTGTCTAACTTACTGTAAATATTTGACACCATTATATTTCATATCACCGCTTAAAATTATTAGCGGGTTTCTTGCCAGCGTTTCCTATTTGACCAGCCAAGTAGTCAAATAATGTAAAAAAAGCTGGCCAGGGGGGTTAAAATGGCCACATCGAAGCAATTTATCTAAAAAAGCAATATTGCAATGTGACATTTGCGCATGTAAAAGTAAGTGCGCAATGCAAACAATTGTCTAATAGCAATATTGCTTTCTTAGATGAAATTTGCCATTGCATGGCCATTTTAACCCCCCAGGTATCCGCCTTCTTCCGTGCCCCACCCGAGGTAACGAGTAAAATTGTCGGTAACGTACCGTTGTGATGTCGTGCGGTAAGTTACGCATAATAACTAGACATTTTCAATGTTACTAGACGTTAACATATTTCGTCGTAATTAATTAATACTTCCTCCATTTTAATGAAGGAAGAACGAAAGAGAGTACTTTTTTCTAGAATACGTAAGAATGTAACAGCAGCCATCTTACTTCCGGCCAATCAGGTGATCAGCCTGTAATGACCTAACCAAACTAGGGATCACAAAGTAATTTTTGGGATATGTCCCCACCGGGATTCGAAGCCGGGGCCTTCGGATCGTTAGATCAGCGCTCAACCACTGGACCACAGAGGCCGTTATGCAGACGATTGTAACTTATAAAAGTTATTTCAAGGTTTCAAATGCGTTCAGGGCAGAGTACTACTGAATTTAAATACATGTATTTTGACAGTATCTGTTCTCCCTAGCATTATCCCGTTTTTCATAGGGTCAGTTTACCTAATCTGAAGATTTCACAGGTCCAATTTTTAGAGAAGCGACTGCCCGTCTGACCTTCCAACCCGCGAAAGGAAAACCAGCCCAATACAGGTTAGATCACATATACCTCCGAAAATGCATTCCTCGGGAAAGTGGGTTTCCTCACGATGTTTTCCTTCACCGCTGAGCACGTGATAATCATTTATGATCCAAACATGAATTCGAAAATAAATTCGAAAATCATTAGTTTAGGCCTGTGCTGGATTCGAACCTGCGACCTCAAAGTGAGAGGCAAGCGTTCTAGCAACTGGGCTACCACGGCTCCCACAGTTTCTCTCCGTATACGGCCTTAAAATATCCAAACTAAATTTTACTTCCGAAATACATGACGCAAAAAGCCCCACGGAAGTGTAATCCTGCGAACATCGACCGGGATAGAGAAAGAGCCTAAAACTACATAAACAGTTCAATTTAAATCCCACCTAATATATTGCCGAAGTTGGCCTATAGACGTAATGAAGGCATGGCCGACATCTACCCTAGAGAAGGGAAATTGGTGAATAAAGACTTTTTGCTAACTTGACTTGTTGTTTTGCCTCGGACTGCATTCTTTTGTTTCTGTACAACATCATAATCATAATAATATTATTCATCATCATCATTAGCCCATTAACGTCCCCACTGCTGGGGCACGGGCCTTCCCTATGGATGCGAGATCGGGCCTTAAACCATCATGCGGGCCCAGTGCGGATTGATGGTTATTAACGACTGCTAATGCAGCCGGGACCAAGGGCTTAACGTGCCCTCCGAAGCACGGAGGAGCTCGAGATGAAAAATTTTTTTTGTGGTGACCCATCCTATGACCGGCCTTTGCGAAAGTTGCTTAACTTCAACAATCGCAGACCGAGCGCGTTTACCGCTGCGCCACCGAGCTCCTCAATAATATTATTATTATTATGTAAGTTTATATGGATTATTTTTTCTTATGTAAGTGACTATAAAATTTGAATAAGAAATAAAAAATATATAATATATGTTATAATTGGGTACTTTCCTAGGTCAAAGACAAATTATGAAATTCTGATTACTAAATCAAGACAAAAAACGTTTTCTTTTTTCTATTTCACTTATTTATGAATTTTAATGAAGAAAAATGTAATAATAAGTTTAGTTCAGTGCAATAGAGATTTTTTGATTTGATTTGAATAAGTGCCACATTTTATCACGTTTTTCTATGACGTCACAGGTGATGTTTTTACCCACGACGAAACGGAGCAGGTATATGCGTTTAGGGTGAGAGATGTTTGTGTGTGCGTTTGTGCAAAGTAATGTTATCACTTATCTTCTAAACTAATGATCCGATTTTTTTCATACAAATTCCATAGTGAGTTCGTGTTTTGACGTTTATTATTTGTCCAGCCAAGTAGTTAATGCTAAATAATAATAGTAGTTAATAAGTCAAGTCAAAAAAAGACGTTTATTAAAAAGTATCTGATTTGACTAGTTGGTAACTACCCCATTAGCGTAAGACCTGCAGCAGAGCTATACTATAATACATACATCACGCCTCTTCCCCACCGCGGCAAGCAGAGACTATGGATCCTGACACACCCAAGACTTTCGTCGTAGGGCTAGACAGGAGGAATCTACCCTCATTGCCCGAGCACGCCCACACTTACACACACGTACACACACGCACGCACACGCACACACACACAGACACATACACACACACATACACACATTATACAAACATTCTTTAATTGCTTATTTGTAAAACGTAAAGGTAACAAAACTTTCTTACCTATTTACTACTGTTATAGAAGAGCGGAGTCTCCTGGTACAGGCATATTTTGCTTAAAAGGAGGCTCCAGTAATTAGTTTAAGAAAAACATGTAAGAAAAGTAAATAAATACTTTTTTGACTTTTTTTTTAAACTTCTCTTGCTTTCTCCACATTCATCAATCGTTTCATACACGCCCGCCGGTTTAGAGTAGATCTTACTAAACCTTGTCTAAGGATATCTCCAATTTGTATACTATAATAATATACAAAATACATCATAATAGGCATTGTGTGATAGATAATACTCTTTTAATTTAGCTTTGAAATAAGTTTATGTTTGTAAGTTCATTAAACTCAGCTGGGAAACCCCACGACCAATTAACCATTGAAAGTTGAAGTTTCCTACTACAGTTGAACTAGCGATTTTATTACGGCCATAACGCTGAAATGCATAGTTTTAATGAAGGGACGTTAACCTGCCACCGCATACTGCGATGTGAATTCGTAAACAAGGGGTTAATTTCAACTGTTATTAGCGTTTTTTACAGATGACGTGTTGTCTATATTGCTGCTGTAATTTATGCCTACATTAACATCTTTTTTTTAATCATATTACATACATACATACATAAACTCACGCCTATTACCCACCGGGGTAAGCAGAGACTATAGAATTCCATATGCTTCAATCCTGACACACTTCTCTTGCTTCCTCCACATTCATCAATCGCTTCATACACGCACGCCGGTTCAGAGTAGATCGTATTGAACCTTTTCTAAGGACATCTCCAATTTGGTCATCGTAAGTCCTTCTCGGTCTTCCTCTGCCAGCCCTACCATCAACTTTCGCTTTATATACCGCTTTTGCAATCCTATTATCCTTCATCCGCTCTACGTGTCCAAACCAACCTAACATTCCCTTCTCAATCTTAGTCACTATATCGTCTTTTACACCACATCTCTGTCTTATCACACTGTTTAATCATGTTTGTTGTTTTAATCATATTCTCGCTAAATAATATTAAACTATATTTATATTTGCAGCATTTAAACAACGCTTGCATGTGCATGAACGCTTTTATACCGCGCTATATGTTTGATTTCACCGCGCGACATTATTTTAAGTAATAATATATTATTTTTATTAGCTGCTTGTCTTCCCGGGCATGTAAAAACCGACAGAGGGATTGTGTCCTCTAACATGATGGACTAATGTTATGGGCGATAGGCTGATCCCTTATCACCATAAAGTTCATCATATCCAGCTTACGACATCGTATCAACAGTGGCTGCAAGTTGTCTTTGATTACTTGTGGCTCTGCCCACCCCATTAGGGATTACGGGCGTGAGTTTATGTATGTATGTATATTTTATATAATGTTTTGTAATCCCAAGCTTTTACCCCGGTTATTGCATGATCCGCTCACCTAACCTATCTTCTTGTTCTTCTAATCCTTTCATCCCCTCCTTTCTTCCATCTGTTGGGATGTAGGGCTCGAAAAAACAGATTTCTTGCAGAGACCTTTTGCAGCCTCTCCAGCTTGTAGTAGCCAGGTCTCTGGCCGCCCCCTTTTGCGTTTCCCACGCGCGCAAAAGGTCAGAGCTCGTCGGGACGTGTGTTCCACAGATCTTCTAAGGACTTGACCAATCCACCGCCATTTCAAATCCTTGTATTTTAAATACAACCATTGTAATTTTCATTGTACTTAACAATTATTTTTTGGAAATAAACTTATTATTATTATTATTTCCGTGTGCGGATATCAGCCTCCACAGTATTTTTCCCAGTCAATCTCCACAGTTCTGCGTTTGTAATAGTTTTAAGCCAGAAGATCTTTAATATTTGCCGTAAGCATTTATTAACAAATACTTGGAGTTTAACCTGTAATTTTAGATATTTATTTTATGACTTACACTGTCAATAACAGCCGTGGTCTAGTAACAGCCTCCGTAATCTAGTAGTTAGAGCGTTAGGCTCGCGATCTGGAGGTCCAGGTTGGGTTCCCGATGAGGACATTGTCGAAATCACTTTATGAGACTGTAAAGTTATTGTAGGCTTGAACCACCTGATTGTCCGAAATAGTAATTCCGTGCTTTGGAGAACATTGAGCTATTGGACCCGGCTATTAGTCGTAGAAACACCTCCATTAAAACAGTGGAGTATGCTTCATACCCCCTCTGGTTGATTGAAGAGAGGCCTGTGCCCAGCAGTTGAATGTATATTTGCTGTTTATGTTATGTTACATTAACACACACATTAAATTTATTAATACAACGACGCTAAATTAAAGTACCTAGCAAATAAACTTTAATGATAATTTATTTAGTACCATTAATTTATACAATTTGTCACTTAAAATTACGAATAATTAAAACATTTCAAATTATTACACAAACACTAGTCAGTCTAAAATACCGCCCCTCTCGTACCTGGTTCAAAGGTGCCCATTATTTAATTATTAATTAATAACAATCAATAATTATCGTGTCTATACACTAAAATACACTATTATGTTACTTCCGAGACGAAAACACGAGGATGTAAATTAGAAAGTCAATTCCTGGACACTTGGAGTTCCACTTTCCATTATTAAATGCTAACGACTTCACAGGCAGAACCCAATTGCATACTATTACTTTTATTAAGCAATAAAAAGATATTTTAAGTTTGCATACTGAGTTTTGTGTTCGCTTTTTAGCACAGTTTAAAACCTTGCCGCATTAACTTATAGACAAATTGAATTTGACGTCTTATTAAATGACAAATATACTTAAACATAGCTGGCGAAGAGTAAGTGTGTAAACTATAAAGAAAGAAAGAAATAAAAAATATTTATTCGGCATACTTAACATTGATTAACATAACTTACTTAGGTAATTAAATTACTTAATAATTATTATACATAGTGCCGAAACGGCTTCAGCTCAGCAAATTTCACGGCCTAGCAGTAGCTAGACTATGACGCTGATTTTCAGCTGCAGGTTGGGGAATCAAAAAACAGCCTACCCCTCTACGCCTCTGCCTACCCCTTTTGGGATGCAGGCATGTTGCTATGTTGTGTTGTGGGGCGTAGTGTCCCCTTTATACGTACGCTATTGTTTATTTTATGCCCTAGACTAGCAGAGAACAGAGAAAAATGTACAAAATTAAATTGAAAATAATTTTATTTCTTAAACTGTCGCCACGTAATGAAATCAATGGAACGTCAAACGCGCCGGGGGCGGTTGTAGGGTTTCCTCAAATTGGGTTAGCAACTGTGACCTCTCCGGGGACCTGCTGCCGCTGTCTCACTGGCCAAGGATTAGTATAGCTTTTGTTTCTAACTAAATTTCCACCCGCGACTTCGTCACCGTGCCACACCCCGGACACTTCATACAAACTACCTCGTTTTACACAGACACCACACATTGACATTATCAACCAACCCGCAGTGGAGCAGCGTGGTGGAGTATGCTCCATACTCCCTCCGGTTAATTGAGGGGAGGCCTGTGCCCAGCAGTGGGACGTACATAGGCTGTTTATGTGTACAATTTTCATATCGAATAGGTACATAATTTTGAATCTAAGAAATTAATCGACTATTCGCGTTTTCATTACACCACATGGCATCGACACCGCGTAAATTAAAGATATGGCCAAACGTTGATTGAAATATCATTAAACGTTGACGTTTTCAAACATGGTCAACTTAAAGGCTATTTAAATATGACCATTTCATGAAATGGTCGAACACATCATGAAATGATTAATTCTACGATCTGGCCACGACACATACTCGTATTAGTACTCGACTAGAGGAGCTCGGTGGCGCAGCGGTAAACGCGCTCGGTCTGCGATTTCGCAAAGGCCGGTCATAGGATGGGTGACCACAAAAATAAAAGTTTTCATCTCGAGCTCCTCCGTGCTTCGGAAGGCACGTTAAGCCGTTGGTCCCGCCTGCATTAGCAGTCGTTAATAACCACCAATCCGCACTGGGCCCGCGTGGTGGTTTAAGGCCCGATCTCCCTATCCATCTATCCATAGGGAAGGACCGTGCCCCAGTAGTGGGGACGTTAATGGGCTGATGATGATGATTAGTACTCGTGACCGTACCTCAGACTATCCCATATAGTCGTGAGCTTATGTCTATCTAATTTATACCTTTGTATACCATCGTTTATCACGTGGCTCATACAAAGAAGCTTCACTTTGTAGACAATAACTTTCATATGGTGGCCCCTTACAATGTATTATAAGTTATAAACTCTATGGCAGTGCCCAAATTTTAATAACATGCCTTGGAAGGCAAGCGACGCAGATAAAGACTTCAAGACTGTAACATGTACAAAACATGTCAGGTACATTACAGTACATTGTAAATGTAATTAAGTAAATTATTATTACTTACATAATCATCATCATCATTGTTCATTACTAACATATTATTATACATAATCAATATTTATCTGTGCTTCACATTGTTAAAAATTTTCCTCTATTTTTTAATTTTTTTTGTCTTTTTTCTTTTTCTATCACAGTTGTTAAGGTCGATCATGCTGTACGACACTTTACTGGTTTCACAATCTGGTATAATACTTTATACACTATTTGATGTTATCCTCTATTAGGATTGTTAACTGTTGTGCTCGTCTTTTAAATAAATAAATAAATAAACATTTTAAAAAAGAAGTTGGAGAGCCAAGAAGAACTTACATGGAACAGATTAAAGAAAAGGTTAACATCGTGTCTTATAGGGAAGTCAAGGAATTGGCCTTTGATAGACTGGAATGGAAAATGCTACACCGACAAGAGCGTGGCTCTTAAATTGATGATGATGACGACATTTTAAGTAAGTAAGTAAAATGTTTATATTTCACAAGGCTACAAAAAATACCCCAATAAAAACCCCACAAAATCAATTCCTCGGTTTGCAAGTGGGAGAGGTTTAGACTAACAGCCTCCGAGGTCTAGTGGTTAGAGCGTTGGGATCACTCTAGAAGTCGAGGTTCGATCCCCGATGGGGCCTTTGTCGAAATCGCTTTGTGGGACTGTCCTTTGTTTGGTAAGGACTTTTCAGGCTTGAATCACTTGATTGTCCGAAAAAGTAAGTTGATTCCGTGCTTCGGAGGGCACGTTAAGCCGTTGGTCCCGGCTATTAGCCGTAAAAACACCTCCACCAACCCGCAGTGGAGTAGCGTGGTGGAGTATGTTCCATACCCCCTCCTGTTGATTGAGGAGAGGCTGTGTGTGTGCGAGTGGGACGTATATAGGCTGTTTAAGTTACGTTATCTACATTTTGACTAAAACTTGTGTGATAACTAGTTTATACTTGCAACAATGAATTAATACTCAAGTTTCACACGAGATACGAACTTGCAACGCATGGCTGGTAAGTTAACTACTGGAACGAGTAAGTTGTAACTTGCAAGTTATGTGTAAGTAAAGTACATAAGTCCTGTGCGCGTACGACTGAACTTACTGTAAAAATAAAGAGATGAGCGAACAATTCTCTTGTTGCTTATGTTTAGATGCTCTAGCAATTTTTTTTCTTCTATCGTGTGGGTTGTGAGGTGAATTACCAACCTCATCAACCCTGGTGTCAGGGTTATTATTAAGCCGCCAAAGTCTCATGACTCATGAAACTATTACTCACAAGTATTACATTAGTAAGTAGTAACCAGAACCAACGGCTTAACGTGCCTCCCGAAGCACGGATCATCTTGCATTCGGACAATCAGGTGATCAGGCTGTAATGTCCTAACCAACCTAGGGAACACAAAGTGATTTTTGTGATATGTCCCCACCGGAATTGGAACTGGAGACCTTCGGATCGTGAGTCTAACGCTCAACCACTGGACCACAAAGGCCGTTTTTTATTTTTATACTTAATTGGGATCTAGAGAAAGCTGCGACGAGTATTTTTTGGTTGTACTAATTGTGATTTCTTGTAGCTCTGCCCACCCCATTAAGGATTACGGGCGTATGTTTATGTAAGTATGTGTCATCTAAGTTGGTCGGTCAGTCATTGGATGACCGTTTAGTCAGTCAGCAGATATAATATGCAGCTTAACGTAATCTGTTATTTCTTTTTAACAAAAAGCGAAAAGTTGTAAATTACGACGAAGAATTTCAAATGCAAAACTTTGAGAATTTTTAAAATGCTTTCAGGACTTCAAAGAATATTTCGTAAAGAGAACTTTTCACTGAAAGGAAGTTTTGCACAATTCTTTTGCGAAATTAAGTCATCATCATCATCACCGATCCTCTGCTGCCCGCATCCAGCGTTTTCCCGCGACTTTCAGAAGGTCATCAGTCCAACTTATGGGAACCTTACCTCGCTGCGATTTGCGAAATTAAGTAAAAATTATAAGTAAGTTAATAACTCTAATAATGCTACGTCTGGCGTAGCAACAACTAAATAGTATTTTGGTATTATTACACGACACGCATACACCCCGTTGATGTCTAGCGTAGCTGCTCTACGGCGTAGCAATTCTGCTACAACATCTCGCTTCATTTGCATTTATTTCAGAAAGAAAATATTTATTCGGAAAAAATAAGTAACTACATATTGTTAAGTGCTAGTTAGTAATTAATAATAGAATTTTAAATAATGCCGAAACGAATGCAGCTCAGCAAATGCCATAGCTTAGCTGTAGCTAGATTATGGCGCGGATTTTTAGCAGATTTTTTCGTGAAAACAATGAGTATTTCGCTTCTTACTTGCCAGAGACAAGTAATAATAATAATAATAGTCCTACACGAACCGGGGATTGTCTTTGGGTGCACTCCCATAGTGCACACAGGGATAATCGCCGGTTGGTGTCACACTACATTTAGATTAAACTGTCTTAAGGGGCCTCTACGTGTTGGCTTTGGCCCCACGCACGCCTACCAAAAGTCCGGGCCTCCATAGGCCCGAGATATGAAAAAGACATACAATAATAATAATAAAAACACTTTATTGCACACAAATTCACAAAACACAAAACAAACAACAAGTCAACAACAAGACACAACAACAACAAGTCGACAAGTCTGATTTGAATATTTGTTTCTTTTTAAGGTGTGCTCCTAGCCACCCATGTTTATGTCCCAAGTAATGGGGGCGAGCCTATTGTCATTCATCATCATCATCATCATCAGCCGTATGACGCCCACTGCTGGGCATAGGCCTCCCCCAAGGATCTCCACGACGATCGGTCCTGCGCTGCCCGCATCCAGCGGCTTCCCGCGACCTTCCCAACTAGCGGGCCTACCCACTGAGCGTCGTCCGACATAGCTCGAAGAATTGCAAAGCTGAAGTGGCAGTGGGCAGGACACATAGCGAGGAGAACCGATGGCCGATGGGGCGGAAAGGTTCTGGAATGGCGACCACGTGTCGGACGACGCTATTGTCATTAACCGGGCACAAATACTGGAAACCAAGTGATATCAATTATCTATAATCCAAACATGAATTCAAACTTCTAAAGTAAGAGAAGTGTGTCAGAATGGAAGCAAAAGGAATTCCATAGTTTCTGGTACCCTGACTGTAAATAGGCGTATGTTTATGTATGTCTAAATTAAGAGGCAAACTAAAGCGTATTCACCTTAAGAACCCTTACTAACACAAACATCCGCTAAACTTTTATAATGAAAAAGCTATTTACAGAAGCAATTGAAGCAAATCCAACTTTACCTTTTCAATCGAACTTGGAGTGGAGACAAAAGAAGTGTAATTAAGAACTCACTGTATCGAGGGCCTTAATAGGACACACGTTGCTAGCATACGGATCAGGCATACTTGTAAGCCTGTATATGTCTCGTATTTACCTGAAAAAAAGGACATTCGATTACTGCCATGATATAAAAGAAAAATAGAAATAACACAAGTTTATCTTTTCGTAATCTTTAGTGCTTATTCTGGCAAACATTTTTTTTTATTGAATTCATTCTAATGAGAATAATGGACTTCCCAGACTACATTCATCAAACACGCGTGTTTGAAACGATTGATGGACGAAGCGAGTGGAGGAAGCAAGAAAGTCAGGACGGAATTCCATAGTCTATGATTACCCCATTGGGAAATAGTCGTGAGTTTAAGCATGTACGCATGTCCGAAAGAATCAGCATTTTTACGAGTTTATACTCAACCAAAACACATGAAAAGTATATTTAGATATTAAAAGAAAAACTGTTCTAAAATCCAGTAAAATATGAAATAATAAATCGACAAGATTGTTAATAATTTCTCGTTTGACGTAAAAGAAACGGCAACGGAAGTGGGGGCTACATAGAGCACGGAATGTAATCCAGCTCGGTGACTGTTTAGAGGCGCCTTTACGAATCATCGCATCTCTTATGCACTAAAATATATCCTGCGCATTTGACTGTTTCTGCATTATTATTATTATGTATGTCGTTTCCATATCTCGGGCTTATAGAGTCCCGGACTTTTGGAAGGCGTGCGTGGGGCCGAAGCCAACACGTAGAGGCCCCTTAAGACAGTTTAATCTAAATGTGGTGTGACACCAACCGGCGATTATCCCTGTAATGGGAGTGCACCCAAAGACAATCCCCGGTTCGTGTAGGACTATTGCAGATTATGGGAACAAAGGGAACTGGGCTATTGGGTTGGGGGTTAGTGGACCGGGATACTGGAGCTATGGGGGACTATGGCGCCTGCTCGACCAATATTATTATTATTATTATAGGGCCTATATAGAAACAGCATGTCTATGATCCCAAGCTACTCATCGTCACCATAGTTGGGTGGACGTCCAACACCAGCGTTATTTATCTCTCGTGAGTTGTGATGACTGACCTCACGAACCTGGCACCAGTTATTACGGAGCCGCCAAACGCCTATGTCAAGGCTCATCTCACGACTACGTACGTACCTAAATATCGCACTTTATTTATTTATAATATTTTAATTTAATATCGTATGTATTGTCCGGTTAAAGTGTATTATATGGACATGAATTTAATAAATAAATTAAATATCGTCCTGCGGCCCAGACTTCCACCTCAATAGTTTTGTTAAACTCTATTGTTATAGAGATTGGATTTTAACAGGACTTTGAGCCATCAGTCCATAAGTAAAATAATAGCCGGGACCAAATTGATTAACGAAGTAAAAAAATAAAATATTAAAAAAACGAAGTCCCTCTGGGATTGACGCGTCGCCTCTAGAAAATGTCGGGCGTAATTTTGTTCCGTGCTCTGTGGAAAGCTGTAATCTGAGGAAAGAGGCTCTTATCTAGATGTCTGGGGATTACTCACGGTAAACAAAACATCGCATCGGGGGGTTTGAATAAAAAGAAAGTCTGCACAAGTGTGATTTGAGTTTTTTATTCGCTCCCATTCCGGCTTAAACGCAATAAATAGATGCATACATAGTAAATAGATGCATACAGAGTTTAATGTATACATACACGCCTATTTCCTACCGGTGGGGTAAGCAGAGACTATGGAATAGGCTAGTATCCAACTAGTCAAATCAGTTACTTTTTGCCAAACGTCAAAACACGAAATTACTATGGAATTTGTAAGTATGAAAAAGCACACTGTGACGTCATATAAAACCGTGATATTACGTTTTTGTTGATTAAAATTCATGAATAGTTTTTCGGTAGAAAAAGAAAATGATTTTCGTCAGTTTTAGATCTGCCATTATTTAGTAATCAGAATTTCATTATTTATCTTTTAACTAGAATAGTACCCTAGCGGAGATGGCGCGACAGCTGGCCGGAGGAAGCACTGGATAGAGAGTCCTGGAAGAAAAGGAGGGAAACCTTTGCCCAGAGACGGGTCTGTAACTTTAGTTCGAATGTCAGTAGTGTGCTAATGCTTCGATCAACCGTTCGTCGGTAAAAAAGGGGTTCGATACATCGTTCGTTAAAAAGGGTTTCGAAAAATATTTCAGTCGAATAAGCATTCATCGAACTACTGACATTCGAACTAAAGTTATAGACCCGAGTGGGACACTTTAGAGCTAGACACTAGCGTGTTTTGAGCGTCTCCGTCATGCCAGCGTCAGCCTGACGTCTACGCGACGTCGACGCCACGGTGACGCGACGCCAGCGCCGCGCAAGCTCGGCGTTCGGCAGCCGGCCAGCGTTAACGTCACGTCGCCGTGGCGTCGACGTCGCGTCGACGTTACGATGACGCTGGCACGACGACGCTAGTGTGTGGGCTCTTAGACTAGATAAGATTAATGACCACCTAAATAATAAAAATGTCTGGTATTGAATGTGTTCCTGTAGTTATTAAATAACTTATAATGTATACCCTCATTGGTTTTTGAAAGATGTGTTGCTGTTGCAGTTTCTTGTCATTTCTTCTCCTCAGCCATAACACCTTGCGAAATGACGTAAATTCAAAAATGTTATAATGACCTTCATCAAGTTCATCCATGATAATTACGTTGAATAAATGATTCTGATTTCAGAAGATAAGTACCCTATTTGCTAGGAACCTGATATACTACAGGCATATATTAGAAAGAAAGAAAGAAACGTTTATTATAAAGGGACACCACAGTAACAAATATAAAACAAATAACAAATATATAATATAAAACACACAGTAACACATAACTTACAATCAAAACACATAATAAAAACAACATACACGAGAAATGCAAATAATTGAGTGTATGGACAGGTCAACGATGGTGGTGGTGTCCTTTATTTATTAATAAAATGTTATTGACACACTTTAATCGTAGTCGATCCTTCATTCGGTTTCGAAACCCAGCACAAAAGAAACCCAAACTGACAGCTCACACTGTGTTTGACATACCATGTGTCAAGTATCCGGTCATTATGAACCGGAGATAGTGCCACGCAGACAATTCAGTTATCAAAGTTTTGAAACCGCCCAAAGGACTTGGCAAACAAATTCTGACGTCTGCAGCCAAACGTTTGCCTGCCTTTCAAAGCATGAATGTTTTAAAACTGAGAGTACTTATGTAACCGCCACCCATCCGACACATTCAGACTGACAGCGCACTCAACCACATAACATAAGTTCACGACTACCCAATGGGGCCAATATAGAGCAATAAGGCCGTCCAAGTCGTACTGTATTTATGTTAATTAAAACACATAATAACGGGTTCTTACCGCGTTTAAAGCAGAGATATGAGACTCCCGATATTTCGACACTGTTACTAGTGCCATGATCACGGGATGGATGATTATGTGTTATATATAGGTGTTTTAACACTTTCAAGGACAGAACGTCTACGGACGTTCCGATTCCAATTATATTTGTCGTACTACTTTTTATGAATCATCATTGACCCATGGTATCTGTCCGTGAAAGGGTTAATAATGATAATAACCGCGTAAACTTAAAACACTGTATTATGTGTTGCAATAAAGTGTATTTAATCTCTCATCTATTTAATTTCTCAAGATAAACTAAGTACCCACGCCTCATCGAGCTATGAGCGATTTGTGCTGAGTGAGGCCCTTTTATCTCAGGACGTCCACCATCACCTTATGATCATTTCGACAAACATCTGTCTTGCTTTTTTTGTAATTGTTTAGTGGAAATTTGATATAATGTTATTGTCTTTTTTTGTGTGGCGCCCTTTTATAATAAACTATTTCTCTTATATTCTATTTTTTCTATTAGACTAACATGATTGTTGAGCCGTATCGCCGTCTATTGAGCCGTATCGCACTTAACCTTGTCAAACAATAAGAAAAACAAGAAACACTCTCCAACCTTATTAATGGAAAGATGTGTCACGTTTCTTTTTGATTCTTTTTATTAAGTTTCGCGGCATTAAGCAACGTGCCGCGCGGTGAAAACAAACATATGGCTATGTATAAGAGCGAACACACCTTAACCTCATAAACGAGGCCTTAGCGCAACCCTAGACACTCCATACAAAAATCTTATTTTTAACGCGTAAGTGCGAGCGAAGCAGACAGTCTAAGCGCTACAGTCAAACCCAGAGGGGGTGAAGTCGACGCCCGAACTGGTGCGGGACGGAGAGTGACTGTTCTACTCGTTATATGTACTATAGAAAGAAAGAAAGAAAGAAAGAAAAGTTTATTATAAAGGGACACCACAGTTACAAATATAAAACAAATATATAATTTAAAACACGGAGTAACACACAACTTACAATCAAACAAAACACATAATAAAAACAACATACACGAGAAATACAAATAATTGAGTGTATGGACTGGTCAACGATGGTGGTGGTGTCCTTTATAAAAGGGCCTCACTCAGCATAAGCCGCGGCGCGAGCCACGACGCTGGTATTCTGTGGACCCTGCTAAGTGAGGCACGGAAGCCGTGTCTCCCACAAATACAACTTGAATGGATACATAATAATATTTACTTATACTATGAAAACAAAGTAGTTTACTATACATAAACAGCCTCCGTGGTCCAGTAGTTGAGCGTTGGGCTCACGATCCGGAGGTCCCGAGTACAAATTCCGGTGGGGACATATCACAAAAATCACTTTGTGATCCCTAGTTTGGTTAGGACATTACAGGTTGATCACCTGATTGTCTAAAAAGTAAGACGATCCATGCTTCGAAAGGCACGTTAAGCCATTGGTCCCGGTTACTACTTACTGATGTAAGTAAGTAGTCGTTACAAGAGTCATGTCAGGGGCCTTTGGCGGCTCAATAGTAACCCTGACACCAGGGTTGATGAGGTTGGTAATTCACCTTACAACCCACACAATAGAAGAAGAAGACGTAGTAGACGTAGACGTTTTATTCTGTATCTATAAGCATTAGGAAACCTCTTAAGGTCAAGATTTCCAGACATAATAGTAAAACATTGGGGTTTCGATTTTAAAAGGAGATTGGACATCAGAGATCGAAGTTTTAAAATCCTTTTTTCAACGTTTAAATCTGTTTTAAATCGCGACCGTGTTATCGGTAAATGCTCCGTTTGTATTCAAACAAATAAAACCATTGTAGAATATTTTGCAGTTGTGAATTTAGTAGCAATGTTCAATGCAGCTTTTTTTTTTTTGAAATATCCCGCAAACAAATTTTTGTGTGGCAACCCAACATGACAATCTCGCGACAAATCCTTTTGTGAATAGCGAATTGTGGAGTATTGTTTACATATCTCATGGCGACAGACATATATCTATAGGTATTTATCTATGGAGATTCACGTTCAGTTTTACATTCGACTGAGCAAACAATAGTGAGTTTAGTTTTACTGTTCATTTGACTGTTTTTTGTTTGTCACCAACTATTGTTTCAAACCAAAGCTTTATCTTTTTATGTATCGTTTATTTAGCACTATTTTCGTTTTGTGGTGATTTTTAAATGAAAAAAAAATTGATATTATACCTACATGCCGTTTATATATAACACGACAAAATATCATAATCCGTCGCCTTATAGAGATCCTTATACTTTGCAATCCTTAGTTTGGTTAGGACATTACAGCCTGATTGTCTGAAAGTAAGATGATCCGTGCTTCGAAAGGCACGTTAAGCCGTTGGTCCCGGTTATTACTTACTGATGTAAGTACGTAGTCGTTGAATGAGCCATTACAGGAGCCTTTGGCGGCTCAATAATAACCCTGAAACCAGGGTTGATAGGGTTGGTAATCCACGTCACAACCCACAGGATAGAAGAAGTTTGATGCGTAGCACATGCGTCGCTAAGGTTACACACGGGCGTGTGGCGCATGACATACGGCGCATATGCCTCGCAATGTGTGCCGGCTTTAAATTTATTGTATCAAGAGTGTCTGCAAGTTGTCTTCTGATTACGTGTAACACTGCCTAATCCATTAGGATTATATTATCTACCTATAATCTATATGTTTTAATTACTTCTATGTTTTTATTGGAAATATTATCATTTGCTCCGAAAAGATATCAACATAATTAATTATAAAATTTCATAACGAGCAGACAGAAATAATAAATAAAATATTTCTCTTTGCATTCGTAATCATTAATTGTAATATTATTATGGAAATACCTCGGATCCCACTCGTAATAATTACAAAAGAATGATTTAATATATTCACTGTAATTATTGAAAGTTAATATGAATATTGGGCGGAAGGCAAGAGGGAAACCACTGCCCCTTTTTCCCCAAAAAGTAGCATGGAGAATGCTACACCGACAAGAGCGTGGCTCTTAAATTAGTGATGATGAATATGTATATTACAATATAATATATTACTGAAATACAGTTCAATATATCCATGGATCATACATTTTTTGTTAACACAGTTGTCTCGACCATTGTAGACGGCGATACGGCTCACCACCTATCAAGTTGGTCTAACAGCAAGCTCGATGAGGTGCGGGTACCTAGTTCATCTTCCGATGGATGTACCTCTGACAACCCCAATTGTCACCCTCATCAATCATCAAACAATCAATCAATTCATCAATTGTCTTGTCATTGTTGTGTGTGTGTGTGTGTGTGTGTGTGTGTGTGTGTGTGTGTGTGTGTGTGTGTGTGTGTGTTGTTCATGTCTCTCTTGTGTACGTTGTTATCTTGCGTGTTTTGATTGTAAGTTATGTGTTATTCCGTGTTTTGTTTTATATTCATCACTGTGGTTTCCTTTTAGGGGAAGACCAAGAAGAGCTTACATGGAACAGATTAAAGAAAGGTTAACGTCGTGTCTTATAGGGAAATCAAGGAATATACCTTTGATAGACTGGAATGGAAAATGCTACACCGACAACAGCGTGGCTCTTAAACTGATGATGATGGTGTCCCTTTATAAATGTTTATTTCTTTCTTTAATTGGAATACAGTCCTGATGTTATGTTATATACCGTTTTCACCAAAATGTCTTTTTTACAATTAAAACTATAGTAGCAGCGACGTACGGACAGAACTATTAAAACTAAACGAGCAGAAGTTAGTTGAAGCTGACCCTATCCACCTTATCTCGGAGAACAGTCGCCAGAGGTGGGTTGCACCAGAGACGTTTTCAGGGGCCAAGGGAGTTCTAACGAAACACCTAATTTCACAAATTACGATCCATTTCAATAATAAATAATTCTTCTTCTAACGTGTGGGTAGTGAGGTGGATTACTAACCTCATCGACCCTGGTGTCGGGGTAAAACTATTAAATAATACCCATCATATTATGATCCTACATATCTTACTAATATTATAAATGTGAAAGTTTGTGAGTATGGATGTTTGGATGTTTGTTACTCTTTCACGCAAAAACTACCGAATAGATTTTAATGAAACTTTACAATAATGGAGCTTATACATCAGAATAACACATAGGCTACAATTTATAAAGATATTGTGTGAATTGTCATAAAATATGACGATAAGTGTCAAGTAAGTGGGAATAAATCTACCATCTGCGAGTAATTCTGGCGTGCGCTGACAAAACCGTTACACATTATGTAATGTATGAAATTATTATGATGGAATTGTTTATTTTAAAAAGTCCTACAAAAAAGCCAGGCCTATGATTAGGGCTGTGTAGTGATTGAAATTTAAAAAATTGGTAATTCTTACCGTGGAATCCGAAATCGACGCGGACGAAATCGCGGGCGGCCGCGATTTTGTAGATATAGTGTAAATTAAACCGAGAATAACGAAAGACGATATACTGACTAAGATTGAGAAGAGAATGTTAAGTTGGTTTGGACACAGAGCAGATCTTCTTCTCTTCTTATCGTGTGGGTTATGAGGTGGAATACCAGCCTCATCAACCCTGGTGTCAGGGTTACTATTGAGCCGCCAAAGGCCCCTGACATGGCTCATGTAACGACTACTTACTTACATCAGTAAGTAGAGTAACCGGGACCAACGGCTTAACGTGCCTTCCGAAGCACGGATCATCTTACTTACGGACAATCAGGTGATCAGCCTGTAATGTCTTAACCAAACTAGGGATCACAAAATGAAGAAGCAGAGCAGATGAAGGATTACGAAAGCAATATACAAAGGCTGGCAGATGAATCTAGAAGGACATATACATTGACGTATATTCCTTTTTTAGATGAATTGCTTTGATGTGGCCTTTTTAACCCCCCTGTAGTTAGATACCTTGTTTGGTGAAAAGCGAAATTACTTAATTGGTTCAATTCAATTCAATTCAAAATTACAAACTCAAAACTCGTGTACTAGATTCAAAATAAATTATGAAAGTCTGATATACAGATCTAAAACTAACGAAAAACATTGTCTTTTTTCTATTTAACTTATTTATGAATTTGAATCAAGAAAAACGTAATAATAAGTCCGACATTTTATCACGTTTTTTATGACGTCACAGTGTGCTTTTTCATTCAAATTCCATATTAATTTCGTGATTTGATGTTTAGTAAAAAGTAACTGATTTGACTAGTTGGAAACTAGCCTGTTATACCGGATATGGTCCGTTGTAAGAATATTCTGTTCCACTTTTGAATCGCCCGGGGCTCTTAATGACCTGGCTACGTCCCTGGATTTAACTTCTAACTTTTTAAATCCCCCGGAGCAAAACCAAGCTTAATTGGAGGTCCTCTCGAAACCTCTCATGCATTTGTTGCCATCTGTGTTAAAAGGAACGTCACGTTCTTTTTTTAAATACCTTTGAACATACAAGATACAAGGCCTTTGCCGTAACTTGTTTTGCGAGTGTTTTGTTTTTCTATTTTTTTCTTTTTATTTTGCAGTAATAATGGTCAAAGGTCGAGCCACTTCCTTTTGATGGAAAATGTAATTTTGAAGCTCATTTTTTTAACAGTCGTTTCAAGATATATTATGTGTGTAGATTAATCCGCTATATTTGTACGAGTGTGTTTGTGGTGACAACCCTAATTGAGATTATACGTTTTTTTACTATTCTGTATGTGGCTGATGTACATACATATATATGTACATAAGTACATACATTCACAACAGAAAAGGCGTGTAGACGCTAGAAAAGGTTCAGTAAGATCTACTCTGAACCGGCGTCCGTGTATGAAGCGATTGATGAATGTGGAGGAAGCAAAAGAAGTGTGTCAGTATCGAAGCAAATGAAATTCTATAGTCTCTGCTTACCCCGGTGGGAAATAGGCGTGAGTTTATGTATGTATGTGTAATATCCTAACCAATCTAGGGATCAAATAAAATTATGTGACATGTCCCCATTGAGATTCAAACCCAGGACTTGCGGATCATGAGCCCAACGCGTCAAAAATGGGCGATGGGCTGAAGATCTGTCACCATACGGTTCATCGTATTCACCTAAGGACTTTTTATCAAAATTGACAACAAGTTGTTTTCTAATTACTTCCTTTAGGATTACGTCAATAGGGTACTTGACTGGGTCAAAGATAAATTATAAAGTGCTAATCTAGAAATAGAAACCCGTTTAAGATGATCAAAAATTAATCTCATTTTACCTTTTGAGTTATATTCAACTTTTATTCATGAATTAAGTAACAATGAGGACCAGGTTTGACCGCTTTTATTGATGACGTTGTGACGTCATTTGTTTGTTTACTAAAGAAAACTTTCGTTTTGACGTTTTGAAAAATTATTTCATTTAACTAGATTGTCAAGGCTAAGTCATCATCAATTTAAGAGCCACACTCTTGTCGGTGTAGCACTTTCCATTCCAGTCTATCAAAGGCCAATTCCTTGACTTCCCTATAAAACACGACGTTAACCTTTTCTTTAATCTCTTCCATGTAAGCTATTCTTGGTCTTCCCCTTCCCCTCTTTCCTTCTAGCTTTCCTTCTATGATGTTTTTCATAAATTTGTCGTGTCTTATTAGGTGTCAAATCATCTTGCTTCTTCTGTCCTCAATAATTCTCAGTATTTGTCTCTTTTCCCTTACTCTTACTAGCACTTCCTCATTTGTAACACTTTCTGTCCAACTTATTCTTTCCATCTTCCTCCAACACCACATTTCAAAGGCCTCGAGTCTCTCTCTGTCCTCGCTTAACCTGGTTTAAGGCTTAGTAGCCTATTTATATATTACTGTTAAAAATAAAGGATACGGCATGGTATATGAAAACCAGGTATGTTCAATCCTATGACAAGCCGCTATTGCGTCTTCTATCGTGGGAGTTGTGAGGTGAATTGCTTGCTAGCCCTTTGATGACGTAAGTGTTAACATTAGATTGGTATATCCAACATTCCAAGGACGTATATTTTATTATAAATAAAGCACATAATAACGGGTTCTTACCGCGTTTAAATGGGGATATGAAACGCGGTAAGAACCCGTTATTATGTGCTTTAATTATGATAATAACCGCGTAAACTTAAAACAATGTATATTTTATTATTTAAAATTAAGTGAATTACTAATATATTTCATTACTATTACTTGTTACATATATAAAAATCATTAAAACTAAGAATAAGTAAACGTTTTATTTAAAGATCAAAATTTCCTTGCAAAGTTAAAAACATTGGTCGTGGGTAGTGTAAGAAAAATACGGAAGAACAGTAATAACACTTATTTATTCTGGTATCAAGAAAATAACACTTAACTTGGTAAACACGTCCGATGTCGACAAGGTCCCCAACGCAAGAGAGCGTGTATCAATCCGTCCGATTTTGACAACCCCATTCTTGTGTTGCCATTTATAGAAAAATGTCTTATAACTGTCGACGATCAATTCAGCCTAACACTCGTCCATCCTGACCGCGTGCATGTCCCCATACACGTCGACAGATGAGCCTATCACTCGGCTGATTGATGCACGCTTCCAGCTTAATGTACCTAATTAACAAAGTATATTTAAGTTAATCACACAATAAATGCACAGAATAAATTTCATTTCATTTCATTTCAATCTTTTCACACAGTTTCATAGAGCAGTTAAGTTTTTGAATAGACATGAGGTTGTTCATTTTGAAATTCAGTATACAAAGATTTTAATCGTAAGACCCGGTTTTCTAGACGCAATAATTAAATGATAGAGATTCGATTTAACTCAACATTGGGTTTTACGTCCATTAATGTAAAAGAAAATATTTATATTCAAATTAAGAATGTTGGTAATATAGAATGACCGGTAATAGGTATAGATTTATATGAACCCACAAAAATGCTTTCTAGCCGTGGGTAATAGCTACCGATTTATGGTGGTACAAAGGTAATTTTAATTAGCTGCACAGAATAACAATTCAAGATATTTAGATATAAGGTAATAGATTTTGTTTACAATTAAATTAATCTATATTACATACTAATGAACCAATCACATGGTCCATTCTATCTCAGTTCTAACGAACCAATCACATGGTCCTTTTTATTTCAATACCAACGAGCCAATCACATGGTCGTCTGTTTCTCTAATATTAGTTAACCAATCACATGGTTCTTCATACCTTAAATTTAACGAACCAATCACATGGTTCTTTATACCTTCAATTTAACGAACCAATCACATGGTCATCTGTTTCTCAAATATTACCTAACCAATCACATGGTCGCTACCTTAACAAACTATTGTCATAATACCTTTAATCTTATCGTATCGTGATACCTTCATACACATTTTACACATATTGATATTCATACTAAAACAAAAGATGTAATATCGTTGATTTAAATTTGATTCGTAACTCTAAGTCATGATCAACAACAATAAACGCTGTTAAAAATCATGTTCACTGTCAATATTTTCAAGATCCGTGTCACTTTCATTTATGCTTAAGGCTGCTACATGAACCCAGGGCAACATGAAGATCGGCAGCGACTGTAGTTTTACGCTTATGTCTACTATTACTTAAACCTGGTGTCGCCGCGATTTTATAACGGTCATTACCGAGTACTGCAATAACACGATATGGACCCGAATAATTGTGGTAGTAACTTTTTTACTTTTTCCATCATTTTTAAAATTTGAAGACGTAACCTCTACTAATGCGCATATTCTTAGAATATGCACATTCGATGCAAGCATCCACATATATTTTTTTTTTTCACGAATCTTGACATCTTAGGAAAACCTCAACCAATCCTCCTCCTTGTCCTCTTCAACCGATCCAGTGTTCTCTAGGCCAAAGTGGCCTATGTCGTCGTGGTTCATACGACATAGCTGCCACCTTGCCCCCTTCGGCACCACCCAACGCACATCAGATCTATTACAATTAACACACCTGTATAACTTGTTATCCTTGATAACATAATTTTCCTTTATTTCTTTTAATCCATTAGCATCTAAGTCAGATGAAAGTATCTCTCGAATCTGGCATAATTCACTATCGCCTAACTGCAGGGTGTGAAGCCAATCGTCACCTTCCCTAACGAATAAACAACTTCGTTGCCAAATCCCCTTAAAGCTAGGCTGTCGTTATGTTGTTGTGTTGAAGGCCCAAATGTGTTAATTCTGAATTTGCCAAAAGAGAAACCTCACTGCCGAAATCTACAAAAGCTTTCACTGGAACCCCGTTAAAAAAAACTTCTTTATAGAACTTTAAGTTCAGAGTAGACGTGGATATGCACATCGTCTTTTGAGAATTGGTAGCCTTACTATCACGTTACTCGTCGGGTTTCATAAAACAACTGTCTATTTTATGGCCTACTTTGTTGCACCGAGCACATTGAATAAGTGGTTTCGGGCACATTCGAAATGGGTGACCTGATCCCTTACAATTAAAACAAAATATACCGGTGTCATTCGGTACTGATTTTATCTTGAAACCACTAGCTCTATTACCATTGCTGCCGCTAGTATTGAACCCCACGTTTGGCCTATTCCTAAAATTGAAACGTTCTGGGATATTTGTCTCCTTATTACTCATTAGGAATTCTAATAACTGTTCAGGTTCTGTGCACCGTAACGCCAAAGCATTCGACTTTGTAGTTTTGTCACTCAACCCGTGTATCAGACAATTTACCGCGCGTTTGCCGATATTGCACTGGTTCAATATTGCCAATTTCTCGTAAAAGTACACTACGATTGGTTCCTGGAACATACTTTTGCGCTTTAGCATGTACTCCAAGGACTGTCCATAGTTTTGCTCAAATGGGAATGCACTACACAACTTTTATTGCCATTCCACTCACGTATACATTATGGTTTCTAGACTATCATACCACGATTTAGCCAGTCCCTGCCGTTTCTGGCAACGCGAAATGAATTGTAGTTCTTTCGTCCCAACCGTAGACGGTGGCGCACTCATTCACCTTTTTTTTTAACCAAACATCTACTCGCTGTCCTTTCGATGACGGGTCAAAATCTGGAAGTATATTCTTAGGATTGGGGTTATTATAGTGACTGGGTGCGCCTGCCGGCGTCGGCTGGGGCTTTATTGAGTTTAGTATGTCTATAACATCCTTGGACGTGAATGTAGGACTATCTATCCGTCTAGACCGATGCGCGGTATTAATTCCTTCGTCATGTGCATCTGTATGCGGACGTTTCATCCCATGATTGACGTCATTTCTGTCTGGTAGTCTACTACGTTCACGGTCACGTTGAAGTTGATCTTAAAGGAACTGCAGCCGTGCTCGCTCTCGCGCTTACAATTGTTCTCGCTCCTGTATACTCGAACTATTCCTAGTTCTACTTTGTTGGCGACTTACACTGCGATTACGGTGGTAGAGAGTGGAGCTAGGACTACGTCCACGTCTTCTACTTCTGCTTCGCGTCTTACTGTGACGATGAGAACAGCTCGATTTACGTCTACGACTTCTACTTCGCGTCTTATACTGCGGTGACGATGACAATTGCTTGGAATACGTCTACGGCTTCTGGTTCGGGTTTTGCTGCGGTGACGACGCGAACGGCTTGGACTACGTCTACGACTTGTACTACGTATCTTACTTGAGTTATTGCAATTAGAGTGAAGTCCACCCTCGGTATGCACATCACGGTCGGTGCGCCTTTCACGTGACTGCTCGGATGTCTGGATCTCGGGAGTTGTAAGGCTCCGTCGCCTCTGAGCTTCAGATTCATCACGTTGTTGCATATCTTGGTAAACAATTACCGCTCCAACGGTAAAAATAAACTATTCAACGCCACGTGGACTAGCCAAGTTCCGTATACTTTCGCCGCCAACCTTCGAATGCCCAATTTCTGCATTGCGAAATGCACTACTGTCCTCTCATCCCAGCCGTAAACCTCCGCGCACTGATTTGCCTTTTTTAGCCTATGCGTTGGCTTTTCAGAGACGGATTAAATTCCGGAAGAATATTTTTGTAATCCAAATTTTTATTTACTGATGGTGCGCTTTGATTTGACGGCTGCGATGGGAGAGCATCTTTAATAGTTTTAATTAGTTCGACAACCTTCTCCTGCTCTCTTCTCAAAGCCAGCTCGCGATCAAGCAAGCAGCGACTGCGGCTTTCACCGCGTCTACGGCTGCGTCTGGCACGTGAACGGCTCCTCCTAGGAGTCTCCAGACTACGGACTCCGTCTCCTCCGTCCATTTCCTAGAACTCGTAGAATAAAATTGTAACCATTAATGACTAATCAACATTTGAATTTTAAAGAATCTAATTTTACTGTTTTTGATGATAACTCGAAAACGGTGCGTCCGGGGCACGTAATTATCCGCCAGATTCTATCATCCAGATAATAAATCCGAAGAACAATCCGGAGAGTTCGGTCGTCCGGATATCCGGACAGGTGCATCTAGAGAAAATAGACAATATGTTTGACCCCTTTCATCAACCTCCGTAACCTCAACCTGGTATCATCACATGTGCTGTTCATAAAGGATCTATTATTGTTACTAAAGAACACCCAAAACCTGCTAGGGGATGGGTAATAAGGCTATGATAACATTTTATTCACAAAAACGTAAAAGTTAAAAATATTTGTGTAAAAATCTCGTAAACTATGCATGTGACCTTACAAACGATATTTTCAGTAAGTAATCCCTTATAACCCTCAATACCAGCAAGTTCTACTTTATGACAATAAATTACATTTAAGTAGTTCTACTTTATGATAATAATTACAATGACTCTGAATGATATTAGGCCTAACAAAATAATTACATTTTATAATTTAGTATCTAAATAAAGATTCAATTACTGAAACCAGATTTACCGGACCATATTACATAAAATATGTACATACATACATATACTCACGCCTGTAATCTCTAATGAGGTGGGCAGAGCCACAAGTAATGAAAGACAGCTTGCAGCCACTGTTGATAGGAAATCCTAAGATACCATACATACCAAACCACCATATTATGTGGCCTATAAGAATCAAAATGTAAAAACAACACATAAATTATCTTGTAAACTATTTATATGTCTGGTCGCAATAACAACGAAATTTTTGTTACCGCTGTATTAATTAGTATTAATCTTTACCAAACATAATAACCCTTTACAACAAAACTTCACTATTATTTCCGTTTATATATATATTTTTTTTTAAATGTAGGTATGTACATAGCATTGGATTAATTAGGTCATTCATTGAAGTTGAACATATCAAGAGTAATAGGTACATTCATTTTTGTTTATTTTCTGTACCTAATCCTTACGTAATGTTTAGAATGTAGGTAACTCTTCGAAATAAAGACAGGTTAAATAACTATAGGTACCTACTATTTGAAATAAAAGTTGACTATGCGTAATTGAAACAATTAGAGTCTCACTAATAATTAAAGAATAATTATAATTCAAACAACACTTTTCCACAGTTAAACTTACAAACTATCCAGCTTGAAAAGTGGTCACGCGTGGCAACAAAACATTCCAAAAACGTAGGTACTTACCACTTCGGAGAAAAATACGGAAGAACAGTAATAACACTTATTTATTCTGGTATCAAGAAAATAACACTTAACTTGGTAAACACGTCCGATGTCGACAAGGTCCCCAACGCAAGAGAGCGTGTATCAATCCGTCCGATTTTGACAACCCCATTCTTGTGTTGCCATTTATAGAAAAATGTCTTATAACTGTCGACGATCAATTCAGCCTAACAGTAGTTTGTTTTTTATGAAATGGCAACGCATGGCGGGATGATGTCAGCTGGACTAACCTTGAAATGTTAGCTGTCACTTTTGAGCATACCTACGGACTTAGCACCGTAAGCGCGCGACTCTTTCTCGCCGCGACATACATCACCCGTCTCTCTCTCACAGTACTTCACAGAAAGAGACAGATGATCTTTGTCGCGGCGAGCTTACGGCTCGCTCGCTAGTTTTCTTATACCATGGGACGCGGGACATACAGAAAGATTCTAAGATGTTAGCGAGTGGGCGGGGTATACTTGACAGGGCCAAGGAGTTTCATTAAATCGCGAACAGCCGACGCAAGCTCAGGTTATGAATAGCACTCCACGAATTCATTCACTCGACAGAATTAATATGAGCCTGCAGGTATTCGCTCCTACGCAAAAACCTTTTGAAATGACGTAGAATTAAAAAAAGTAAAGACATCCCGCTTATTTCATGAAGACCTGGAGTTCCTACACTCACAACAAGCGTGTTCAATTGTTACTGAATGATCCTCAATTCTTTTCATTATCTTCTTTGTTGAAGTCGGTTAAAAAGCGAAAAATCACTGTGAAAGTGATTGAATCACTCACTCATCACGAAATCTCAGAAACTACAATTGCTAGAGTCTCAAATTTTGCATGAGGGTTCTTTTTAGGTGGTCATAAAGACGAGATTTTGCGAAATTCAACCCCTAAGGGGCAAAAACGGGTGGCATGCTTTGTATTAAACTTCTACAGTTTTCGCGTTAACAGCTAGTTCGGTTACTACTTACTGATGCAAATTAGTAGTCGTTACATGAGCCACGTCAGGGGCCTTTCGCGGCTCAATAGTGACCCTGACATCAGGGTTGATGGGGTTGGTAATCCACCTGACAACCCACACGATAGAAAAAGACAGCTGGTTATAAATAACATACATACATAATACACTCACGCCTATTTCCCACCGGGGTAAGCAGATACTATGGAATTTCGTATAGTTGTAAATAATTTCCCCAGTCAGAGATAAAATTGTGATTGCAGTGATTGCATATCCAGAACTTATTAAAATTACTAAATCTGCTATCAGACACCCGGCAGATAGAGACATCAGGTTATCAGTCAGTCACAGTTCAAAATGGCTTCCGGGGTCCAGTGGTTGACCGCTGAGCTCACGATCCGGAAGCCCCGGGTCCGAATTCCGGTGGGGACATACCACAAAAATCACTTTGTGATCCCTATTTTGGTTAGGACATTACAGGCTGATCACCTAATTGTCCGGAAGTAAGATGATCCGTGCTTCGGAAGGCACGTTAAGCCATTGGTCCCGGTCACTGCTTACTGATGTAAGTATGTAGTCGTTACATGCGTCACGTCAGGGGTCTTTGGCGGCTCATTAATAACCCTGACACCAGGGTTGATGAGGTTGGTATTCCACCTCACAACCCACACGATAAGAAGAAGTACAAAAATCAACAATTTCTCCCAACAACAACCGCCACATACGTCGTACAAGGGTCAAATATACGTCAACCAGCCCATTATGTCTTCACCGGCTAATATATTCCGTCGCTATGAAGTCAGCCATCGACGGTACTACCAAGTAGACCTTAGTTTGGTTTCATAGAAGTCATTCTGTCAACTAGTTGACATAAGGCCTAGCCTAGCGATAAGGCCTCCATTTGCCATGTACCTAGTAAGAGTCTTTTGTAATTATCTCTTTTTATTTTAGTGCAATAAAGTATATTTGTAAGATGAGGAATCGGGACGATGGGTTCTAATTCTAAATTCATTCAAAATCTTAATCGAAAAATCACGAAAGCGGTCGAACATTACGTTCGAGAACGTTCTATACTGGGTGTCAGTGACACTGACACCGTACCGAATACTGAGGGGGATGATTCAGACTTAATATCAACTAGATATTTCGACCATGATTCTGATTTAATATCAAATAGATTTTTCCGTCGCAATTCATGACACTTTTTGTGTTTTTTTTTATATTTTCAATTCTATACTTTTACGATGGAAAATTCTACTTGATATGAACTCTTAATAATGAGCTGAATTGAAGGGAGGTGTCCCTAGATATTCGTTACGATGTCACTTACACCCCGTACAAGTACGTACAGGTAGCCCTACAAGTGCGTATGGATGTTAGTGACACCGTACCAAATACTGACAGGAATGTTAGTGTTTCTTTTTACATTATTTTCACCTCTTTTGCGACGGAAAATTCCACTTGATAGCAACTCAGAGTCATAGTCTGAATCATCCCTCAATGTTTTCGTTACGATATTACTAACATCCTGTATTTACATATGCTCACACTTGTAACCCAAAGCCACAAGTAATCTTCTAACCACACCAGTAAGTAGTAACTGATATCTGTTAACGTGACTTCCGAAGCACGCATATGTACAATGATCGATATTTTTACATATGATCTATTAGTCAGATGTGTTGACAGAACCCGTTTGTTTGTTGAATCTAGAGGTTGTGTCGCCGATGAAGTCAGCCCACGACCGCCGATTGAGGTGAGGTCGGCCAATTAATACTAGTGTCGCCCGGTTAAGGAAACGAGTCTGTGAGCCAGTGTTGTGGTTGGTTGTCAAGGTAGGTACGGAGATAATAGAATCACATACATAATATTATAAATGGGCCATACTAATATTATAAATGGGAAAATATGTCTGTCTGTTTGATTGTTTGTACGCCTTTCACAGCAAAACGCTAAACAGTTTTTACTTATTTATATTTATAAAGGATTGTTTTATTTTAGAATATTTATATTTTATTTTAAAGCAATTTTATTATTTATCTTTATTATTCTTTATCTTTTATTATTGTATTGTATTATTTATTTGTTTGTAACTCGATGGATCTTGTGTCTGAAATAAATGTCTATTATTATTATTAAAGGGAGCGACGAATTGACGTGAATTTTTAAATGATGCTTTTTTTAATAATGATTTTTTAGCTGATTTTGATGATTTTTTAATGAAGTCAAGAGCAAACCCATCTTAATTAAAAAATAAAAAAGTAATGGTGCGCCATCTTTATTGTTTTTTGTTTCCCTCATTGTGATAAAAAAATACATTTCTTTTTTAATTCTTGTTACGTTTGAACAAACACAATCGCATATCGGGACAATTCAGCTGCAATAGAATAAACGTATACCTACATCCCGCCCCATTTGGGATTGACAATGAAATGCCCGCGACAGTTAGACTGATAGCATAACGCGCCACATATACACACAGTGTCATAGCTTCCATTTACATGTTATATGAACTATATCACTAAATGATATAATACCACCATCTTTGATGTGGGTGGTGAAGTCAATGGATGACGTTATCAACCCAGGGTTACTATTCAGCCGCTATAGGCAACATCTTTACATACTTTACTTACTTACTTAATAACTAGAGGCTTTAGCTAAGTTGCAAACAATAATGATAATCGGCAGTGAAAGTGATAGAAATATATGGGTTTAATATGAAAGAAAGAAAGTATTTATTATTAGAGGACACCACAGCAACAATACAAACACAGTAGGGAAAAAAAAATATTACACAAAATCACAATTATTAACAAAAACGTAAAAGAAACAGAAAAATAATAATAAAATACAAAATATTGGTCGTACAGTCATGTGGCGGTGGTGGACGTCCTCAATAAATGGACCTCGCTCAGCATAAGCCGCGGCGTGAGCCACGACGCTGGTATTCTGCGGGCCCAGACGAGTGAGGCATGGACATCGTGTTCCATACTTATTTATTAATTTTTACCGACTTCAAAAAAGGAGGAGGTTCTCAATTCGACCGTATATTTTTTTTTTTTTTTTTTTTTTTTTTTTTTATGTTTGTTCGGGCATATCTTCGTCGTATATGAACCGATTTTGATAATTCTTTTTTTGTTTGAAAGGAGATATACCCAAGGGGGTCCCATGTCAAGGAAGTCAGGATCTGATGATGGAAGACCAGAGAAATCGAGGGGAATTTCCAAAAATCGTAGGAGCGACTAGTGCGTTTGTAAAGTCATATTGATCGGATCGATCTTTAGGCTTCGGGAAAACTTCCCGACCTTCGAAAACTGGTCAGCATCAGGGAGATACCCTATGGCCTGGCAAAACTATACAACCTGGAGCAATTTTTCTTTCACGAAACGTATTTAAATCTTGATCAAATTCAATCGCCGGTGCAAAAAAACAAAATGGCGGAAAAAAAAGATGGCCGCCATACAAAATTTTGTCGATTTTGGAAGAAGCCCGTTTGGGTAAAAATAATGTATGGGGCGCTTACTCAAAACGTCATGTAGAGTACGGAAATACTTTCTGGTCACCAAAAACTGCTCCGCATCAGAGAGATACTCTACGGCCTGGCAAAACTATCGCACGTGAACCAATATTTCTTTCAGAGCACTTATTTAAATCTTGGTCAAATTCCATAGCGCGTAAAAAAAAACAAAATGGCGGAAAAACAAGATGGCCGCCATACACAATTTTGTTTTTTCAGAAAATGTCTCGGGATATAAAATATATATCGGGGTTGTGATCGGATCGTCATGTTAAGTATGGAAATACTTCCCGATTTTCGAAAACTGCTCCGCATCAGGGTGACACCCTACGGCCTGGCGAAACTATCACACCTGAACCAATTTTTCTTTCACGAAACCTATTTAAATCTTGGTCAAATTTAATGGCCGGTGAAAAAAATACAAAATGGCGAAAAAACAAGATGGCCGCCATACAAAATTTTGTTTTTCCAGAAAATGTCTTGGGGGTAAAAATGATGTATAGGGGTGTGATCGGAACGTCATCTTTGAAAACTGCTCCCAATCAGGGAGACATCCTACGGTCTGGCAAACCTATTGCACCTGGATTTTGTTTGTTTCCACGACACCCATTTAAATCTTGGTCAAATTCTGTCGCCGGTGAAAAAAAACAAAATGGCGGAAAAACAAGATGGCCGCCATACGAAGAGGGACAGTTTCGAATAAACAGGACACGCGAGCTGCTTTAGCAGCGAGCGAACCACGCGAAATCTACTGTATCTATATGTATGCGTGAGTGTGTATGATAGCAGCTTCCACTGACAACCACATGTGTGAATGTACACATACACATGTGTGTGTGTGTGTGCGTGTGTGTGCACGCGCGCGCGCGTGTGTGTGTGTGTGTGTGTGCGTGTGTCTGTGTGTGTGCGTGTATCTGTGTGTGTGCGTGTGTACGTGCGCGTGTGCTCGTGTGCGTTAGCGCGTGTGTGAGTGTGTGTGTGTAAACATGTTCATCAATAATAATTGTGATCACTACTAATAATATATTATATTATTATATATGAATATAAATCAGAAAATCTGTCTGTCTGCATCCTTGCTCGGTCTAACCATCACTTAAAATCGTAAAATAAAATAAAATTTTTAACAAAAAAAAAACCGACTTCAAACGCAAAACTAAAAAGCAATAAATAAATTTACTTCGCACAAAGTAATTAGTACGTATTTTCAATTAGTTAATTAATTTATAATTCTGAAGTCGGTGCCAAGTAAATGCTACAACAACCCTACTACAATATCAAATTACTATGTACACACAATATTGTTTAATACCTATATCAAAGCAATTACAAAACAATGTCAAACAAAAAATTACAAAACAATCAGTATTGAAAAATATATGAATCGGTACTTCGTTGTAGCATTTCCTTGGCACCGGCTTCAGAATTATAAATTAATTAACTAATTGAAAATACGTACTAATTACTTTGTGCGAAGTAAATTTATTTATTGCTTTTTAGTTTTGCGTTTGAAGTCGGTTTTTTTTTTGTTAAAAATTTTATTTGTTACATAAGTTCGTACATAAATAACATAAAAAAATAAAAATTATACTTCAATGTTGCATCCTCGAGATTTAACATACCATGTAGTCCGTTCTTCAATTTACTGCATCGTCTATCACACTGTTTAGAGAGGCTGAATAGAAGCCAGATTCTAAATAGAGAAAAAAAAATCATTGAAGTCGTTACTGGTTCACTCATTCGCGCCGCTGTCATTTCATTCGTTTTTCGTTTCTTGCATCGTCTACACGTCACTCAGTTAATAAAAAACAAGTTTTGTAAATTAACCAACATTCGTGAATCTTTTTGTTTTGTTTTTCTTCTTAAACTTTTGTTTGTTTGATAAGAGATTCCTAAGTATGGTTAAAAATAAAAATAATACTTAAATACATTACAAGTGTTCATAAACAAATATACATAGGTACTTAATTATAATTATTTTTGAAAAGTGTCCATAAGTAGGTGGGTGAAATGTTAGTATAATAATGATGATTTTAATAGATATAAATATAATACATTAGTAATATCATACTATATGGTAATACACAGATATGTCATCCTAGGTGAGATTGTGGTCAAACGGAAACCATTTTTTTTATAATAAAAACAAATAAAAAAATCTACAAACATAACTCTACTATATATGAACAGAGCTTCAGCCACTTTCGACTGCGGTGAAGCAAAAAGAAGGGTTAGTAGATTTTGAAATCCACTTTGGGACTTTTAACAAATGCGCTAGGCGGCTAATGGATTCCGTTAGATTAAGTGACAGAAGTCCGCTAATAAAATAACTCATTTAGGTATTTATTAATGCTAAAGGAACTTATTAAAAAAAACAGTATTTTCGCGAAAATCGACAATAAAGAACTGAATAAAAATTCTGTTACTGGATAAATCTAAAATTTATGACAAAGAAATTAGCATTCGTTTGTGTTCGGAACTGCGATGATGGCCGAAAGACAACGAATACAGTGGTTGTCTTTCGGCCATCATCGTTTTATTTACGTTTTATTCGAGCTTTCTCTTAGACATAGAATAAGGAATAATACTACGTAATAAAAAGTTATTAGCAAAACAGTTTTTCTGATAACTGGCTAACATGATGAGATTTGACCTTCCTTCATATCTTTTGAGAATAAGAATGAATTCTACACCTATCTGTCTTTTGAATTACAAGTAATACTTGTAATCAGTAGAAATAACACTCTACTCTTAGACCAACAAGATACCGGAACATAATCCGAAGCTACCGCACTGGTAATATATACCAACGTTAGATACTGTCACAGCCCGACATGCAGAGGTATTGTGTGTCGCGTTAGTGGAGCGTGCGATATAGCCATTCAGACGACGATACTGACAACTAACGGTCAATAACAACCGTAGCAGCTACTCCGAGTACTAGTCAATAACAGGCTCTAATCAGCCCTATTAGAGCTACTTTTACATACATGTGAAAATACACGGTGTTAGCGACATCGTAACGAATACTCAGGGGGATGATTGAGATCATGAAACCAGAAATCAGAATCATTTATTCAACGACATTATCATGGATAAACTTGTTGAAGGTCAATGTAACATTTTTGAATTTACGTCATTTCGCAAGGTGTTGTGGCTGAGGAGAAGAAATGACAAGAAACTGCAACAGCAACACATCTTTTACAAGTTATTAATAATAACTAGAGGAACACATTCAATACTGGTATTGAATGTGTTCCTCTAGTAAAAATAAAATGCCTGGGCATTTTTACAATTTTACCATCATTAATCTTATAATAAACCTTTTTACATAAAGTAAGCTTCACATGAGCTTTCGTATACATAACCCCAAAAAAGATGATTTAATTTACTTAATCTAGAATTTTGAATAGCAATTTTATTTTTATTCCTTGTATTGTAAGTATGAGTTAATATCAAGTGGAATTTGTTATCGGACTTTTTTTAATAGAATACGCTCGCGTTTGACCACAATCTCACCTGATGTTAAAATGACGATGTGGTCTGTGATTCACGAACATTTTAGTGTTTACTTTTAATTATTTTCAGTTCCATATATTTGCTACGAAAAATTCTGCATCCCTATATATAACACTGTCGCTACTGTCGCTCTCGCATCGGACTTTACAGCCATTTTAAAAGCTGCCACAGAAACGTTGTTTGAATCATCTGATAAAGATGTAAAGGTCTGAGATGATGATGATTATATAATAATTAAAAAAAGAACTAAAAGCTTACATAACATAACACAAGCTCACGACTATATCCCAATTGGGGTAGTCAGAGGTACATCCATCGCAAGATGAACTAAGTACCCACGCCTCACCGAGCTAGGAGGTGAGCCATATCGCCGTCTATAATGGTCGAGCCAACTGTGTTGTACATAAATAAATAAACTGTATAAACTATAACATTGTTATTGTTAATTCAAAAGCAAATACCTATAAACGTGGGTTATGCAAACATATATGTGGCCAGTATCCAATATATGTCCAATACTATTTGATTGGAATCTGTTTGTGGTTTTGACTTTATTGGAATTCTGCATGAAAATAGAAATAATATTAGGTTAGGAGTAGGCAGAAGTGTAAAGTATACCTTTGAGGGATGATTCAGAGCATGATTCTGAGTAGATATCAAGTTGAATTTTCCGTCGCAAAAGTATAAAACTGAAAATAATTTTAAAAAATACTAAAATTTTCATGACTTTTTCGACAGGAAATTCCACTTGATATCGACTCGGAATCATGGTCTGAATCACCCCCTTCAGTATTCGTTACGGTGTCAATAACACTCATACGTGCTTGTATGGCTACCTGTATGTATTTGTATGGGGTGTAAATGACAACGTAACAAATACTGGGAGGGGTGATTTAGCTGATTTTTCTGAGGTAATATCAAGTGGAATTTTCCATCGCAAAAGTATAGAATTTAAAATAATATAAAAATCTAAAAAAGAATCATGAATTTTCCGACGAAAAATTACACTTAATATTAACTCAGAATCATGGTCCGAATCATCCCCCTCAGTATTCGTTACGATGTCACTAACACCCTGATACACCTGACTTCTTGCCAGCTATGTTTAAGTCCCATGAAATTGTATCTCGAACACTCAAGCCTATTTCCCACCGGGGTAAGTAGAGACTATGGAATCCATTTGCTTCGATCCTGTCATATTCTCTTGCTTCCTTCACACTAATCTTCCCAGTTTTATACTATTTTTCTCGGGGTCTGGTCAACTAATCTGAATATTAGACAGGTCTAAGAAGCCACATCGAAGCAACACACCCAAAGAAGCAATATTACAATTTGGCATTTGTGCATATAAAAGTAAGTGCGCAATGCAAACAAATGTCAAATAGCAATATTGCTTTTTAAGTGTACTGCTTCGATGTGGCCATTTTAACCCACCTGAAATAATATAACATAACAGCGTCA
The DNA here is from genome assembly GCF_024362695.1 of Pectinophora gossypiella. NCBI lineage: Eukaryota > Metazoa > Arthropoda > Insecta > Lepidoptera > Gelechiidae > Pectinophora > Pectinophora gossypiella. The sequence continues at coordinate 1,888,557 of NC_065412.1, read as the reverse complement.
TGAATGCAGTGACAACACTTATGTCTTCTTATCGTGTGGGTTGTGAGGTGGAATACCAGTCACATCAACCCTAGTGTTAGGGTTACTATTCAGCCGCCAAAGGCCCCTGACATGGCATGTAACAACTACTTACTTCCATCAGTAAGTAGTAACCGGGACCAATGGCTTAACGTGCCTTCCGAAGCACGTATCATCTTACTTTCGGACAATCAGGTGATCAGCCTGTAATGTCCTAACCAAACTAGGGTTCACAAAGTGATTTTTGTGATATGTCCCCACCGGGATTCGAACCCGGGGCCTCCGGATCGTGAGTCCAACGCTCAACCAGTGGACCACAGATGTTACTTATGTGTCAGGGTTACATTTGATAAGATACCGTACCTACCTAATTTTATACCCATAAGTCTATCTAAAGGCTATAGATAGGTATGAAAGTAGGTTATGTCGAGGTCAAGGGATGACGTTACTGTGTAAGGGGCTACGGTGACCGCTATTAAGGTCTACCTCATGGAAAGTAACGATCCCGTCCTTGATGGAACACGGTTTTCTTACAAAATACCTTTCACTCTACCACCCTACATACATCCATAATAGGCTAATTTCCAAGTAGTCAAACCAGCCAGCCAGTCTTTACTAAACGTCAAAACACGAAATTACTATTATTAACTTATTACCTATTCCGGTTGATTGACGGGAGGCCTGTGCCCAGCAGTGGGACGTATATAGACTGTTTATGTTTTCTTATGATTTTTTATTTTTTATTATTTAATTTTTTTATTGTTTTAAGTTAGTGATTATTTAGAAGATATGAATGCATGGGATTAACTGTCTGAAAACTGATATTAGGCAGCTAAATTACAATTGTATACCAATATTTTACGTTTATTTTTATTTTTTTAAAGAACGTCTAGGGCCCTATGCCGAGGTTTTTCTTGCAGCTTCCTTTCCCCGGCTATACAGATGGTGAGAAGCTGCAGTAGTTTTAGGCGGATGAGACGTTCGTTATGTAAAAATTGACGATTCAAAGTGTAACTATGTTACCTACCTACTAAATAAAGATATTTTTGAATTTTGAATTAGTTATGTTGGTATCCACTGCTGTATGGAGGGAAACCACTGCCCTATTTTTCCCTAAAAAAGTAGCATGGAGAGTATTTTACAGAAATGCTGCACCGACAAGAGCGTGGCTCTTCAATTGATGATGATGATGATGTTGGTATCATTATAAATGTTTATTGCACCATCCCGTGCTCCAATGCATAAACTTCTTTCACCCTAAGGTTGCCTGGCAGAAATTGCTGTTTAGTAATAAGGCCGCCTATTGTGCTTATTTTTATTCGTATGTTTATGTCCTTTGTATAAGTCGTTGTGCAATAAAGTATTATTGATTAATTGATTGAAATTACATACTATGGAGTTGTAGTGTATGTCATTTATTTCGTAATAATTATGTTGTTACTTGTTACAAAGTATAATTAATGTTACATTACTTAAAACAGTGAGGAGCTCGGTGGCGCAGCGGTTAACGCGCTCGGTCTGCGATTGTTGAAGTTAAGCAACTTTCGCAAAGGCCGGTCATAGGATGGGGGACCACAAAAAAAAAGTTTTCATCTCGAGCTCCTTCGTGCTTCGGAAGGCACGTTAAGCCGTTGGTCCCGGCTGCATTAGCACTCGTTAATAACCACCAATCCGCACTGGGCCCGCGTGGTGGTTTAAGGCGCGATCTCCCTATCCATCCGTAGGGAAGGCCCGTGCCCCAGCAGTGGGGACGTTAATGAGCTGGTGATGATGATGATGACTTAAAACAGTACTGGTATTTAAGTACTACGGGGTCAATTTTAATGTTAATAAATAAATAATATATCAAAGCTATAGAAAGTGTGTTCGTGTGCCAGCATTGCTTTATAGATCACATTTAGTGCCATCTACCTAATACTGCTTTTAATAAAAGCCTAACAAACGCCCTTATTCGCATTTCACAGGCTGGTAAGCAATTACCTACGTCGTAATTGACAGCAACAGTAATTAATTTAATATTATTTATTCGTACCCACCCCACTATGCCGCCATTAATTAACTCCGTACCAAGTAACTGTGCAAATCAATTTGTTTCCATTGGGAAAACAAATTGCGCCGTAGAAACCGCTTGTCAATCCTCTGGCTTCAATATCTAGTTCTCAAGGTTGTCTGGGTGAAATTACATAATAATAATAATAATAAAAACACTTTATTGCACACAAATTCACAAAACATTTACAGGATAAACTTATCACATCCCACACACACATCACACACATCACACACATCACATCACATACACATCACACCATCATTCACATCTAATTCTTACTTACATCTGACAATTTCAATTATAACAAAGCTTCTTCAATATTTTGTGACAATATTTGAACTCCCGACCTGTGAAAAAATGGGATAATGCTAAATAGCGTTTAAAAGAGCTTTGTTAAGTAATCTAATCTTGGCTACAAGATTCTACTGCTGGGCAAAGCCCTCCCTTTTCTGTTTAAATTTTTTGTCGTTTTTGCTAAGTAAATGTTAAGAAATTCATCAAATATGAATAGAGGCTTCGTGTATACCGAGAATCAAAACTATGCTGTGCTACTGTATGCATACTGCATTTATATTACCAAGAAACGTGCAAGTTTATTGTATGCTTACATAGCTACTATTTGAGACTTGTTTATTTTTAAAGTACTGGGAAAAAAGGAAACATTTAGAAAAGAAAACTGAGAGAAGAGAATATTTTGCTGATTGTGGCAGACATAACTAAATTTATTTCAGTGTAGAGTGGTATATGGATTACAGAATATGTCTGATAGATTTTCTGGCCAAGTAGTTAATACCATTTGCGGAAAATCTACAATAAGCCACAAAAAAGTAATGTCTAATAGCTAATTGAAATTAGAAAAAAGTAATATTTAAGAAGCATTTTTCATTATTTATATGAGACCCAATTCTGACACAAAGATTTTGGTGTCCGCCCCCCAGCTACCAAAGGTCTCCACGGCAACGGGCACGAAGTTATATGCAGGCAATAGAGCTGCATACTTCTCCCTCTTCTTTTCAGCAGCATCCTCAGCAGCTGCTGCCGGTGAGTGGATGGTTCGACCAAGGTGGCTGGCGGCAACAGTGCTGACACAAGTAGCGTCCCAAACCAGGCACTTGCCATTTCTCCAAGGCACCAAAGTCAAACCATCCGGTCTCAGGCTCAGGGAGAAAACAGGTGACTCCCGCTCCGGCTCGTTCCTGGTCCAAAGGCTGGCCATTGCCATTCAACGCGGTAATGCGGCTAGTGTTGTGGGCACCTTTGCTCCGGGAACAGTGAGGGGCGGGTTATTTAATGACTAGTTGTTAAGTTTGTTTTTGTGACGTATTGTTATATTAATATTTACAATTTATTTATTTATATTATCTTCTTTGTATTGCTCTTAGTATAGTTTATGTAGGTATACTTATTTTTTTTTGTCGTGACTCATCGTAGATTTGCCGCAGATGGCATTAACTACTTGGCCGGACAAATGGGGAGCGCTGAAGGCTCTCACCCGGTACAACGTTTAAGACAACAGGCCTGAGAGTGCCCAGTTGGAGGCTGTCTATCCCGCTAAGCTATTATTAAATTAATTTCCTATACCTCAAGGTTGCCTGGAAGAGTTTGCTATCTGAGCAATGATGCCGCCTGTTGTACTAACTGGTTATAATTGTTTATTTTTAAAATTTATTTTAAGTGCAATTAAGAGTTTTTGTATTGTATTGTATGTTTTATCATACACACGTAGAATCGTCTGCTAATTTGACAAATGACACCTATTTAAAAAAATATATATATATATAAAGTGAATCATACAGTGGCTGCAAGTTGTCTTTGATTACTTGTGGCTCTGCCCACCCCATTAGGGATTACGGGCGTGAGTTTATGTATGTTATGTGTATGTATGTATGAATCATACGGACTTCACCACAAGGACCACTCTCTCTCTCTGGTGTCCTATATGACAGGTTTTATCTAGTTTAGGCACCAGCCTCTTCTCAAAAATTGTATGTACAAACCAAATATCTTTTCTTATGGATTCTTTTTTTGTGGAGGAAATAAACATTTTCCTTACTTACCATCGTCAGCAACAGCCACAGATTATAAAACCGTTCCTAAAAAATGGTCTCAAAGGCCAAAGTCCTTTTAAAATCCAAACCACATTGTGCCTGGAAGCTGCAAGAGGATATAGCATCCTAACAAACATTTACTAAAATAACATCTTGCCTAAGATATTCTAGTCATCCCATTGTAAACAATGCCAGTACTTGAAGGTTTCCACCCACTTGAAGATTCCGCGCAACCTCCACTAAACCTTGAAACTTAGTTGACTATCCTCCGAGGGCCCCCCTGCCCACCCTGTAGGGGGAGGTGGTAAACTGTGAGCGTAACGATGCATGTGGATAGCAACTTGTGGGATAAACTATTCAGGGCTTTTGTAGACAAGCTCAGATTGGTGATTTTTTTTAGAAACTTAGATACCTACTATTGCTTGCCAGAATTTTGCTAATTTACTTTGCAAGGCAATTTTGCACTTTATGAAAATATTTTTATATATGTAACAAGTGATAGTACTTGTAATTCAATAACTATGTTAGTAATTCGCTTAATTTTCAATAATAAAATTTAAGTCCTGGGATTGTTGGAGATATCCATTTGATAGCAACACTCATGTAACTGTTACGTCATCAAACTAGCTAACATTGGCGGCTTTTCATAGGATTCAAAATTCAAAAATATCTTTATTCAGTAGGTAACATAGTTACACTTTGAATCGTCATTTTTACATAACGCACGTCTCATCCTCCTAAAACTACTGCAGCTTCTCACAAGCTGTATAGCCGGGGAAAGAAGCTGCAAGAAAAACCTCGGCACAGGGCCCTAGACGTTCTTTAAAAAAATAAACGTAAAATATTGGTATACAATTGAGTAATTTAGCTGCCTAATATCAGTTCTCAAACAGTTAATCCCATGCATTCATATCTTCTAAATAATCACTAACTTTATAATACTTTTTTGTTTAACTACTGGCTTAATACAGTTGAAAGGCAAATTCTGAATGTCAATGGGCATACTTTGATTTGTTGTACTATGTTTCTACTCTACGATCAGGATAAAAAGTAACTAGTCATAGTTCATCGATATACAGGTGTTAGTGGCATCGTAACGAATACTGAGGAGGATGATTCAGAGCATGATTCTGAGTTGATATCAAGTGGAATTTCCTGTCGGAAAATTTGTGAAATTTTTTGTTTTTTTTTTATTATTTCTGTTTCATACTTTTACGACGGAACTTTCCACTTATTTATTTATTTATGGATCACTTACAGCTATGCACATTATAACATTTAGTTAGATGATATTGATATCAACTCTCAAAATCATGGTCTGAATCATCCCTCAAAGTTTTTGTTACGATGTCACTAACATCCTGTATACAATTAGGGAATTTTCAAAGAACGACTGAATAGGCAATATTTGAGTTTGCGTGCTCCAACACCTGGCCCGCTTCTCGCTTTCTCGACACTCGCTTTCCGACGAATCATCTTTGTTACAGTCTGTATCAACCCAGCGATTAAAATTCGAACTTTATGATAATTTATTCAAATAAAAATGTTTTGAACCCCTGAAACTTTGTTTACATTCTTTATCTCGTCTGGTTGGCCTTACTTTAGCTCTATCTCTTTCTTGTACCTATTGTAAGTGAAAGACGGCATTAGTTTAAGAGCTTAGAAACTGGAATTAGTTAGAATAGGCACCGTTGTCAGTGTTGTCACACTCTGGATATTTCAAAGAAAAATCACATAGAGCAAGCGAGACAGAGTCTGCGCGTTCTCCCCTTTACTCCTTAGCCAAAAGTTAGACCCAGAGGGGGTGAGCTCGGTGCCAGGTACGTATTGGTGCGGGGCGGAACGTTACTATTTTTTATTTTAATATTTTATTTATTATTATTAAGCCTTAAGTAACGCTAGAATAAATGCAATGTCCTGCAAAATTGCATAAGCAATTTGACTGCAGGATCAGAGTCTCATGGTTAAATTACAAAAATTAAGAAATAGGTACCTGCTAAATTAAATCTAATAAATATATTTTTTTTTAACTATTTTTTAAACATTTTAGGCATTTTTAATGTTCTCAGGCAAACTGTTGATAAGATAAGGTATGTCATTGTGTAATGTATACGTTTTTACAATAAAATACCAGATAATATTTTAAATTTGTCAGAGAATAAATTTAAAGGTCACGTGAAGCTTACTTTATGTAAAAAAGCTTATTATAAGATTAATGATTACCTAAATGATAAAAATGTTTGGTATTGAATGTGTTCCTCTAGTTATTAAATAACTTGTAATGTACCCTCATTGATTTAAAAGATGTGTTGCTGTTGCAGTTTCTTGTCATTTCTTCTCCTCAGCCATAACACCTTGCGAAATGACGTAAATTCTAAAATGTTACATTGACCTTCAACAAGTTTATCCATGATAATTACGTTGAATAAATGATTCTGATTTGATTTGATTTAATGAATTGCCCAGCATTATTCTTGACTGTGCAAACAAATATAAAAGCAGACACGACTCTACTGTTTTATGCACGACATCACATTTTTATTAGATAACATTATAGTAAAATATATATGTATACATTTAGGACAATAGCATAATAACGTCGGCTATTTCTGTTCGCCGGTCAGTCACATCGTCCGTCACAATCCAATTATATTCAGCAAAGTTATTATATAGAAATATGCTTAAATAACAAAATTATACAATATAGTGAAGCGATTTGTTTTTATAACGGTTGTTTATAATAGTAGTGACTTTAAAAAGTTTCACGCGTTGTATAGTGCGGTCGTTTCTCCCGATAAAAATATTTTGTACACAGGGTGCTAGCGACATCGTAACGAATACTGAGGGGGATAATTCTGAGTTAACATCCAGTGAAATTTTCCGTAGCAAAATTCATGTTTTCTTTTTTGAAATTTTTTTTTTAATTATTTTCAATTCTATACTTTTGCGATAGAAAATTGATTGCATGCACTTAATATTAACTCAGAATAATGAGCTGAATCATCCCCCTCAGTATTCGTTAGGATGTCATATCGCCGTCTATAATGGTTGAGCCAACTGTATTAATGAAAACATAACTTACATACAACATTACATATTATATAAAAAAAATTTTAAAAATAAATTAATCAACAAAAAAACAACATAAAGCAAAAAATAAACTAGTTTTCGTGACCGGAGATCGAAGTCGACGCTTCGCCGAAACTGTTCACTTCGAGCCAAACTTTTCTATGAAGACGTAAGTGTTAAAACTACTTCTTCATAGAGAAACTCCTCTCGAAGTAACAAAACTGATGGTGAAGACAGCCTCTAGTCTTTCTTCTTCATCTTCATCAAATTGAGGATGATTTATGGAAAGCGTTTATGAAGACTTTGATGAGAGTGAAGAAATCGATAGAGGTGTCAGTTTCGTAAGAAGTTGGTTTTTTTAAGGCCTTATTACACTACCCGATCAATCGGGCCCGATACATCAGGTAGGGATAAAATGTATGTAGAAGTCGTGGTCCCACCCACCTGATGTGTATAACACTGCCCGACGCATCGGCCCTGATGGGCAGTGTAATAAGGCCTCTTACAGAAAACGAGCAAGATACGTATGTATCGAAGGGAAAAGAAGACAAAGAGATGACTTGGGTGCCTTTAATAGGGAGTGATAGAAACAGCCTGGATAAGAGAACTGTGGCAGAAGAATGAGGAGGCCTTTGCTCGTTCAACAGAAAGACAAATAAGGCGAAAGAAAAAAAAATGTAGGCGGAGGTTAACGCCCTGTGATTCACATATATGCAAACGTACGCAACTCTACATTATCCTAAGAAACAACGAATTCGGTTACACCTACACGCAAATGAGAAAGAAAGGCGAACGAACTGGCTTGACAAAAACAAATGAACGTATGAGTGCTTGTAAAGTATTGCGCGTGAGATGATTTTAAGTTCAATGTACTATGTAAATAGATGATTAAACGTAATGGTCAACGTACCATGATTAACAATTGACGTGTAATGCGCGTAGTTTTCATGTTATTTTTTATGAGTCGAAATAAAATGGTACAGTCAGAGGAGGAAAGATTTCATATTATTGTTTATTCTTGATTATTGAAGGGTCGAAGCAAGTGAATTCCGTTGTCTCTTTATACCAATATTGGAAAAAATATGTCATCGTACGTATTTTTAATATCTTCTATACCTATATATAAAAAATGAATTGTTGTTCGTGTGTTTCGCTAAACCTCGAGAATTTTGGTTTTAGATGAAGATGAGAAAACGGTGTAAACGGTAATAAAATATGGAAATGGGTGAATCGAAGTTCACGGGGCCGCCGTCTAGTTATATATAATATACTTATGTCTGTGGTTATTTCAGAAAAACCTGCATTATATCCAACCACGCATATTGAAAGTATATTCTATTTCCACTTCAAAGGATTTCCATTCGTTTCTATCATGTCATTTCAATAACACGTATTTCATTCCTGAAAAGGATTTTTCGATTTCTTACCTGTATGTAAAGGTAAAGAATTCAGAGTAAAGGCAGAAATGAGAAAATATTTATTTATAATTTCATAAGAGCTGTAATCAGGGGCTTTAAAAAGGTCACCCTATAGCAATTCGTCTAAAAAAAGCAATATTGCTATTTGACACATTTACTTTTATGCGCAAAATGTCAAACTGCAGCATTCTTTTTAAAATGAATTGTTCCAATGTTGCCTTTTTAAACATTAAAATCTTCAATACCTTAATACACGTTTAAACAACCTTACTAATTGTAGTAGCGTTTTTAATCTATATATTTAAGTTCTTATAAAAAATATATAATTAGACTCCTTGACTAGCTAACCTAAAGTAAGGGTTCGATTCCCGTACGCGTCAATTTCAGTTTAGAGATATTTATTTCTTAATAACGGCAGTTACAATGTCTTTTACTTAAGAAACAAGCGGTAGGTAAATTAGATTTTTTAGTTCGCTTACACTATGAGTATGCATTTGCGTTTGATAGGTAAGTACAATTTTTAGAAACATCTGTTACCACAGTAAATATCAATAAAAACAAAAACACATTAAACTCACTTTTCCAGAATATGACTAGCTAATTTCGCCTTAAATGACCCAAAAGACTCAATACTTTTAATATTAGCAGGTAGGTTATTGTAAAGTTGCACTCCCTGGTAGGTAAGCATAGTTTTACCGATGTTTGTACGTGTTTAAGAAATGAACTTAGTGTTTGGACTATGCGTGTATGTAATATATTTCCGAACAGCATTTCTCTAGTGGACTCGTCCTCGGATTCGAAGGTGCGATCTCACAATGCGAGTCCAGCGTTCTTTCAACGGGGCTACCACGAGAACCATTTGTTATCCTATGCATCAACGAATCGTCTCGAGGTTTGTAAGCTTTTGTGTCCTTTGTCAAAGCTGTAAGAACATTTTTTCAAAAAACGTTTGGTTATACATTGTTGAATTGTAGCGTTGACAGCGACTTTCCGAACGGCGACCCGCGCTACGGCGACTCTCTTTACGGCGAGTGGCCTTATTTTCCCTTTACGTCGAGCGAGTTTTGACGTTATTGTACAGTTATGGTAAAAACTGTTTTGCTGTTTTCTTATACTTTTCAGTTCGTTGTTTTTATATAAGTAGTAGTATTAGACCTATTCTTTTTATTTATGATTTGGTTTAAATAGACAAATACTTACAATTAATTTTCCTCTTATTATTTTCCTAGCTACTTACCCTTTAAGAAACATAATAATTATAGGTACGTATGTGGAGAAAATGGCTGCAACTAATGAAACTCCATTTTGATATAATAATATATTTTTATAAACATTGTTTTAAAAAGACCTATACCTTCTTTATATTGTGAAATAATACAATAGTTCTACGGTAGAACTGATCAGTTAGAACTACAGGGAATAAAGGACATAACATAGCATCACGTCTGTATCCTCGAAGGGGTAGAATATTTAAAAAAAAAATTAAGTACATTTATCATGTAAATACAGGCTGGCGCAAACATAGGCCTCGTTAAGTTAAATTCTGCTTTAAAAATCTTGTAATGGATATTTCGAAGGATGAAACTTCCTGCGTAGCCTCTGTGTGGGGATGAGCCCACCCTACCTCTAGGACGCCGTCGGCAGGGCATTGAGAAAGGGTTGGTCCCAGGGCATGGGTGTTAGTTGCCGAACTCAGAGAATAAAAGGGATCTTAATAGAGTGCAAAAAAATAGAGAGTAGGATTGGGCGCCTTGAACATGATACTCTCCTATTGCAAGCAAAGCAAAGGGGATGGAATTAAAAATTTCACTTTTAAAAAATGTATATTAACATTACTTCTTCTTATACAGCAAAGAGTTTAGCATGTCTAGGTTATTTCATGATAACACAAATTTAGGAATAATCCTGTTATTACAATCAAGCAAAGCTTAGTCAAACCACTTAAACGCTAAAGTTTCACCCAAAAAGTGATATATTAAGTGCCTGGACGGCAGGTCTTAGGCAAAATCATGAAGCAAACCGCTGGATAGCAGGTCCTATACGAAAAGCATGATGTAGATGTAGAAGACAATTACTCCGAGTGTAAGCACAACATTATCTTAATGGGGAACTCCCCAGGTAGCCCTTGAAGATAGACATCCAAGTTGGACTTTGAACCCTGCAACAAAACGACATATTACAGGTCTGCCTACCCCGTTAAGACGCGGAAACATAGGTAAACCACATTACGTGTGACGGTATAACAGCATAATCGATAGTCAATGTACTAAGCCAATGATTTTTAGGTGGTTTTACAGTTATTATTATTCTGAGGGTTTTACACTGAAAGAAAGATAGTGAGATTAAGCTATTGTCATGGACATGTGGAACTTATTTTAGCCAAAGTTCAGAGATAATAATCACAAAAAAACTCACCAAAAGATTTTAACATCATTTCAACATCATTGACGTGGCATACCACTTTAAAAATAAGGCATGCAAAGGGAGCTTAACCCATACAGCCTAGTCTTTGGTCATCTTAATCTTTTTTAAGTTGCCATCGTCATTCGATAAATGTTAATTTGACACAACTTTTTCCAAGCGCGGAGGCACACACTCGCATGCGATTACCGGGTGAGAGCCTTCAGCGCTCCCCATTTGTCCGGCCAAGTAGTTAATGCCATCTGCGGCAAATCTACAATAAGTCACGTCAAAAAAAAAACTTGCATGCGATTCAGCCTTGTCGGAAGTCTAAAAACAGGTGTTACAAGAATACCAAACATAACTATTATCTTTAAGTAGGTACCATGATTATAATCATTAAACCCGTTGTCTGAATAATATAAAATGAATTTTGATTTAGATAAGTAATAGGTATGTACCTAATAAGTACCTAAAATATTTGTCCCTGGCTCCAAACGCGTGGAGAGTGTTTTCTATAGGTAGTACTATTTATTAGTTATTGCTGTGCTGTAACGTAACACACAATCAAACTCACATTCGAATTTATTCTGTTCTATTTATTAGTTAGGATCAAATAAAATTGAACAATTTTAATAAATTATCATAGCATGTAATCTTCTTTAAAATTACAAATAATAAATAATGTTCCTGTCATGTCAAGCATTTGTCATGTCTATTGTTATTTTTATAGAATAAATTTCAATTTCATTGTAAAAATTCAATAAAGGTATCAAAAAATTGTGAAACAAGGATGAAACAAAGTACTCCTATTGTGTGGTTATCAGTGTTTGGAATTATTCGTTGATAAATTTTGCCAAATAATCAAGAAAAAGAATGGTCGATACTGGACTGGTCGAGTTACCTATATGCTAAGGTTGGACGAAATTCATTGAACGTTACTCTCTGATGTGAAAGTCACCAGTTTTTCAAAAAGTTGGAAGACAACGAATGCATCCGTTTACCAATTTCAGAGTTGAAGGAAAGGTTTGTCAATAAGGTAATTCGGCTATACTTACCTTTGCTATTAAAATATATGTAAATACCTAGGTATCCACTTTATTTATTTTTACATAAAAATACTCGAATAATCGAAATAATCGAATCATTGCTGCTTATCATCGTTATGTATCTTAAAGAGTGTCACTCTTCACTGGGAACACAAGTTGCTATTGATCTGTTAAAAGCCACCAAGATTGCTCATGATCCAACTGAGTGCGAACTTACTTGTATGCTGAGGTGGTGAGGTGAAAAGTCTTAGTCCGGGATAAGAATTTAGGCAATGCCTGAGAGTAACCACGTGGGCGCAGGATGATGTTGAAGCGATAGCAGGCCGGAGTGGACCAGCAAGCGCCTAACAAGTACGGTAAAGCTACGGCTGCTTGAAAGTACATCAGGTGGGATTCATCTATTTTTACGTTTATAAGTAATTGACGAGGTGATGCTCTCCCAGCGAACCCGCTGCAGAGTTCATAGGTTCTTCGAGTACTAGAGAGATAATGAGAATACGCCACACAGTGTACGAGAAGAACACGAAAGGACGTCGAAGCTTATGTGTGTGCGCCTGTTCTAGAATTATTAAAAATATAAACGTTATATATATATATAAATAAGAGTCTATTGATGACAATGTGTTTTATTAATTTAAACCTCTCCACATCGGTTCTTAAAAGTTATCACATCATCATCCATCATTGCTGCTACTAAAACTATCATTTATATATTAATTGATAAACTTAATTATATCCTATACCTAACAGCATAAAGTTCTAGCTACGCAATAAGGCGGCTTTTGTAACAACTATTACTCTGAGATTGTTAAAATAATGTGTTTCTTCAGTATCCAATAAGCACTTTGTATTGTATTGATGACAGACTTGAATGAGGTTGGGCCGGACATGCTTGTCGCATGCACGCTGAGCGGTACGCACGGATCGTCACGCGTTATGTCTTATGATGGCGCAACGACATGGACGCTTGCCGGAGGGACTGGCTGGAATGCGCTCAGGATCGCGATGATGGGAAGAGGAAGAGGAGGCCTTTGCTCAGCAGTCGGATCTTGTAGGCTAGATTAGACAAGATTGTATTGATAATTGAGAGTAGGTGCCAGTAACCAGCCATCCGAAAAGATATAAGTATATATTAAAAAAAATATCGAGATAAGATGTAAGTATATATACCTAGTAGCTTTGTATCACATATTTAATCCCATAAGATTACTGCATTTATAAAACAGGCTGGAAGGTTTTCAATATTATGAAACAAAAATGAACCAAAAATGCAATTATTTCAGTGGAAAAAAAAATATTGTATGTAGCGTGATTAAAGTTGTGTTTTGAACTGTACATGTAAATGACAGATGTGATGTCAAGCAGTCGCCGTTCCGGGAATCGCTGTCCACGCTACAATTCGTTTTTACGCGGTTATTATCAAAATTAAAACACATAATACCGGGTTCTTACCGCGTTAATCAGGGATATGAGACTCCCGATATCAACAACAACAACACAACAGTTGCAACAGTGTTGAAATATCGGGAGTCTCATATCCCTGATTAACGCGGTAAGAACCCGGTATTATGTGTTTTACTTAAACGTTTGGTTGATGAGTAAGACGATTGAGTTCTTTATCTTCTTCTACTATCATGTGGGTTGTGAGGTGGAGTACCAACCTCATCAACCCTGGTGTCAGGGTTACTATTGAGCCGCCAAAGGCCCCAGACATGGCTCATGTAACGACTACTTACTTACATCAGTAAGTAGTAACAGGGAACGGCTTAACGTGCCTTCTGGAGTACGGATAATCTCACTTTCGAACAATCTGGTGATCAGCCAGTAATGTCTTAACCAAACTAGGAACCCGGGACCTCCGGATCGTGACCCCAACACTCAACCACTGGACAACAGAGGTCGTTAGTTCTTTATGTATCGCCTACACATTGTTTTTGTGTGGAGAACAATAAAAAAACACCTAACCGTCACGTGACGTCATTAGGTCGAAGACATCATTGCACAATAAGAAGTAATCGCGTTTTTACACTGTTCCTTTTATGGGAGAGAACGAAAATTTAGAATGTCAGTAGGTATCATGCATGTCGTAAGAGATGAATAAGTTAAGTAGGTAAGTAAGTATGTATGTTGTAAATAGATAGACTATGAAGATATTAAAAACAATACATTATATTCCTTATGTATATAATCGTCATCCCGTTTTCACAGGGTCCGCTTACCTAACCTGAAAATTTGACACGTCCGGTTATTTTTACAGAAGCGACTGCCCGTCTGACTTTCCAACCCGAAGGGAAAACCAGCCCAATATATGTTAGGTAAAATAAATACTACAGGTAAAAATAAAAATACAATAATATAAAATAAAATTAAACATGTAAAAACAAAACAAATAACATAAGCCATAACACTGACAGAACCCTAATTATTATTTATCTCAAGTTAAGGTATAAATAACAATGTAAATATAAATACTAAATAAATTATCAAAATCGGCGCACACACATAAAAAGTACAAACAAACATAGGCGAACATAAATACAAAATAAAAAATCTTCGTTTTTGAAGCCGGTAAAATAAAATCGAATCAACTCACACAAAAAAACGAAATGCCCTTCTAATCTTACATAACTTATAACAAGCATAATACCATAGTAGTTGCTCGCGAAGGCTTTGTGGAGTCACGCATAAGGAAGCTACTCCTTATGACATAACGTCCGCGCACCGCGTGCCTGCGCTGGCGCAAACTATGGGCTATTATCACGTTAAATCTGTACAACGCCATCTATATTATTTTTGGCGAAGGTACCCTGGATAGTCCGTCTTTGACCTTCAACAGGTATATCCATGATGATTACCTTAAATGATACTGATTCTGTTGGCATGTCATGGCAACATTGAAAGGGTGATGCAGGCAATTATTATGAGATATCAAGTGGAATTTTCTGTCGCAAAAGTATGAAACAGAGATTAATTTAAAAAAACACTAAAAATTTCATGAATTTTCCGACAGGAAAATCCACTTGATATCAACTCGGAATCATGGTCTGAATCATCCCCCTCAGTATTCGTTACAATGTCACTAACAAATGGGATGATGTTTGGAAAAAAATGGTAGGTATGCATAAAGGTTTACTACCCCTGGACTAAGCTTTCGAGGGTAGAATGAGCAATTGAAAGTCGTTTACTAAACAATTACGCTGTCAGTACGACGGCGGCACGCGGGCGATGTCGACCGCAATTTCGAGCAAATAATTACTTTTGTTGAAATTTCCCTTCTGTTAAGTGTTGCCACACGTCACGACTTGGGAGTTAAGTTTGAGTTTGAAGATGCGGTTATACTAAAGGATGGAGGGTCTACAGAATAAGATAAGATAAATATACTTCTTCTTCTATCGTGTGGGTTGTGAGATTACCAACTTTATCAACCCTCAGGGTTATTATTGACCAGCCAAAGGCCCCGACATAGCTCATGTAACGACTGTGCACAGGATCGGTACCAATAACGTGTTTATCCGCCCACCTTAAGTACTATTTTTGAGTTCGCAACTAGCTAGTCAGTGCGTGCTATCTACTTTTACTATCCTACTCTAAAACGAGTGCTATCTCGTTCTAATAGTAGTGCCTCGCTCCTTCCCTTTCTAGCGGCGCCGTCTCACTCTAGCACGGCGTCCGCGACAGACTATGTACTTACGTCAGTACGTAGTAACCGGGACCAACGGTTTATCCTGCCTTCCGAAGCACGGATTATGTTACTTTCGCACAAACAGAAGATCGACACTGTCCTAAACAAACCAGGGTCCACAAAGTGTTTTTTTTTTACATGATCACCTCAACCACTAGACCGTTAAACTAGAAAAACTTTAGCTGGGTTAATGGCAGCCCCCGACGGATATTCCTCGGTTATGTATTATGGTAAAATTATTATCGCTACATTTAAGTATATCTTCGAGAAACAGACACGTTAGGAAAAAACTGTAAACATCCATATTCATTTTTTAGGTACTTAAGTATATCTATTACCGATGTCTCGAGATATCAACTCTTTTTTAGAAAGTATTTTTAAGTCTATTATAATATTTCGTTACACAATAATTGGGTTAAGTCGGGGTTTTGAGTTATTTTATTCTTTTTCGATGAGATTTTTACCATCGTGGGTTCTTTTCAAAATTTTAAATTTTGCTTAATTTTTAGATGAATTGCTTCGATGTGGCCCTTTTAACCCCCCAGGCGTCCCATATTCTCATCCCTTCACTTAAAAGTACACTGTTCATCATGTCCATCTCAGGGCCATCAAAAATGGCTCCAAGTTGTCTTCTAATTACTTTTGAATCTGACCACGTATTTTAAAAGTAATCTAGTATATATGTAAAAAAGCTTATTATAAGATTAATGATTACCTAAATGATAAAAATGTCTGGTATTAAATGTGTTCCTTTAGTTATCAAATAACTTGTAATGTATACGCTCATTGATTTAAAAGATGTGTTGCTGTTGCAGTTTCTTGTCATTTCTTCTCCTCAGCTATAACACTTTGCGAAATGACGTAGATTCAAAAATGTTATATTGACCTTCAACAAGTTTATCCACGATAATTACGTGAAATAAATGATTCTGATTCCGATTTAATAAAGCAGTGTTGTCGAGAAATTGGCAAAACTTCAATTTTCCCATTTGAAGTAAATTAAAGAACCATGTCACGAAAGAAGTCCCACGGTCACGGCGCTGGCGTCGCAGTATCTCCATAGAATTATTATGCCTCGTCATTTAGTTCCATTGAAAACCGCAGGACTTCTTTCGTGGCGCGTATTCTAATTACAAAGTCAGCAATACGGTTTATGTTTCAAAGCATTCGTAAACAATAACCTCATTAGAACAAAATACCCGGCCTTTCTTTATAAAATTTGAGCTTTTCTGAAATTCTCAAGACCGGCAGCTTTTTGCGGCAAATAAGTGGTGAATGCTCGACGTAAGCCATAGAAATTAAAACCATAAAGACACAAAGGAGGAAAGCAAAAAAGGAAATTTTAACCTAAATCTCGGAACTTCGCAAAAGAGCGCTCTTTCAACAAACCAGTTTGTTTCACAAGCCCTGTGGGTTAAAAAGGCCACATTGAAACAATTCATCTAAGAAAGAAATATTGCTATTTGACATTTGTTTGCATTTCGCATTTACTGTTATATGCGCAAATGTCAAATTCCAATATTGCTTTCTTAGATGAATTGTTTCGAGTGGCCATTTTAACCCCCCAGCTCCCTTAAAACAATACTTGTATTGTATCAACTTTCGCAAAGACCGGTCATAGGATGGGTGACCACAAAAAAAAAGTTTTCATCTCGAGCTCCTCCGTACTCCGGAAGGCACGTTAAGCCGTTGGTCCCGGCTACATTAGCAGTCGTTAATAACCATCAATCCGCACTGGGCCCGCGTGGTGGTTTAAGGCCCGATCTCCCTATCCATCCATAGGGCAGGCCCGTGCCCCAGGAGTGGGGACGTTAATGGGCTGATGATGATGATTGTATCACCGTGCTAGCGTACTAAGATTTTTTTTGTTTTGTGTGTTTAAGTGGAGAAATAAACCTTTTAATACCTGTGTGTTTAACACGACCGAAAACAAATGGGTGTGTCATTTACGTCATCGTTATAAGGGTGACGTACTAATTTGGCCCAGGTAAAGTAATTGTACCCTGTATACTGTGAAACCACGCTACATGACGTCATTCACATAAAACATATTTCACTTTTGGTGGTATTTTAAATTAATATTTTTTAATTACTTTGTAATACTTGTGCCGTGACTTTTACAGTCCCAAAGAAAGTACTAAAGGAACATGGCCATATATAACAGAACATAAGTTAACTATAATGTACCTACATAACATAATTTATCAAAAACTATACGTCCCACTGCTGAGCACAGATCTCCCCTCAATCAACCGGAGGGGGTAAGGAGCATACTCCACCACGCTGCTCCACTGCGGATTGGTGGAGGTGTTTTTACGGCTGCCCTCCAAAACACAGAATCATCTTACTTTTTCAGAAAATCAGGTAATTCAAGCCAGTAAAGTCCTTACCGAAAAAAAAACAGTCTCGCAAAGTAATTCCAACAATGTCCCAATCGGGATCCAACCCAGACTTCCAGATCGTGACCCTAACGCTCCAACCACTAGATCACAGAGGCAGTTTACTTACAAAAAATATTTAAAAAGGAATAGGTAAGTAATTTAGTCAATTACAATTCAAAAGAGAATTCCAAGGAAGCTTATTATAAGTAATTTCTGATTGAAATATAGATTGGCTGACTGTAATATAATTACGTTGGTAGGTATTAGAGGAAGCTGATGAGATACCTAAGTAGAACAGGGATTCATCTTATGGATTATGTGCTCAGCTCGTCTGTACGAATCACTGTCCTTGTACAGGAAATTGGGACAGAAAATGCTTCATTTGTAATAAATTGTTTTGTCCTTTTTACCCGACTTTGGCGAAGCAAAAATAAGGGTTATGTGTTTGACCGCCATGTGTGCATGTGTGTGTGTGTGTCGTTGCTAGATCGTAGAATTGATCATTCTATGGTGTGTTCGACCATTTCATCATGAAATGATCAATTCTAAGATCAAGGGGGGTTAAAATGGCCACACCGAGGCAATTCACCTAAGAAACAAATTGCTTTCTTAGATGTATTGCTAGGTATGCATGTTAATTCCTGTAAAAATGAATTTGAAAAAAAATGGTTCAAACCAGTTAAGAAAACTATCTGGGGCCACACCAGAGCATTTCTTGTTTCATTGCATAACTATTGCTCGTAGCCGGTTCTCACAATTTGTTCTGTTTAAAAAAAACTATGGGAATATACATCACGAGGGAAACATATGGCTCGCATGCTGCGATTGTTCTAACATTATTCAATAAACGGAGCGGGTAATGGGGTATTCAATAAGACGGACAGTTCGCACGGAGTTTACGGAACTGTCACATATCAATGGCGGAACTAGTGATGTAACTTTTCGCTGGCTCACTCTTTTCGGCTCGTCAGTAAGGCAAAGTAAAAAAAGAAATAAATGCACACACCGCAACAATACGAAAATATCAAACTTAATACTTAAACAAAATCAAAATTAAATATCAAAAAATGATACTGGTAGATTATGTTTTTTTGTATTTGTGGGAATATTATTAAATAAATTGACAATTTAATAATTGAATATTGTTTTATTATTCTTTTTCGCATGATTTTTATAATTTTCACGCACATTCATAATGCACAGTTATTAATTATTATTTGTAACATATTTTACACTGCATTTATCTTATTTTAAGTGATTATAATGGCCCCTGACATGGCTCATGTAAAGACTACATACATACATCAGAAGTACTAACCGGGGCCAACAGCTTAACGTGCCTTCCGTATCACGGAATGACAGTAACTATAAAATACTTTATTTTTCGTCAGTCGTTACGACCGACCACAGCTTTATAAGGTGTGTAATTACGTAGCTATGTATTAGGAATTACGGTTATTAGGAAGGTCTCCGGTGTTATTAACAGGAAGGCAACATACCTGTAATTAAAGAAAAGCCATAATTAGTTCATGATTAAATATTAAGATATTAAGTACATAGAAACGTCTATTTCTTTCTCTAGGGGGGTTAAAAAGGCTACATCGAAGCAATTCATCAAGAAAGCAATTGCAATTTGAAATTTGCGCATATAAAATTAAGTGCGCAATGCAAAAAAATGACAAATAACAATAGTGTTTTCTTAGATGAATTGCTTCGATGTGGCCATTTTAACCCCCCAGATCCCAAAGGAATAATATATAATAAAAATAATAATATTATATAATAATAATATATATTATTCCTTTGGGATCTGGGGGGTATAATAATATATATATATTATTATTATTAGTAGATAATAATATATATTATTAATAGATATTAATTCGTGACGAAAGTTCAAGGTAGTATCAGATAATTGTATTGGAACATCAACCTTATTATGTTTTATTTATTTATTTAGATAGGTATACCAACAGTACACATATTGTAAAGTTATAAAATACAAGTCTTAAATTAGTTTTTGTATATGTGCTCCAATTACAGGTACACACAACATTCGTAATTACAACAACAAGCTTATATATCTAAGTGTATATATATTTATATATAATTAAATATGTATAAAACTTAAACAGAAATTAACTTCTAAATTAAAACAGCCATAAATCTTCTTAGAAAACATAAGAGTTTACTCATTCATTATTTATTTTTATTCATTCATTTCAAATTTCGCGCGATAACGGTTGGTCACGTGACATTATTATTGTGACGTCACATTTCAATAAACAAAGAAACTGTCAAACAGTATAACTTGAAACCAGATAGTTTCGTTTTGTTTTGTGAAATGTGACGTCTCACAAAGCTCAATCATGGCTGGCCGTGTTTCGGGTCTGGTACACAGATAAAAAATCGCATTCTTATCTTGTGAAATTAAAATATTTAAAAATGGTCTTAATAAAAAAGCTAAGTACTGAATAATTATCATTAAATAATAAACTACCATTTCCGACATTTTTAATATTTTTCAATCAAGTAACCATTTAGCGCGGAGCGGAGACTTACCGCTCTACACGCAGTATATGTTTATGTAACTTTATTATAGGCCACATTGAAGCAATTAATCTAAAAAGCAATATTGCCTTTTGACATTTGGTTGTATAGTTGGCTCGGCCATTATAGACGGCGATACAGCTCACCACCTATCACGTTGGTCTAAAAGAAAGCTCGGTGAGGTGTGGGTACTTAGTTCACCTTGTGATGGAAGTACCTCTAACAACCCTATTAGGAATATAATCGCTGTGTTATTATTATTATAAATGTGTGAAGTGAATACGTAAACATAAATAGGCTAAGTATATCCAACAACACAATAATATACTGATATACATTGTAATGTACAACCAGAACATGAAGCATATGATATGTGGAAGACATTGAACTGTGACGGGGTCAAGACAATTGACCTTAGTCTAAACAAGAAACCTTTAACGGTTCTACAATTAATTATAGTTATAGACATTCACATATTATTATTATGTTATTAGTCTGTACTGTTAGGTAGAAAATATCGATCAGCCTAATCTCGACTGTTACGTCACTATGCCAATAAAGTTCACAACACTAGAGGGCTATTTTGATCGTCAATTTCGAATATTAAATTACTAAAGTCAAGGCTGTGTGGTCCACAGATCTTTGCCTGCTTTATATAAGGCGAATTACAACAAAAACTAGCTTACATACTTTGACAGATTTAATTCTTCCCGCGCATTGAAGCTATTGATCAATTTCCTCAATTTTGTTATTTAAGTACCACTTTTCGGCCAATGGGCTAGTAACCAGAGCCGCCATAACCTAAAAAAAATGAAGCTATTGTAAAACGTAATTACTAATTGTACTGAAGTAGTCGTAACATTATTCATAATTATTCGTTTTCCTACGCCACTTAAGGAAAGAAAGAAAAAAGAAGTATTAGTTAATCACATATTGATTATACTAACCACCTTTGATATCATGTTTTAACTCTCATTTACATAAACAATTTTTCGAATTTATCGATAAAAACTTCTATCGACAGTTGGTACAACCACAAAAAGACGTGTCACAGATCGAACGTGTATATTACTTAGGATGTTTATGTTATGAATTAAACAAATAAAGTTATCTATAGTTAGCCGCTATTGTGATAATTAGCAATAATTTTATATTACTCTTCACAACCGAACAAAATTCCCGCCACCGCCTTCCAAAAAAGGCGGGAAAACGTTCCCGTTCGAAAAAGAAATCAAAAGTAAACGGAAAAGAAATTAACTGCCAGTGTTAAATGAAAAATAAGTAATAAAGTCTTTTGTAAATATTTCCTTTTATTTTGGTGCAATATAAGTATACTTATTATTTGTATTGTAAAGTCAATAACTCAGCCGCTGGTGGGGAGTGGAGAGTTCTACGGTTATAGATAAGTACGTAGAACATAAGTTATAGGTACTTACCTGTAACTTACGTGTGGCTTGAAGCGCATAACTTGACGTCTTATTGGATCAGCACCCACAAGGCTTCCAGTGACTTGAACTCATGAAGTAACTCACAGGTGGTGAGGTATTTAATAGTGTGTGTAGTATAAGTATTATATAGGTACGTTATTCCATAATCTGTATGTTACTTTATGAGACTGGTTACTCTCCGCTCCCCACCAGCGGCTGACCTAGGTTTACACCCCCCCTCCCCCCCTAACCCCTCGGTCTTACTTTAGTCTCCTCGTCAAACACAGAGGCACGCGTACGACGTCATCTAATTTTACTTTAAGTTATACCAACCGGAAAGGGACGGACATTTAAGGAACACACGTCAGTTCCAGGCAGACATGTAACACAACCCTCTGAAAATTTCACGTCGATAACCCGATAGAATTAAGTTGACCACACGTCAAACGGGTAGCATACCAGCGGGACACCTATTTGATTCGTCCGGGTTATTCATTTTAAAATTAGAG
Source organism: Pectinophora gossypiella (assembly GCF_024362695.1). Taxonomy (NCBI): domain Eukaryota; kingdom Metazoa; phylum Arthropoda; class Insecta; order Lepidoptera; family Gelechiidae; genus Pectinophora; species Pectinophora gossypiella. Next base: position 1,865,953 of record NC_065412.1, on the reverse strand, counting down.
GGGGGGAGCCTATATCAACGTCGCATCATATTCAAATTTATAAAGTCGAATTCCGTTGTTTAGAGCCCGAGCCAGGATTCGAACCCGTGAAACTACGATGTAAGTCACGCCGGACGTGAATTCGTGTACAGTCAGAAGCAAATAGTTAGTGACAGTCAAGGTACTGTGTAAAGTAAGGTGAAAAAGTGCTGGAAAGAGTTGAAGAAAAGAGAACCATATTGAAGATTATAGAGAACCGGAGAGGAAATATGATTGGCCACCTGATACGACACGATTCATTTACTTATAACAAACATTATAGAAGGAAAAATTGAAGGGAAGAGAGGAAGAGGTAGACCTAGGATAACATTTATGAAACAAATAAAAGAGAAGGTGCAGGAATCAGAATCAGAATCATTTATTCAACGTAATTATCATGGATAAACTTGTTGAAGGTCAATGTAACATTTTTGAATTTACGTCATTTCGCAAGGTGTTATGGCTGAGGAGAAGAAATGACAAGAAACTGCAACAGCAACACATCTTTTAAATCAATGAGGGTACATTACAAGTTATTTAATAACTAGAGGAACACATTCAATACCAGACATTTTTATCATTTAGGTAATCATTAATCTTATAATAGGCTTTTTTACATAAAGTAAGCTTCACGTGAGCTTTAAATTTGTTCTCTGACAAATTTAAAATATTATCTGGTATTTTATTGTAAAAACGTATACATAACCCCAAAAAAGATGAATTTAATTTACTTAATCTAGAATTTTGAAATTAGAGGGGGTCAGGTCGTGTCGTATCGGGAGGTGAAGGTTTTGGCGGGAAGAAGAGAGGAATGGCGGTTACTCCACCGACAAGAGCGCAGCTCTTAAATAGAGAGAGAGAGTCAAGGTACACATAATTATAGTTAGCAACATCCAGAAAGTCCAATAATTAGGGACGTTCAAGGTGGCCGTATAGATAGTAACACTCTAAGTGACCAAAAACATCGGCACAACCTGCGTGTTCAAAAAGTCGGCAACAACCTAATCGTCCACATATTGCTGAACATCCTGACTGCTTGGATACTATTGGCGCAGTGAGTGCTGTCATATTTACGACGACATAATTGAGCCGAACTATTTGACATTGTAAGCTTCTCGCGAATCTGGTTGTTGTCAACTATTTTAACACGCAGGTTGTGCCGATGTTTTTGGTCTTGTGTTACTATCTATACGGCCACCTTGAACGTCCCTAATTATTGGACATTCTGGATGTTGCTATTTAATTCTGACTGTAATGGGTCGTTCTTCTTTTTTATCGACAATAAAAAGACATTTTCCTAATTAATCGGATCTTAACATCTTTAAAATTATAACGGCAATAAATATTTTAAAACATCATATAAAGATCTGTCCGTAAAGGACTATTTAGTGGTTCTCTTTATCTTGGTAACATACTTTTCTTTGCAGGCGCATTCCAAAAAATATTGTGACAGAGTGGCCCTTTCCATCGGAGACAGCATTTCAATATACCACTCTGTCACAAAATTTTGTGAAAAACAATGAAGCTACGTTAATAACTAATTGAGGAACCGATTAGTATTTAGCTTGTATTTTGTGTATAATAAGATAACTATATTTTTGGACAATGGAAACATGAAATAAAATTCTAAAACATAACTTATTAAAAGCAGTACGTAAGACAGATCATTGTCGATAAAAAAGAAGAACGACCCACCTATATATGAATGTAGCGGAATGGCAACTAGTGTTCAGACTGACGAGTCTACCCACCCCAGAAGGGATTACAGACGTGAATTGTGTCAACCAAGCCGCTATTGACTTGTCTAATTGCCTCTTCATTATTCAACGCGGGTTCCTCACACGCTCGGACAGCTGAACATCCGGAATTCATGGAAACATGACGTCATAGGTGGCGTCAGAATACACAAACCCGTCCTCTCAAGGCTTTTGGAGAGGAATATTGTTGTCTGCATTTTATAATAGGCTTTTTAGACCGTAATGTAAGATCTTATTTAGCACGTAAGTACTTAGGGACGCGGCTTATGTGTGATGATTACCCGTCCCTTTCCTTTTCACTGGATAAGAAAATGACAGGTATAACTTTAAAATTAGATGGTATGTATATGTACTGGAATGAGCCCAATATACAATAACACGGTCTTCGTCGTCGTAAGGTTCATCATATCCATCTTAGGACTTCGTATCAACAGTGGCTGCAAGTTGTCTTTGATTACTTGTGGCTCTGCCCACCCCATTTGGGATTACGGGCGTGAGTTTATGTATGTATGTATATACGGCCTTCGTGGTCCGGTGGTTTGAGCGTTGGACTCGCGATCTGGAGGTCGCAGGTACATATCACAAAAATCACTTTGTGATCCCTAGTTTGGTTAGGACATTACAGGCTGATCATCTGATTGTCCGAAAGTAAGATGATCCGTGCTTCGGAAGACACGTTAAGCTGTAAGTCCCGATTACTACTTACTGATGTAAAATATGTAGTCGTTACATGAGCCACGTCAGGAGCTGGTAATCCACCTCACAACCCACACGATAGAAGAAGCCCTATATATATTAACTAAGTAATATATTAACTTTTTTATATAAACTAAGTATCAGTGTCCACGGAACATAGATATATGACAAGCTCAAATAGACAGAGCAAGATAAAATACAAATTATGTTTACATTCTTCGTATGCAGCCTCCATGGTCTAGTGGTTAGAGCGTTAGGCTCACGATCTGGATGCCCGGGATCGATTCCCGATGGGGACATTATTGAAATCACTTTGTCAGACTGTCCTTTGTTTCATAAGGACTTTTCAGAGGGCACGTTAAGCCGTTGGTCCCGGCTATTAGCCGTAAAAACACCTCCACCAACCCGCAGTGGAGCAGCGTGGTGGAGTATGCTACCTGTATACCCTCTCCGGTTGATTGAGAGGAGGCCTGTGCCCAGCAGTGGGACGTATATAGGCTGTTTATGTTATGTTTTTATGTTAAAATTAAATTCGTGGTTGCCCGAATCGGAACCAACGTTACATTTGTTCAAAGTTTATCTAAATGCCATTCTACAAAAGACACAAAATTGACTGCTTTTGCATTTATATTGCTAACTTTGCTCACCTAAAATCAAACACAAATATCACGTGTCTGAAAGCGAACGTACTTACTGAGGCTTCTTCATTACCTCGGATTGAACTCTGGCATTTTGGCGTGGAAGCCTTGACTGCTCTTAAAGGTGAGTTTGCAGACAGTGCAGGCAACAAATAGCCTAAAATGATCATTACTAAATGTAAACAGGTCACTTGGAGGTTAACTACTAAGTCAAAAAGCTATAACATCCATTCCGAGATAGGTATTTGTATTGTTTCACCTACGCAAAATTGAAATGAAACGTAAACGTCGTTCACATACAGTTCTTAGAACCATTGCAGTGTTTCAAATATTGCGTTTCGAAGAGGAGGTGAAGAAACTTTGGAAAGAATGAAAAATACTTTTTTTACAGGATGTTAGTGACATCGTAACGAAAACTTGAAAATTCCACTTGATACCAACTCAGAATCATGGTCTGAACCATCCCCCTCAGTATTCGTTACGTTGTCACTAACACCCATACCTACTTGTATGGCTACTGTATGTACTTGTGCAACAAAAGTATGGAACGGAAAATAATTAAAAAAAAAACACAAAAATATTCATGAATTTTCCTAAAGGAAATTCTACACGATATCAACTCAGAATCATGGTTTGAATCATCCCCCTCAGTATTCGTTACGGTGTCACTAACACCCATACCTACCTGTATGTACTGGTACGGGGTGTAAGTGACATCGTAACGAATACTCAGGTTACTGATTCAGCTCATTATTCTGAGTTAATATCAAGTGGAATTGTCGATCGCGCGACATTCTATGATTTCTGTTCATCCGTGAACAAGCATGGAACTTAGGTTCCCACTTATTTCCCTTCTAACTTGTTCGCAATGTTAAAATAATGCACATTACTGGTTCATCTAGAGATTTCCGAGCCAAAGAGCAAGCTATAAACGTCAGTAGCTGTGTCTCGATCGTTTGGCAGAACATTCGAGTCAGGTAATAGCTAGTAATATCTTAATTGCGCGTGTAATGACGATCGCTTTCCACTTTTTGCTGTCGTCCATTAGACAAGAACATGCTAATCTGCAGCACGATGCATAATCACGCGAGAAATTCTCGAAAAAATATCAGCGTGACTCCTAAATCATTTGGTCTGCTAGGGGTGTTTGTTGACAAGTACTTTCGCTTTGTTATTTTTATTTGCACGCGATTCCATTCTATTTTAAGTATAAATGCTTATAAGATTTGCTTTCTAGCGTAGTGCGTGTAACGGCAGGACAGAGATATAGAGTACAGCTTAGTGCGAAAGGGATACCAAGAAACAGGTTTATTTTGACAGCTGTCAACGCAAGTAGTATAATATTTTTTTTTAATTTAAGATTTGTCTTAACTTACTTCAATTATTACAACACGTCTAGTAGTAGCAGTTAGCTAATGGACATGATTTTGAGGTAGATTTGGCTCTAGTCAACATAAAACTATTCATGCAGAAGGTCATTTAGCATCAGAAGTTTATTGAGAGCATATTGACAACAAAAGGGCCTTTATCTCAATTGTAACCCTGACACCAGGGCTGATGACGCCGCTGATCTTACAACCCACTCAGAACAACAAAAAGATAACGTCAATTGTTCTACACATATTTGTTTTCGAATTCATGTTTGGATCATAAATCATTATCACGTGCTCAGCGGTGAAGGAAAACATCGTGAGGAAACCCACATTCCCGAGAAATGCATTTTCGGTATGTTGACCTAACCTGTATCGGGCTGGTTTTCCCTTCGCGAGTTGGAAGGTCAGACAGGCAGTCGCTTCTGTAAAAAAACGGACCTGTCAAATCTTCAGGTTAGGTAAACGGACCCTGTGAAAAACGGGATAATGCTAGGGAGATGATGTTCTACACTGTAGGGTTTACATAAGTACATAAACACATCTTATTGTAATACACGTAGGTATAATCAAATATATAAATGAGTATGTAATATATTATAAAATACTTGAATCGATTTAATCGATTCACATTATATATATTATGTCGTCTCGGGCAATGCACTACGCGGTGGCCACAATTAAAAAGTAAACGGTACGGGTATGTACGGGGGTGGAGTGAAGACGTAGTGTGTGGCAACGAGCCGATATTTATTTATATATATAGTTCATGCCCGCGACTTCATCCGCATGGCGTGTTATAAAAGAGAGATCTTTGTGTGGGTGGGGTTGCATGTCAAATTTCAAGCATCTAACTTATGCAGTTTAGATTTTTTCATACAACATTTTTTTCCCGCTAACTTCTTTTTCCGTGGAAATTTTGTAATATCCTGTTGCAACTAAGCTTTAAGTTTACTAAGGTACCTGCATGCCAAATTTCAAACGTCTAACTTGAGTGGTTTAGATTTTTCATACAAAAGGATTTTCCCGCTAATTCCCGTTCCCGTGGGAATTTCGGAAATTCCTTTCTTAGTGCACCTCTACGGTACCTAAGCTACGTCCCTTCCAAATTTCAAGTGCCTACGTTTAGCTGTTTAGGCTGTGCGTTGATATGTCAGTCTGTCAGTTTCTCCTTTTATATATTTAGATAATTTAATTATATTTCTATTTACCTAGAGTACCAAGATGACGACTGACAGAAATGAATGGAAGAGGAATACCATGTTGTGCTGACCCTAGCTAGAGAAGGACAAGGGCAGGTTCAATACATACTACCCAAGTTGATGTATCAAAGCAAAATTTCCCGGTTATATGTATAAGCATCAATCCCTATTGATAATTTACGCAGATCAACCCGTCAGTTCCACCTCGTCAGCCGATAAATTTGACACACCCCTAATCACTGCCAATGGCAATGAATAAACGAACATACGTACATCATAACATCCCGCCGCGTGCTGTAGAGGTAGTAATTTGCAGAACATTGTAAAAACCACGGCTATTAGAGGCAATCTCGTTTTTTTGTAAGCGTTTGTCTGGAATTCCTCGCGGTCACGAAATTACACCAAAATTGAAATCCGGTAGTTACGGTCGCGTCTTCTTGAGGTGCCGTTGGGATGTGATTTGACACGAAGCTGATAAACCGGGTCTGTGCTGTTGAATGTAAAGAACTGCGAGAAAAACTGCGTAAGCGCCTATTGAAAAATCACATTTTGATGTGATTTTCTGGAACAAATCCACCATTTCTTTCCCTTAATTTCAATTCGGGTATAGATTCAGTCCACAATTTCTTTCTAGGCTTTGTTAACCAAAGTTACTCTCTTTGCGCTTTAGTGTGGTGTGTATGACAGCAGGATAGAATAATACAGCCCAGCCGAGTGCGAAAGAGACATACCATAAAATGTACTATTTTTTATTCTATAACGCAAAAGGTAAGGCATTCCTAAGTCTAAAAGCATTCTAATTAGACGACTCTCTTTAGCGACGCGTTAGTGTTGGCATCCCCAACAAAATATTATTTTATATTTTAAGTATGGCAATACATACCCTGCACCAGCAAGACTATTGCATAACGTGTATAGTGTGTTAAAATTATAATTAAGTAATATAATTAAAGTGTCGTCAAAAAACATTATCCAGGCGTACTATTCTGTACCAACATATCGTGAGTAGCATCGCTAATATCCACAGTTAGTAACAAAATATTTACCCCAGATTTCAGAACCAAGACTCTAAGGAGTCTAAGAACAAAAAGATATTATTGAATCTGCTAGAACCGGCTAGTTTCCAACTAGTCAAATCAGTTACTTTTTACTAAACGTCAAAACACGAATTTACTATGGAATGTGCATGAAAAAGCAACCTGTGACGTCCTAAAAAAGTGACAAAATGGCGCACTTATTATTACTTTTCCTTATTGAAATTCTTAAATAAGTTAGTTAGAAAAAGAAAACATTTTGTTTAGATTTTCCCTGTAGACAGATCAATTGATTTATTTCGGATTCGGTCCTCTGACACCGACCAGCCTCGTACGTAAGTATTTGGCCTATCGATCGACTGTCCAATGCCAACGAGATGCGTTCGATTCATTTAAGCCCTAGATTGAATAGCTTTTTTAAGGTTTGAACAATTCAATTTGTCTAATTTTATAGGTTATCTGAACGGCTGAATTGTTCCTAAAATAGGGTGAGCGGGTTAAAACTCACAATATTAGAGCTTTATTAACACGGAATGGACGAAAGGCATGCATTTTGTATGAGAATCTCTGTCGCCAGTTCAACTCTCTTTTACTACTACTCCTGCAAACAGATACCTACAACAGCTGTACTGCTTCTCAAATTCCATGGCTACTTTACTGGCAATGTATATTTTAAGTGATAGTCTGCAATTTCATCGTTACTTTTCATAAGATAAAAACCTGCATAAAAAGTATTTTTTCTATAAGTAACCGATCATAAGGTCTGGCCGATCAGGATCACCTTGCGTTTTAGTAGATATTTGACTTCTTGGCCTGCAGGTTGTAATGCACAAGTGTCATGATCACTCATATTTTAAAAGAAGTTGAATTATCTACAAGTAGATATCTCAATATCTAACATGAATATTAACTAGATTAAAGTTAAAAGTTGCGAAACGATGGAATTTATATGGACTATTAATTTACCTGCACTTTTATCGTTCAAGCAAATGAGCATATAATTTAAAGTATTTTAATGATTTAAAATATTATTAAATATAATTAATATAAATTATTTATAATTGTAAATGTTAAACAACTAATTAATTAATTTAAAAAGTAAGTAAACAGAAAAGGCGGGAACGGAAGTGAGAATTACGCGGCGAGAAAAACAAATGAAGAACGGGATTGGATTGGTTCCCCGACTTTTCTAGGAGACGTTGGTTGTGGAAAGAATTACGATGGAAATTAATAAATAGTCGATAAAGTCACCCAATTACAGTGTTTTCTTGAAACAAGACGATCTTTTAATATAATTTTCGCGAAGCGAGTGGAGTGCAAAGTTGAAGTATGATCTATTTGCTCATACTGGCGCGCTCCTTTGGCCCTTCCAACCTCCTTCTATTCCGTGTTTATTAATATGTGTAATTGCAAGGCTAAACCATCCTAGTTTAATTATTTCGGCGCCAAGCAATTACACGAGTCACTGTATTGCGTGAGTGGATAATTAAAGTCCTGATCACTATCATATCAAGCTCATTCATGGGGTCTCGATAGACCTTGGATTCTACTAATCAATATTCCAGGATCAGCTTATCAAGATAGTTGCTGCTTATTTACAAGGATCCAGTAGACAATGCTTCTTAAATGAATGTTGGTATTTCAGACACTTCTCAAGATAATGTTTGCCAAGCAAATTAAATGACCGTGTGAGCCCACCACAAAACACCACATCGAAGCAATTCATCTAAAAAAGCATATTGCAATTTGACATTTGCGCATATAACAGTAAAGTGCGCACTGCAAACAAATGTCAAATAGCAGTATTGCTGTTTTAGATGAATAGCGATAAATTATGTTTTATTTTACTTTCACCAACAAACAACATGGATCACAAGACGTATATAAAAACGTCATGACCCTAGCATTATCCGGTTTTCCACAAGGTCCGCTTACCTAAGCTGAAGATTTGACAGGGTAGGTGTTTTACAGAAGCGACTGCCTGACTGACCTTTCAACCCGCAAAGGAAAAACCAGCCCAATACAGGTTAGGTCACATACCTCAGAAAATGCATTTCTCGGGAATGTGAGTTTTCCTTCACTGCTGAGCACGTGATAATCATTTCCGATCCAAACATGAATTCGAAAACAAATTCGACAATCATTGGTTTAGGGCTGTGCTGGATTCGAACCTGCGACCTCAAAGTGAGAGGCAAGCGTTCTACCAACTAGGCTACCACGGCTCCCCTAGCTAGAATCCCAATTGATGATGGATATTATTATGTACCGGTAGTTATTTTTATTTTATTTTTTTATAAGGTGAGATTGTGATCAAATGCTTGCCTCTATCTATGACTATGACTTCGCAAATAACTGATTTGAAGTAGCCTGTCAATCAGATCCAATCTATTTATTTCTGAATCTGATGTGTTGCTGTTGCGGATTCTTGTCAATTTTTCTCCTCAGCCATAACACCTTGCGAAATAAGGAAGATTCAAAAATGTAAAATTCGTCGTCACATACCTCCGAAATTGCAAAACGCACAACGACGACGTATAGATGACGTTAAGACGTATATATAGAAACAAAAACCCAGAATTCATAGCGTTGTAATGAAAAGGAAGGCTACAAAATGTTCTGCGAGGAGTTCGCAACAGACGGGTTAGACATAATTTAGACGATATTGTTCGACGTAATTGTAAATTTGTAATAGATCTCGGATTTCTCTCACTAAAATTACAAAGTTCAAATATCTTAAGCTCCTGATTTAGAAAGTATACTCAGAATTGAATTGAATGGAATAAATTACGACTAAAATAGGTCCTTGACGCAGATATGCTTTGAATTTTAAAGTATAAGTACCATAGAAACTTAGATTGATGCCGAAGGAGAAAACCTTCTTCATTTCTAAAAGAACTTATACTTAACTTTGAACTATTAATTAATTTACTAACAAAAGTCATTGGAAAACTGTTTACTTCGCAATTAAAATGGACGATGAAGTAGATACCTTAAAAATAATAATTTAGTAATCAAAAATTGCGACTTGGGTTCATTCAACAAAATAAATTATACCTACTTCCATTGACCTCGTATATCGTCAGCTTTGAACGAAACTAACTTATGTAAGCCTAAGCTGAAAGAGATTGCTACCTAGCAATAAAACTGCACATTGTACAATATGTCTTTCCATTTTTCTTTTTTTTGTCATCATCATCAATTTAAGAGCCACGCTCTTGTCGGTATAGCATTTTCGGGAGCGGAGAGTTGCCGTCCTATACGTAGTATTATTCTTTATTTTATGACGCTAGTCAAATCAGTCGGTGAAGTCAGGTCTGTTTCATTTTATTGTTATTTTTGATTTTTGTGTATTACTTACTAATATTAACATTAAGTTGTTTTAAGTTTACGCGGTTATTATCATAATTAAAACACGTAATAACGGATTCTTACCGCGTTTAAAGCAGGGATATGAGAATCCCTTGAGAATTAGGGAGTCTCATATCCCTGCTTTAAACGCGGCAAAAACCCGTTGTTATGTATTTTAATTATTAACATTACGTTCTTTTGTATGTATTGACACCTATGGATACAAATCCGAAATAAACATTTATTCATTCATTCATTCATTCATTCAAATCACCTGTCAATCACAGTATGCCATTTTGCTTTTTACGCAACTTGTGACGTAACTGTATGAGATGAACGGGTTCGCAGTTTATGGGAAAATTGTCGATTGCAAAAACTCGAACAAAGACATTCAGTTTTTATGCTTGATAATTAGCAGTAGTGTTCCAGTATTATATCACAACAGCTGGTGGTAACGAGTTTGCGCATCCCACTGCATAAAACGCATTTGCGAACTGAACAACTATTTGTCCATTTAACTGGAATTAAAGCTTTTTGTTATCTGATAAAACCTAACAGCGCGCAGAACTACAAATAACCAAGAACCTATTTGCAGCCACTTTTGATACATAGTCCTAAGGTGGATAATGATAAACCGTATGATGATAGGGGATCAGCCTATCGCTCTTACAGATGATCCATCATGTTCGACAGGACGCTGACCCTTTGACCTAATGAATAACTTTTAACATATTGCAATTCGTGCTTCGGAAGGCACGTTAAGTCGGTGGTCCCGGTTACCACTTACTGATGTAAGTGAGTAATCGTTACATGAGCCATGTCAGGGGCAATTCGCGGCTCAATAATAACCCTGACAGCAGGGTTGATGAGGCCCCTGACAAAGGCCCCTGACATGCCTCATATAACGACTACGTATTATATCAGTAAGTAGTACCCGGAACCAACGGCTTAACATGTCTTCCGAAGCACGGATCATCTTACTTTTTGGACAATCAGGTGATAAGAATGTCCTAACCAAACTAGAGATCATAAAGTGATTTTTGTGATATGTACCCACCGGGATTCGAACCCCTCCGGATCTTGAGCCTAACGGTCAACCACTGAATAAAAGGGTATGATTCCCAGGTGGTCCCATTGTCAACTTATCATCGTCAGATGAAGATGATGATGGTGATGATGATCAGACTATGAAATGCTGACAATGGGATCCCAGAGAAATAGAGAGATTTTATTTTCTAATGCTCTTTTCTGTTTGTTTTGTAGTTAATGTATTCCTTTGAAGGCGGTTTTTTTTTTTATTTAAAAAGCGTTAATTTTCTAAGTACCAATTACCTACGGTCTGTGCTGGGCAAGCATATCATATTTTAACGACATTATTTTCTACACGATTCGTAGAAAAAGCCATAAAATGTTCATGATCGGTTAAATACAGCGGCTTCACATACAAACCAGTTTCATAACTGACATTTAGTTACCTCCCGCTTACGACAGAATGTAACCATCCCAGGTTTAAAGTCTACTTAGAATTTGCATTTGCAAAGGATCCAGCCAGGGCCTCTTTAGATAGCTGGACTCCGAGCTGAGTATGCCAATTCCTATTTTAAATGCTGCCACATTGATGCGATCCATTTTGAAAAGCAATATTGCTATTTGACATTTGTTGGCACTTACTTTTATATTCGCTAATGTCAAATTGAAATAATGTTTTTTTAAAATGAATTGTTTTAGTGTGGCCTTTAAAAGCAGATTTTCAATAAATTTAATCATAAAATTCTCTTCTCTAATAACATTCAATTGTTTTTTTCATTGAAGGCGAACGTTGTGTCTTATAATAAGGAAGTGAAGGAATTGGCATTTGATAGACAAGAATGGAGAATGCTACACCGGCAAGAGCGTGGCTCTTATATTAGTGATGACGAATTACATTCCATTTCGATCTATACCCGACTGTCAGCGATACCTCGGAAACTCCTTACAAAAATCTCTTTAAGCCGTGTGCCTCCTGGTTCTTTTTTGACGAGACTTATTGTAGATTTGCTGCAGATGGCATTAACTACTTGGCCGGAAAAATGGGGAGCGCTGAAAGCTCTCACCCGGTACAACGTTTGAGACAACAGGCCTGAGGGTGCCCAGTTGGGCGCGAACCTCGGCTCAGGGCGTCGTCTGAGAGGAAAAATATTTGAAAGAATTAATCGACCGTAGTGGATCGTCGACCACGCCGGCGGGGTCGGTATCAGGGAATGCCGCCTGGATACATCCACTGCAAGATGAACTAAGTACCTACCCACGCCTACCTACACCTACACCGAGCTTTCTGTTTGACCAACGTGATAGCTGGTGAGCCTGACCATCTATAATAGTTGACTCTAATGTTAGTGAAATCTGCACTTAAGATACATTAATAACTCATTGTTGCAAGTCCGGTACCGGGATTCGAACCGGCGCTCCCCGTTTGAGAAGCAAGTGGTGAACAACAGCACCATAGTCACTACTTATCATATACCTAATAAAATCTTATAGCATAATCCTGCAGTCTGGATTTTACCTCGCAATTCTTTAAAGTCAAATTTGCCTCAAGAAGTGTAACAATTAAGGCAGAATAAAGTTGGCTATGTAAATGCAAAATGTATTAACTTGTTCCGGCTAGAGTCCCACTCGAGACCCACTTAGCGAGTGTTTGAAGTTACCTAATTATCGGAAACCCTTTCAGTTTGCTGCCTGTCCCGGAAGGTCAAAGGGAATAGGGAGTATTTCTCCAAGTACCTACTTAGAATGAAGAGGAACTTAATCTGAGCCTTGTCCTGCGATGTGAGGCAGACCAAAAAGAAGATGGAAAGACAATCTGGATCCTTTCTCCGATCTGCCTGGATAAGGAACTGTGGAAGAGGAGAGCGTAAACATCCACCCTGTGAATGTAAAAGTAGAAGTAGAAGAAGACGTCTCTCCCGACGACCCGATTACTCTAGCCATAGAGGCAGCCAATCAGCTCGCGACACCAAACACTTCAGGACTCCGATACCGACCCCGCCGGCGTGGTCGACGATTTCCCTCAATCAGCGCTTATCGCTATCGACCCGCTAGGGTCGATTAATTCTTTCAAATATTTTTCCTCTCAGACGACGCCCTGAGCCGAGGTTCGCGCCCAACTGGGCACTCTCAGGTCTGTTGTCTTAAACGTTGTACCGGGTGAGAGCCTTCAGCGCTCCCCATTTGTCCGGCCAAGTAGTTAATGCCATCTGCGGCAAATCTACAATAAGTCACGTAAAAAAATCGTCTCAAACATAAAATAACATAGCATTACTACGCCTGTCTGTTCATCTGTACGCCTGCACGCCTGTGCGTGGTAGGTGTTCGGAGGTATACCAGGAGGGGTAGCCAAAGGTGTTTAAGGTATCTACAAGAAGCAATTAGCAGGAGAACCTCAAATAAATCAAATCAAAATCAAATCAAATATACTTTATTGCACACAACATACAAAACAGATTCACACAGATGAAGATAGATACAGTACAATCTGGCGGCCTTATTGCTAAGCAGCAATTTCTTCCAGGCAACCAGTGGATAGGAAACATTATTACAATTTGGTGCGGGACAGTGCAACATCTAGTATAAAATAATAAAAAATATAAATAAAAAAGCAAATAAAAGTAAAATAAATAAATAAAAAAACTTATCTGAGTGTACGTAAGTCGCTTATGTTGTGCGCTCCAGGTAGCCTAAGTGAAGGCTAAAGCTTCCCACGTCACGCAATAGGTATTGTCATAGAGATAAAGTTGAAAGTTCCCTAGCGGTGTGGCCGCTGAAACAGCGATTTCATTTTTATATAATAAATAATAATATATGACATTATCTGTCCGCACGCGACTCCGTCCCTGTGAAATTCGGTTATAGCACTTGGGAATAATGTAGCTGTCTAATGGTTAAAGAAATTTCAAAATCGGGTTAGGAATTCCAGAGATTACCCTCTACAAACAAACTCACAATATCATATACTTATATAAATGTAAGTATTATATATGTATGTAAGTATTCTGTTTATAATAAGCTGGTGTTGTTTTTATTGTTATTTTCTTTTTTATTTTAATCTTTTTTTTCTATTTTTATAATGTACTTATTATTAAATTTTAAGTACCTATGTTGGAAAACATATATTTTTTTAAATTTATTACAGCTCTGGTTAGTAATGTATCATATATGTATAGATAATTAGTCTAATACAAGACCTAATAATGTTAAGGAGCCATTATAAATACAATGCAAAAATACTTGTTTTTTATGTTGTGTGTAAGTATATTTGTATTGTATTGTATAAATATATGACAAGTCGTTGTGGTATATAAAATTCCTATATTGTTTTTATTGCTATATTAGAGGCGTCTTGATAACATCGTAATTGTCTTCAGAGTCCTTTGATTCGTTTAGATTTTACGAACGTGAGTTTATAGGTACCTAAGCTAGGTAGGATGTCGAATACAGGAGTTAATGGTGCTAATTCCTGTAAATACCATCTAATTTTATTTTAAGTTATATTTGTCATTTTCTTATCCGCCGAGAAGGAAAGGGACGAGTAATCGACAAGCATAAAATTTATGGAACACACGTCAATTTTAAGCACAAATCTAAAACAGCCGTCTAAAAATTTTACACCAGTCAATAACCCGACACAGTTAAGTAGACAGCACGTCAAACGGATTGCATACCAGCGACGTAACTTTATATTCGCCCGGGTTATTCATTCATTTACTCATTCTTACTAAAATTAAGAGCTGTGAATCATCCGTCCCTTTTTGACGGATATGAAAATGACGGATATAACTTAAAATAAAATTAGGCGGTGTCTGCGGGAATCGGGGCCAATATGTATATATTTTTTATATTTTTATTTGATTATTTCGGTTTGGTCAATTGTAAAGATGACAGAGTTTTAGCTATTCGTGTCCTTGTTATTCTGTGCTTGATTAAGGCTATAGTAACATATTATTATACATCAATGAGTAAAGGTGTCGACTCTTGAGTAGACAAGTCGGCGTCCAGCTCTGATATTATACCTACTTGAAGACATTTTAAGAACAGCGTCGCTAATCGTGTGTGAAAGAGAGAGCGAGGAGTGAGCGAGAGAGAAGAAAGGATTGCGGAATGACAGGGAAATGGCGGTCGGTTGTTTTGAAAAAGGGAAAATGTACAAAATTATAAAACGTTTTAAATAAACAAAGGTAAACAATTATAATCGTTTCCTTAATGCCCCATCCCACAACTTATTCTTATTCTAATCGCTAACTCTCAAGCCCAAACTTCATGATGTCAAGCTACTCGAGGCCTTATGTTGTCGCAACTTGTTCACATCATTGATAATATAATCGTGTCGTAACCACATTATGTAGCGTACCCACAGCTGGGCTTGTGGGCTATCGAGATCCCCGCTAGTTCCCAGCATTGTTAGTTTTTCTAACATTTGTTAAAGCATTGTAGCAGAAAACTTAATTTGATTATGGACAACAATTGGCTGCTTAGAAGAGGAATTTGTCATTGTTTGAAGGTAGCACAGCGTGTCACACACACTGCACATAGCTTTCATAAAAGTACCCTTTTTTTAACGGGTTACTAATGAGGAAGTGCAAGTAAGAGTAAGGGAAAAGTGGCAAATATTTCGAGTTATTGAGGTTAGAAGACACACCACACATAGCTCTCATAAAATACCTTCTTAATGGGTTACTAAACTTACTAATGAAGAAGTAAGAGTAAGGGAAAAGAAGCAAATATTGACAGTTATTAAGGACAGAAGAGGCAAGATGATTGGACACTTAATAAGACACGACGAATTTATTAAAAACATCATAGAAGGGAAGGTACAAGGAAAGAGAGGAAAGGGAAGACCAAGAAGAGCTTACATGGAACAGATTAAAGAGAAGGCAAACGTCGTATCTTATAAGGAAGTGAAAGAATTGCCCTTTGATAGACAAGAATGGAGAATGCTACACCGACAAGAGCGTGGCTCTTAAATTAGTAATGTGAATGGACTAAGACTGAAGAGGTGGGTGCAATGAATAACTGAAAACCTGGGTAACTGATATTTCAAAAGAACAGCGAAGTTTGTCCTTTAAGCTTTTAGTTTACCTTCCTAAAGAGGGTATTCCACTTACTCGGTGTCTCAGATATCCAGGTTAAAAATATAGCTGTCTCGCTTGTGTAAAAAACACCTCCACCAACCCGCAGTGCAGCGTGGTGGAGTATACTCCATACCCCCTCCGGTTGATTGAGGGGAGGCCTGTGCTCAGCAGTAGGGCGTGTATAGGCTGTTTATGTATGTATGTCTCGCTTACAAAGGTTCCTATTAATAGAGGTGGGATTATAACAACGTGATTGGCGGTGAGCCGTATCGCCGTCTATAATGGTCGAGTCAACTGTGTTAGTGAAAACTGCACTTAAAATAAATTAATTGGTACAAGTCCGGTACCGGGGTTCGAACTGGCGCTCCCCGTTTGAGAAGCAAGCCGGTGTACGACAGGCCCACAGTGACTAAGGAGTGGAATTCTCTGCCGTCTTCTGTATTTCCGAATGCATATAACCCGGGTGCTTTCAAGGCCAGGGTGAACAGGCAACTTCCGGGCGAGCTCGCTCCATCTTAGGCCTTGTCAATGCTTTCGGGCATGTCTGGGGTCAAGAGCAAGCCCATCAAAGGTAAAAAAAGTCTCGCTTATTACTGAATGAAAATGTTATCTTTGCCGTAAATGTTACCACCCGGGAATGTCCCCAAAGTGGGAATTTTCCTAAACTCTTTAATAGTAAAGCACATGCTGCTTTTTTTCAAATTGTTCTTTCTTGTACTGTAAAAACAGTTTTATTATGCCTAAGAGGCATAATAAAACTGTTTTTACATAACTTGAGAGCCTTTTTAGTGCGCATCGCTACCACTAACAACTGTGTCTCCACAACAGGTAGATTTTCAGGCCAATCGACTAACAACAGAACAGGTGTATGTAAACACGTACACCGAATATCTCGGCGAGAGAGTCGTCTGTCATCTCCTGCGTTTAGCCCTCGTTAGTGGAACAATGTGACTTCAAACGAGGCTCCTTCACGCTGCGTTGACATTTATAATGATTCAAATTGAAGCTCGTGTAGTCAGCAATTTGCCAATGATGAACGCTCCTTCGACGTAGCTTTGATCTAAATTGAACATAGCAACACGCCTGTAACCACTCCTCGCCACCTATGTTTAAGTCCCATGTAAAATAGGACGAGCCTATTGCTATTGACCGGACACTGATCCTGCAAACCATATTGATGATTGATTGATCAGATTGCTCGGTATATATAAGACTGTAGCTTCTTCTTCTGTGGGTTGTGTTGTGAGGAGTATTACCAACCTTATCAACCATAGTGTCAGGGTTATTATTGAGCCGCCAAAGGCCCCTGACATGGCTTGTGTAACGACTACGTACTTATATCAGTAAGTAGTAACCGGGATCATCTTACATTCAGACAATCAGGTGATCAGCCTGTAATGTCCTAACCAAACTAGGGATCACAAAGTAATTTTTGTGGTATGTCCCCACCGGGAACCGAACTCGTGACCTCCAGATCGTGAGCCCAACACTCGACCGCTGGACCACGGAGAAGGAGGAGACTCTAGCTAGTGTGTGGTTAACAGGATAGGTATGTAGTACGAAAACATGTGTATGTTTATAAAGAACGTGTAGGGCCCTGTGCCGAGGTTTTTCTTGCAGCTTCTTTTCCCCGGCTACACAGGTTGTGAGAAGCTGCAGTAGTTTTAGGCGGATGAGACGTTCGTAATGTAAAAATTGACGGTTCAAAATGTAACTATGTTACCTACTGAATAAAGATATTTTTGAATTCTTCTTATCGTGTGGGTTGTGAGGTGGAATACCAACCCCATCAACCCTGGTGTCAGGGTAAATATTGAGCCGCCAAAGGCCCCTGACATGACTCATGTAACGACTACTTACTTACATCAGTAAGTAGTAACCGGGACCAACGGCTTTGAATTTGACGGGATTTTTGAATTAGTATTTAGTAAGTGGAATTCCGTGGTTTCTGGTTACCCCAGCGTGGAATGGGCGCGCTCTTCATGTACGTACGTTATTGAAACCAAATGAATATAGACAATTATTATTCTCTGCATGAACTGACGAGGGTTCTTACACTGTTCCTTAGCAACAATATAATAATTATAATAGTCAATAATAGTATAGCTAGTAAAAACAATAATTACAAGAATCCCCCCACTTAGCTGTAATAGAAAAACACTTGAGTATAGCAAGTAACTTGCCTACTAAGTGCCGCAACCCCTATAATAAGAATACTGTGAGCGACCTTTTTACAAGACTGTGCAAAAAAATGAATAAGTCTGTAGAAGAATAAGTCCAGGAATAGATTCCCACGCAAGCAGCGAGGCAAAGGCGACTCATTAGAACCCTCTATCCCATTGGACACTAGCAAAGTGCCTAGCGCGCCCTGATCGATGGGACTCCCCTAGCTAGAATCCCAATTCATCATCTCCCTAGCATCCCTTATCCCTTTTTCACAGGGTCCGCTTACCTAATCTGAAGATTTGACAGGTCCGGTTTTTTACAGAACCGACTGCCTGTCTGACCTTCCAACCCGCGAAGGGAAAACCAGTACAATATAGATTAGGTCACATACCTCAGAAAATGCATTTCTCGGGAATGTGGGTTTTCCTTCACTGCTGAGCACGTGATAATAATTTCCGATCCAAACATGAATTCGAAAACAAATTCGACAATCATTGGTTTAGGGCTGTGCTGGATTCGAACCTGCGACCTCAAAGTGAGAGGCAAGCGTTCTACCAACTAGGCTACCACGGCTCCCCTAGCTAGAATCTCAATTGATTATGTACCGGTAGGATATTATTATAAGGTGAGATTGTGGTCAAATGCCTCTATCTATGACTATGACTTCGCAAATAACTAACTAACAGGTTTGAAGTAGCCTGTCAATCAGATCCAATCTATTTATTTCTGATTTAAAAAATGTGTTGCTGTTGCGGAGTCTTGTAAATTTTTCTCCTCAACCATAACCTTGCGAAATAAGGAAGATTCAAAAATGTAAAATTCCTTGAACAAAATTATCCATGATAATTACGTTGAATAAATGAGTCTCATTCTGAATCCATTATGATAAAGACAACATAAAATTTTAGCCATAATAATATTTTGTTTCAAAATAAACATGAAACCAAAAATAGAATAGTGTTCGAAATAAAACCCGAAATGTTAACCACAATAGCAGGGTTTACCGATAGACTGATAGTTGAATCCGATATAATACCATAAAAAAGGCAATGTTACTTTTAGCAGCATTGTTCTCTGTTACAAAATCGATGGTTTTGCTAATTTCCGAGTTCCAAAACGTTGTTTCACTAAAATATTGGATAGCTCTACAGCTGACCCCAGCTTAGTACCTTTTAAAAAGAACATCTAATTTGAAAAATGCATTTTATTATTAAATTAGCTTATAGTTCACAGAATATACATAGGTCTACTTCGATCCCTAGCTTATATAAAACACTAGCTTTTGCCCGCGACTTTGTCCGCGTGAAGTGTATCTTATCACGCGGTTTAATTTTTCATACAAATGTTTTTTCCCGCTAACTCTCATTCCCGTGAGAATTTTGCAATATCCAGTTGCAACTAAGCTTTAAGTTTACTAAGGTACCTGAATGCCAAATTTCAAGCGTCTAACTTAAGCGGTTTAGATTTTTCATACAAAAGGATTTTCCCGCTAATTCCCGTTCCCGTGGGAATTTCGGGAATTCCTTTCTTAGTGCACCTATAAGGTACCTAAGCTACGTCCCTTCCAAATTTCAAGTGCCTACGTTTAGCCATTTAGGCTGTGCGTTGATATGTCGGTCAGTCAGTTTCTCCTTTTATATATTTAGAAGATTAAAATAATAAAAGTAACATCAGGAAAGGAACTGTTACATAATACATAAGCCAATTATAAGTGTACACAACATTTTCAGTGTGAGACAACGTAATCGTTTACGTTTGCTTTTTCGCTTGTTCTAGAAGATAAACGTAGTACAGTCATGAGCAATATAATGTACCCACTTTAGGACTCTATCGCACTAACACATTTGACATTTAGTGAGACTTACAGTTCAATTTGTCAAAAAAGGTAATGTGACATGGTACCAAAGTGTACCAAAAAATGCTCGTGACCGTACATAACATACGCTCAAGACTATATCCCAATTGGGGTAGTCAAAAGAGCATCAATAGCAAGATGAACTAAGTACCCACACCTCACCGAGCTTTCTGTTAGACCAACGTGATAGATGGTGAACCGTATCGCCGTCTATAATGGTCGATCCAACTGTGTTAGTGAACTCATCGTTGCAAATACAAATATACTTTATTGCACCAAAATGAAAATAACTAATTACAAAAGACTCTTAACTAGGAACATGGCAAATGGCGGCCTTATCGCTTAAAGCGATTTCTTCCAGACAACCATAAGGTGAGGAAAAATGTAAAAATTGAAATTGAAAGATTGCGGGTACAAACTATAAGTAACTAGTAACTAGTTAGTACAACTATTTTATTGATGTATTTTTTAAAGCGTGGGATGTAAGTGCACTGCCTTTGAAATTGCCTATAATAATTCAACAACATAAAAGAACAATAAGTTCCCAACATTCCTTGCAATAAAGCTATCATAGCGCTTCAAAATTACATAGAACAGTGTAGATACCGTACAGAGATATATAAGCAGATAGCAATTCAATCAAATGAGGTGCCTAGGATCTTGGCAGTATCTAGAATTGCCAAAGTACCGGTGCAGCCATGGCCTTAGTAAAAATCTGAGAGTAACGGACACGCCTACTCGCCGAAACTGTTTGTGCCTCAAGGCTAAAGCTAAAACCTGTATTTATCAATTGCGGTGCCATTAAACTGTTTTTGCACATCCTAATAAGGAAAGAAGGAAGAAATCATGTTTAGAAAACTGACGGACTAAAAGGCCACATTATTTTTTATATTTTTTTGACGTGACTTATTGAGGCATTAACTACATGGCCGGACAAATGGGGAGCGCTGAAGGCTCTCACCCGGTACAACGTTTAAGACAACAGGCCTGAGGGTGCCAAGTTGGGCGCGAAGCTCGGCTCAGGGCGTCGTCTGAGAAGAAAACATATGTGAAAGGATTAATTGACCCTAGTGGGTCGATAGCGATAAGCGCTGATTGAGGGAAGTCGTCGACCACGCTGGCGAGGTCGGTACGGGGTCCTGAAGTGTTTGGTGTCGCGAGCTGATTGGGGCACATTGAAACAATTCATGTAAAAAAGTTTGCTATCTGAAATTTGTGATACTTTTATATTGCGCTAATGTCAAAGAGTAAGCTTTATTAGATGAATTGAAACAATGTAGCCTTTAAGACCCCCTGATCATTTAGAACAATGTATTGGAAGGGGCAAAGATAAATTATAAAATGGTAATCTAGAAATCTCATTTTACTTAACGACTTATTTTCGAATTTTATTTATTTAAGTAACAATGAGTACGACGTTTGACAGCTTTTATTAACGACTCCAAAGAAAACTTTCGTATTGACGTTTCGTAAAAAGTATTTCATTTAACTAGGTTGTCAAGTAGCCTATATTATAGATATCTCCTGACAGTCGTAAAGATAAATAAGTTTTGTAAAGCAGTCGGAATGAATAGCAATAACTTCCAAAATAAACGAACCACAAAAGGGAGTCAAACTACAGCAATAAAATTCCAAGTTGCCGATTCATTGCAGCGACTAAACTGAATATCCTTCTAAAGTTAAGTGAAATAGACACATTGGTGCTAATTCCTGTAAATACCATCTAATTTTATTTTAAGTTATATCTGTCCTTTTCTTATCCGCCGAAAAGGAAAGGGACGGGTAATCGACAAGCATAAAATTTATGGAACACACGTCAATTTTAAGCACAAATCTAAACTAACCGTCTAAAAATTTTACGTCAGTCAATAACCCGACACATTAATTTACTCATTCTTCCTAAAATTAAGAGCTGTGAATCATCCGTCCCTTTCCTTTTCGACGGATACGAAAATGACGGATATAACCTAAAATAAAATTAGGCGGTGTCTGCAGGAATCGGGGCCAATGATATTCTAAAGGACCATAATGGATACAAATTGCCTTGGCAGTTCTCGGTAATACAGGACTGCATTTAAGTGACTACAGCATCCATACTAATGTTATAAATGCGAAAGTACTCTTTTTGTTACCTTTTGGCACATGAACATTTTCAAAAATAAGTGTACCTCCCATTTTCACGTTGTCCCTTGTGTTTGAAGTCTAATAACTAGTAAAATTTACTTCTAGCTAATTATTTTAATTATTGAGATACATTAAATATATTCTAAACTAATTAAATTCTAACAAAATTTTCATGGTTATGAGGAATTATTTAAATAAAATGTAAATTTTTATCACTAAGTACTAGATTTTGCCGTGTCCCCCACTCAAACTGATAAATGTTTGAAGAGATTCTTAAAACTTTTTGTACTAGGGTATCATTTGATGTTTGGTATTGGTTGAAGTTTTCTAAAGGTTCTCTCATTTCCAGTAGTTTATAATTTAAATCTTGTGCTTATTTAAATATAGTTCAATTTTTTCAAAAGTCTTAAAAAGTGTACCGACCAGACATGTCGGGTTTGTCACGACTAAAACTGCCTATTGAAATTATTTATGGTAGCTATTTTCGTTTTAAAATGGCAAAATTATCCTTAATTTACCGGTCGCCATTTAAAAAAAGACTAGTGACAAAATATATTTCGTGACGCGAGACGTGTTTTCTGGTATTCCACGGCCGTCAAAATTTTATCTGTCGGGTTTGAGACGATATAAAATCAGATTCAGGTGAGTTTTATTTTATTAATTTATTCAGAAGATGAACTATATTATAATGCAAAATTATTTACATTTGGTGACAAGACTAGGTATTTTTTTTCCTTTTAAATATCGGTTTGAATACAAAATGGGAACAGAGCGTCACGTCAGTTTTGCGACATTTTTCCCTGTGACCTACAGGCTGACTAGTAAAGTCGCAAAACCGACACTATAAAGCTGAGACTACATACTGAAAAGGTTTAAATTTTTTAGGCTTAACAATCCCACTAACTAGTGCAGAACGGTCTCGGAGATATAGAGAAAAATTTAAAAAAGAAAATCCCGAGAAATTAAACGCCCAAAGGTTAAAAAATTTACAAAGAATAAAATCGAAGAAGAAAAAAATATCTGAAATGAATGAAGTAGAAGCTGAAAAAAGAAGACAAGTTTGTTATTTGTTAAACTAAGTAATCTTGATTTTCAAAAAGACTGTTCCCATTAAGAATTGATAATTATTTGATTAAAAACTTAAAATTTGTGAAAGTATATCTTTTATTTTATTCACTTACATTTTTGGGTTCGGTTTTCTCCTGTGTGAGCCCACCCTTAGAAAAATTCGTATGTCAGTTTTGCGACAGTCCCTCATTTTGCGACGAAGAAATTCTTAGATTTTTCTAATTTTCAATATGGAGAGTTGCTAATAATTTCTATTATTTATTAAAATGATTTTAATATTCGGTATCATAATAACCCGCAGTGGAGCAGCGTGGTGGAGTATGCTCCATACCCCCTCCGGTTGATTGAGGGGAGGCCTGTGCCCAGCAGTGGGACGTATATAGGCAGTTTATGTTTATGTTATGTATCATAATAATTACTTTGTTTATTAAACTAATATTCGAAATTAAATCGTAAATATAATGGTTGCCTTGGTATCAGCTGTGACAAAACCGAACGAAAAACTAGCATATTTCGTGTTTTATAGATTTTATGACTATGTATATATTTTTTTCATAAAATATCTTTGGTAATCTTCATAACACAACTAAAATCATAGTTATATCTTTCTTATAGTTACAGACCAATTATTTTTTAAGATAGTCGCAAAACTGACATTTATTTCGCCCTTCGCCCTATAATTTAATAATTTTTCGTAAAATAGATTAATCTGTTAACAACTTCACATAATTTCATAAACTATCGCGTATCTTAATAATATCTAAATCAAAATATCTCCAACAATGTCATATTTTTAATTATAGCTAAAATTCAGACGTAGTACACTTAATTTTGAAAACGCTCACATAATATGTTACAGTAGTAACACAAGCAGGGGCACAATGCAGAGACGGAACAATGTTTATTGACGTGACTTATTGTAGATTTGTCGCAAAGGGCATTATCTACTTGGCCGGGATAACTGTCCAAGCACTATTTAAGCATTAATAAAATCAGAAACAATCAACATGGTGTTAGGCGCCCGTAAACCATAGACTCTAGACAATCAATTGATGTAAATCAAAGATTAACTTACTTTTTAATAACGCGCCTGCCAGCCAGGACGAAAAAAACAAAGAAACAAAATTCAACTGGAGGCATGTTTCGATCCTGTAACCATACAGTCTAGTCACCTCGACTTCCTCAAGCGTTATAACCACTGAGCTTGCGAGTTATTGGTGAAACAGTGGTTGAAATTTTGAACCATAGACGTCATAATTATAAAATTGATACTTTTGTGGGTATTTGTGGGAGAAATGCCACGTAATCAGGAGGTCTTAAGTGCAATCAGCATGTTAATGTATTATTTTGCAAGAAACTGACTGGACTATTGTACCCGTACAAGTGGCTACATCATCACAGAACGCTCACATCATTCTAGGCACAAATAGTATGGTATGCGATAAAAACTATCTGATTTACATCCTCGGCGTTATAGCGTGTCCTCGAGTGCGGACAAGCCTCACGATTCACGGGCCAGTAACATCGGTTCGATGTACTTGGGTACAGGAACCGCGCTATGTGCCTTCCGGAGTATCGCGTATGATATGAATCAATTACCGAGCGAGGGTCGTGCGGACGGTCAGCCGGGTCTATATTAACACTTACTTCTAGTTTACGTCCGAGCTTAGTTTGAAAAGCTGTAGGTTTTAGCGATATGCCTCTTTTTTAAGACAGCTTCTCAAAGAGATTCTCAAAGTATCATACTTACACTGTATTGTTATCGTATTTTATTCTGTGCCAACAGCAAATAATAAGGAATAAAACTCCAAGAGGTATCTATGAAACGATTGATAAAAGTGGAGGAAGCAAGCGAAGTGTCAGGATCGAAGCAAATGGAATTCCATAGTCGCTTCTTACCCCGGTGGGACATATGCGTGAGTTTATGTATGTATGTGTATATACGTGTACATAAAGTACACAAGTACACGTGTAAATAAGTATTAAATTATAAACGAATGTGTAGGCGGTACCTATTAATATTAATTATTTATCAGATAAAAGAAACCGCAATATTAACGTTCGCTTTATGTGAACAAATCTGATGTTTCCAATGTATTTGGCAAATTATACCGCTGCTACAAGTTGCCTTGTTAGGAATGTGGGATGTTAAAACACGGAAAAGTTTTCGCAGCTGTTTTCGTAACCTAGTTTACACATTTGGCTTACCGGTGAGTACGACCTTGTTTTGGCGGAGTATAATTGTTGCCGTTGCCTGCATTATGGCCGATCTGTCGCGGTCCCAATCGAAGTGACTATCGCTTCTAGTAACTTTGGCGGTTGATTTGTTTTTTTTTATGGCAAGTAAAGTGATATTGTGATCAAGATATTGACAAGATACTTTTAAAATTGCAATAAGTATAACTTTTTTAGATGAACCGCTCTTTCTACTTAGTTCGTCTTGCGATGGATGTAGCTCTGACTACCCCAAAAGGAATATAGTCGTGAGCTTATGGTATGTTTATTTTATTTATTTCGATTACGGATCGATATGATGAACGCTAAAAGGACGAAGACTCTAGGCTAGTGTCCAACTAGTCAAATCACTAAACGTCAAATCACGAAATTACTATGGAAGCATGAAAAAGCAACCTCAACCATCATAGAAAAACGTGACAAAATGTCGAACTTATTATTACATTTTTCTTAATTAAAATTCATAAATTAATAAGTTAAATAGAAAAAAGAAAACGTTTCTGTCTTTATTTAGTAATCAGAATTTCATAATTTATATTTCACCTAGAAAACTACCCAATTAGCGCCTCACTCTTAAATGCTTTCAATTAAGGAACATTCTCTCTCTCTCTCTCTAACCGAGCTTTTAAAGTAGGCACGTTCCTCACAGCCGAAATTCGTGATTGGAAGTGACGAAATCCGGGGAAATTCGTGAGGTTCCGTTGCGGGTTATTATCGCGTCATCTGATGATGCAAACGGTTCTATCCACGATCTAACAATATGCAGCCTTTTTGCTTCACTAAGGTCACGATCTCAATCACGAAATTGTTTGACTTTAAAAAACGATACCAACCGAGAACTTACTTTGTTAAATGTCTTCTGCTAAACTAAAATACGCCTACGTTGTTATGAACGCAAGTTTTTTGATCTCCATACGTTCGAAAATGACGTCAACTTAAAACGTGAGTGATGATTAGTCGAACAAACATTATGTTGCTTTAAGAAAATGATTGCACAACTTGATTGTAAATTCTGATACTGAGTGGCAAGAGTAAATCTTTTGAATACTTATAAATATGCTGTTTCACGATAAGTTGTTGTATTTTAATGAGTCAATAAGGCTTATATGAGTCAGAATTGAACGATAGAATATTAAAACCCTCCATAATGCAAACAAAACAAGACGATTTTTTCCATAGCAACAAGGAGATACGAGAATCCTGATCACGGCACACCATGACAGGTTTCTAAGGTAAGCTTAAGGTAACTGAATAGTCAGCTCATAAATGAGCAGCTATAAAGAAATTATAATTGCACACATGAGCAGAGTCCGTGTGAGTGGAGTAATAAATAAAGGCGTGTTGGTGGATCGGCTGCATGCATCAACTCGTTGCCTGGCTCTCGCGTCCCGTTAGCCGGACGCGCGGTTATGCAACGATGTGTCCCTCGCAGCGCACGCGCCTCGCCGCGCCGCGCCGCGCCGCCATTGTGCCGTAACCACCTCCGATTAGAAAGGTTACTATTTGGATCGCCAAAAAACTTGTTTTCAGACCTCTGCTGGCTGTCAGTTGTACTGCTGAGATGACTCCTATTCCATCCATTAGAAACAGACTTCCGATAGAGACGATAAATCGAATTTTAATATCCGTTTGGTAGTTAATCGTAATTTTAACTGCGTAATACAATAATATGGTGACACAGTTCTTGATAAATTCTAGGACTGTCGAAGTGTCGACGTAAAGTAATTGCTATGTACGCGTGTTTGTAACAGAAAAAAAAACATGAACTTAAAATAATAAGAAACTAAGTAAGAGGCAAATCACTAAATCGTTTGTTACAATTAAACAAATTAGGTGTTTTCCACATCAGCCTTGGGACGAAAATCTTACAAACGGCACAATAGCAGTAACAAAACTATCTGGCGTTACAATGCAAGGTGACTAATCTCACTTTACATAAGACCTTCAAGGAACATGGTTGCATTAGTAGCATGTTAAAAGATCTAGTACATATCAGCCACACAGAAAATTATGTGTGCGTATATTATGTCGACAAAAACTACCACAGGACATAAATGGAGTTTGACTAGGTTGCACAAGCGCTGAACTAAGCGCAACCGAGCTAGATTTGCGGTTGAGTCCGTAGTTCCGTCTTAATTATGACTGGCTTTTAAAAATAAACTCCGCGAAATGCTGTAAAATGTCGGAGTATAACGTTTTTTGATACAAAAATAGGTTAATTTGAGAAAGGAAAAATGCGATGAGCATAGGTAGAATACTTTTTAGTAGCGTTACTGCTAACCTCACTTGCAAGAGTTTGATATGGGAGTCAGTTTTACATAAATACAAACGTGCTTTTCAGGTAAGGTACAAAACATTGTAAGGTAGAAAGCACTTGTATTATGTAAACTTCTATTGTCGAAACGACGAAATTTTACAACTTCTGCGCCCGACTTGACAGTCAAAATTGCGTGAGACAGCGCCAAGCGCGCTAACTTGGCATCTGAACATGTAAGCAAGGCTTGCATCCGGCATGCCGTCTACATAGGTAACGTCAGCAAAAATGGAAAAGCCGGAGCAATCCGCGGCAGGTGGCGTTTCTAAAGTAGGTACACTCCATATTCGCCATGGATTTAGAATTGCCCGTATCGACGATGCTACTATCCAGACGCTTACAAGTTTATAAAAAAGGTTATTATGAGGTTAGTGATTATTAAGAAGATATAAATGCATGGGATTAACTGTCTGGGAACTAATATTAGGCAGTCCAATTACTAATGTGTATAACAATATTTTATATACTTTTGTAAAAAACGTCAAGGGCCCTGTGCCGAGGTTTTTCTTGTAGCTTCTTTTCCTCGGCTATACAGGTTGTGAGAAGCTGCGTTCGTTATAGTCAAATATCATGGAAGAGCATTTGTTCCATTATGGTTTCACAATATACTCTCACGAATGAAACGACATTGTGCCTTCATGGGTAGAATATTAAGGAATTTTAGCGTGTAACCACGATTTATAATTTTGATCTCTGCCACGAAAGGTCCGACTCAAAGGTGAGCTAATTCTAATTTGGTTCATAAAACGTGGCTCATATTAACTAAGGTGTAATCCAGGCAGCCGAGGATTAATTACTAAGTACCCCCGAGTAGGACGTGTACCTCGTGTCGCGAATAGTATAGCGACGCTATAGTAACGTATTATACATCAATGATAGCGACCATCAGTGCACTAGATAAGCACAGTATCATGGAACAAAGAATAATACTTCTTTTGGCACATCGCTCTTGGGTCTACTAATTGAATATTTTCAATACGATCCAATATATTGAGATCAAAATCTCAAAACTGTTCTATTTTCAAAGCAGATCAAAATTCTATCGCTTTTAAAGAAGAGAAAATAATTTTCAGGTAAACTACGGAGCTTTTATGAGAACGAATCCAATATATACTTGACCCTTTTTGCTAGTATTCAACACACGTTTGCCTCCGCCAAAAGCGAGCATGCAAATCGTGAACGATGAAAGAAAAATGGCCGTTTGTCACAAAGCTTCCAGTTCCTTTGTGTGCAGTCGGGGCTTACTCTTCCAAACTAACATCCTACTCTACATTCTACGTATGTGCGACCTGTTTTTTAGGAATTCAAAGGCCCAGCTACTAAATTTATAGCTTCTCTCCGAATATGGTTCCAAGAGACTACGGCCAAATAACAAGGGCGCAGTTTACGAGCATGTGAGGCACACATCGATTGTGCAATCGAGACTCGGCAGTCTCAAAGTAATTCCATATATCTCCTCTCGTCTTATCAGCGTAGATTTCCAATTCAATTGGGTAACTTCCAGTAATTTCATCGGAGTATTTCTTGCGTTCTTAGTAATCCTATCGTGCCTAAACCTTTTGGCGAAATCTTTCCTCAGACTAATAAACCATCAATTCCCTGCGGGGGCGATTTGCGGCACTCCTTAGACAAATTATATCGGCCCGCCCGATACGGCGAGCGATCCCTAACGAGGCCCGAACAAATTGAAATCCGAAAATGCCCAATGTAGCTCGATTAAAAGAAAATGAGAACATTCCACTGCGTACGATCTAATGCCCATTCGGTCAGAAGCTTCCAATTCCCGAAACTAACTGTCCGTAAAGCTGCGATATTAGAATTCTTTACGAAGACAATTTGGGTTTTTTTTAATCATTAGACGATAAATGTTCTTGTAAGTTAGACACAGTATTCATGTTTGCTTTTAAATTATTCCATTATATAGTTGTGACAAATATTCACCTAATTGAACAGTATGGCGTCCGCAAAATGTCGTCAAGAGGGTGTTGTAAAAACAGCGAAGGCGTCCTTCATCAAAAAGTGCTTCAAAATCCTCAGCAACACCCCGAAAAGGTAAACTTCGATGAAGGTTGTTATCCCGGGGAGAGGAGGTCACAGGTGGAGGGGCGCGGGGCTTGATCGCTGCCAGATTATCGTCTCTGCGAGCAATTTGTAGGGATTTGCGGCGACTCGAGGCCGAATAAAGCGATCGCCCGTCATTGGATACTCCGCCCCGCTCCACTAATTCAAGACGCCATTCAAGTGATCTCTAACCCTAATTACGTCTAGGTTATTAAAGCCCTAAGATTAATTGGTTTCGGCTTGTTCGATTGCAACTTAAATTGTTTTCAGTCTGAATCTATGTTTAGAAAGTAACCGTCATTAACAAACTTTTATATTCTGCATGTTCTATGAAATGATTGGCTTGAAAATTTGACAGCTATTCTGCATGTCTTAAGACAAGCAAGGATAAATAGTTATTTACAGTCAGTTGTACACAAACATGAAAGTCTGTTTTTATTTCAACAAAATATAGCATACGACAAAGTATCACACAGTATACTATTATCGAAATTATATGACATAGGTATTCGTGGAAAAGCGCATACATGGTTCCAGTCATATCTTAAAAACAGGAAACAATACGTTGAAATCGATGCCTATAATGCAAAAACTAATGAAATTCAAACAGTACTGTCCGACACTGAATGTACTAACTGGTCCATTCCACAGGGAACTGTAATCGGTTGTATTTTGTTCATCATTTATATAAATGAATTACCTTATTTATTAAATTCCCCTTGCGTACTATACGCGGATGACGTATCACTGCTATTTAAATGTAAGGATGGGGATGAGAGCCAAGATACGGTAATTGAAACATTTGGGTTAGTTAAAAATTGGTTAGCTGAACACAATTTACAGGTTAATTTAAATAAAACAAAAAATGGTGCTAATTCCTGTAAATACCATCTAATTTTATTTTAAGTTATATCTGTCCTTTTCTTATCCGCCGAAAAGGAAAGGGACGGGTAATCGACAAGCATAAAATTTATGGAACACACGTCAATTTTAAGCGCAAATCTAAACCAACCGTCTAAAAATTTTACGTCAGTCAATAACCCGACACATTAATTTACTCATTCTTCCTAAAATTAAGAGCTGTCAATCATCCGTCCCTTTCCTTTTCGACGGATACGAAAATGACGGATATAACCTAAAATAAAATTAGGCGGTGTCTGCAGGAATCGGGGCCATTATACAATTTAGGCCAAGACAGAAAAAATGTTTAGACTTAAAACCAATATTTAATTCATTGGGCATTGAGGAAACAGATGTATATGATTTATTGGGGATTACAGTGGACACACATTTACAATGGAAAAATCACGTACAAAAGGTAAAAACAAAATTATCACAATTCATGTATGCGCTATCAATACTCAAATCCAACACTCACCGCGAAGCACAACTTGCCGCGTACTACGCTTATACTCACGCGTGGTTGAGATATGGAATTTTGTTATGGGGTAATAGTACAGATGCGCATGGGGTATTTGTCTTACAAAAAAAGTGCATACGAATATTATTTAGTATACCGCCAAGAGAAAGTTGTAGACCGTTCTTTCAAAAAGAAAAAATCCTTACATTCCCTTGTATTTTTATTCTCGAAGCAGCGATGTTCATTAGGAAAAATATCCAGGATTTTAAGCACTGCACGAGGGCTCGTCGGGTGAATCTACTAGAGTTACCAAAAACAAATGTTGAATTGGTCAGGAATGGACCGCATTATACAGCTATCAAAATTTATAATAAAATTCCAAATATCATTAAAGCGGCCATCAACGAATCTTCTTTCCGCCATCAATTGAAATCCTTATTGCGGGATAAATGTTATTATAACATAAACGATTTTTTATGTGATCGTGACTTGCATACTTGACCTTCTTATTTATTATTTTAATTAAAATTATTGTTTTTACTTGAGATCTTTTATATTAACAATGCTATAAATAATTAATTGTGCATGCTAGTTTAATGACATTTCTCTCGTTATTTATTATTATTATTTTGTTATGAATACTTATACAATTACGATGTCAATTTGCGATGCCCTATAAGGGTTATGTACTAATACTATTATTAACTTTAAGACCTTTTTATAATGTACATGATGCAAATAAATAAATAAATGAAATGAAAAAATGAGAAACATCAACCCCATCAATCTGTCTACCCCAATGGGTGATAGGTGAAATTCTTGTAAACAGACATTTATTCCACATTACAAATTATTGTAATGATTCAATGTTGTTGTTATGTTATGAGTTGTTGATTTAATGTTATTTTTCTTTGTTAATTTATGTTTTGCCAAATAAATATTTTTCTATTGTGTTTCACTGCTGGACTGGGCTTCCTCCCGCTTTTCCATCCCTTTGTAGTTAAGACTGTATAATTATTTTTTGTTATATTTTAAATAAATTATCTCAGACTAATCTACCTAACAGAGAAAACTTTGTCTCTAATATTTGAGGTAATTCAATACAATCAAATCTACTTTACAACTCTGCCTAGCCTTTCGGAGGAGGTACGGCCTCAAGTACTAATATGTATACATAGTGTAACATACACTTTGAACCCATGTCACATTAACTTTTTTGACAAATTAAACTAAAGTCTCACTAAATGTCAAATATGATAGTGCAACAAGGTTCTTAAGTGGGTATATGATATTGCTCATGTACCTAATATTTAGGATTGACTGACTATACAGGTGTGACACTATTTAATTTTTATGTTATGTTACAAAATATGACTGCGAATTTAAACAATGTTCATGTAAATAAAGCATTACGGAAATGTTACAGCTTTTTAGCTGTGTTTTTATCTTTTACTAGAGGTAATCAGTTTATCAAATGTCTATTACACTGTTTAATAATGGTCACCTCAATGGCAGTAGATTCTAAAAATAATAATTCCAAGAATAAGATTATTACTTACTCTCCTTAAACCACTGTCAACTGGTATTACATCACAGAGAATATTCCATCTAGGCCACATACAACAGAATGTATACTGCTGCCTTTGAATAAGGAATAATTGGAAAATTAAGAAAAAACAAGTGTCACTAAGTATTTTACAGTACAACACTTGTTTTTTTTTCTACTAGCAGCAATGTGTCTGTTCTTTGACAGCAAAGAAAAACTTATTAAGCTTATAGCCAAAACATGGCAGTGAATGGTGGTTGGCAACCAGCCTGCTTTGTTATTTATTTGATACAACTAATGTCGCTGGCATTGGGACTTGAACTTGGCACATATTGCAACATTTCAACATCTTTAACTTAAACTGGTAATCACATAATAGATACATACAATTTAAAGTTATAAACTCAAAACAATAATCTTGTAAAAAAACCATCACCTCTTTATTAACAACCATCTAAAAATAATTTTAGTTATGGAATATTAAATATTGCTTTTTATTGCTGTAAGCAGTTACATTGAAAAAGCATCTACTTTTACTGCAATATAAATAAGTATTTTTTTAAAAGCTATTTAATATGTAAGCATATCCTAAATACTGTCATTTGACTGCCTACATAGCAGAGACTATAATTAAATTGAGCATTATTTTATGAGTCAAAACAACAAGAATTTATAAAAATGATTTATTACAATTATTTTTTAATGTCATAATCATAACATAGGGGAATAAAACATATCAAAACATTCTAATGGAACAATAACAAACTAGAATATTTGTTGTTTTTGTCCAAAAGTTTTCAATGAGTTGTGAGTTAACAAAACTAAATCTATGAAGCTTGATCGAGGTGCAGTGGGGCATGCAATGTTAGTGCGTTCGCGCTCGGCGACACCGTGGCGAGGTGGCTTAGTGGCGAGAGGCGCTCACCTGGCAGCAACCCTGGCACGGGCCGTGCGGGCTCCAGGGGCGACGCCGCCGCCAGCCGCGCCAGCGCCTCCACGCACCACAACACCCCCCACATGTCCCACAACCACATCACAACACACCACTATCTCATTATTGGCACGACATTCACAAAACTTAACCGACGACACCTAACTATGCTAACGACTTCGATTGGCACGATCATGCTTTGGGAAAATTCATGTCACAATCACGCCGGGCCACTACAACCGACCCGATACATCACATTATTTCAACTTATATGCGATTGTAAAACTACGTGAATGTTATTGAAACAAAGACAGTTACTGCACGTCATAACATTCCTCTTGGCAGAGCGCAAAACACAGCCAACGACAACGACGTTTCGTTCGAGACTAGCTACCTAGCTGCAGCGCCTGCAGCACTAGTGATGTGATAGTATTTACTTCTCTGTCACAGGTTGGTCACAGGTACTCGGCAAATCGTGCTTTCGTTCAGAAAGCAACTTTGTATCGATTCTTCGAAAATCGATTTATGAATGGGCGAACCTTTATAGACATTACATTTAATAAATCTACCAAACTTCTTTCTTTTTATAATATTTTCTTCTACATGCGCAGGGGTAGTATTGTTCTAAGGGCGGTAACTCCTTTTTATGAAATTTCATTACTATTTCTGCCATTTGTTCCAAATATGGTAACTTGACTTGAAGATCTCTAGGCATATAAAATTCTTTAGCGGGTCTCCATTCCCTGCCGTATAATCGACATGGTTGAGAAAATGCACCATTAAACGTCAAGCCAAAAGAACCTAAAAGTGTAATATTATATGAAAAAAGAAATCTATGAAATAATTAAACTATGTACGCACACATATAAATATATGAATTCATGTCTGTGATCTATAAAGCTAAGGTGGGCAGACTCTGAAATAGGTAATCAGAAGACAACATGCCGCCACTTTTGATACGAAGTCCCAAGATTGGTATGATGAACCGTATGGCTATTAAGTATTAGCCCATCGCTTCGTCTCTATAGCGAGGACAAGCAGCTAAACGTGTTCTATGGTTTATTCAATCGCATCCTCATCACCATTCTGCCCTTTACCCAGTTCACCTGGGGTCAGGCATTCTCGTACGTCGGCGCCAGGATGCTCTATCCTGGGTTGAAATGAACTGTCTACGTTTATGTTATATTTACGGCATACATTACCATCACAAAGAACGCCCAGGTTTACAACATAATCAGGAGGGCTTGGCTCCACAATCCATACTCTAATAAGATTCAATAGAGAGACCACTTTATTTAAATACAAACTGTTAGGTGGCACATGTTTCTGCAATAGAAATCAATTATGATTACTTCATTCTATCTATTATTATATAAGTAGGTACCATTTGTTCGCCTATAACTTACAATATTTGAAACTTACCTTTTTTTCCGCCACTGATAACCATATGGAGTCATCAAAATGAAAAAGATACTCCATGGTACGCATTTCTGGAGTCACACGTCCGATATTCAAAGTGGAGTGTGTGACTTTGGTGTATCTGTTATATGGTTCGAACGTATTGTATTTATGAACGGTAGTACGATAATCAACCAAGTGGTTTACACCCACAAAACCCCACACTGGTGGACAAAACACTTGTCTCACAGGCACTGAGGCTTTCTCCGAAAGAGTACTGACAATTTCCAATCCAAGATCAGTAGTCGCGACCACAATATTCCTGACATTCACTGTCACAGAATGCATCAAAACAGTCGCATTGAAACACGCTGGCCCCAGGTTGGCGAATACGATGTAAATAGAACGTGAGGCAGACGCGTTTATCATTATAGCAAGACCTTGCATCAAACGCATATTTGCGTGCAACCATTCGCCTATGCTTTTGTTGGGGCTGGAATTAAAAATATATTAATAATATGGAAAAACTAGAATAAACTAAGTGTGTAACTCAAAAATATCGCGATCAAACTTACTCAAATGGCTCATGGTCCAACACTATTAGCACATCCGTAATCGTCAATGCATTGCCAATTTTGTCAACATATTTAACAACTCTCCCTGGGAAGTTCGTACCAATGTAACTACACTCTGTTTCAATACTTTCCAAGAATTCCGGGGAACAATCTTCGTCATACAGGAAAATTTTTGATATGCATCTTGTACCGGTACTCATGTCCAAGAGGCGAGATACCAAATGATTAGCAAGTGGACAGGACGCGCCAGTTATACACACTACGTAATGCGTTTTATCTGCAGGGTCAGATGAAACTGAAGGTTCGAAAGGTACAGTTGTATCAATTTCTTCCTGTTTAAGTTTTCTTTTAAATTGAGCGTAGTTTTTAACAAGACCTTGATATTTTTCCATACCCATAAATACGTCAAAATTGTAATATGAATGACAATATTCTAAAAATTCTGGAGCACCGCCTATGTAGTACGGTTTACTGCCTTTCATCAATAACTCTTTCCATATTATTGGAGAACCAACGTGGTGCCAGTTGTTCTTCACGTTTACTCGACATAACCATGTCTGTAAGTAATGCAATTAATTTATTATACCCTCTCCGGTTGATTGAGGGATGGCCTGTGACCAACAGTGGAACGTATGTACAGTTTATGCTATGTTAATAAATAGGCCAATAAATACTTAGATAGGTCCTTAATTAAAATAATTACCTGCCAATCTACTACAGACTTCTCAATACGTTCATAACAGAAATTAGGAAGGTTTTGACAAAGATAATCTGCAATTAAACAAATTTGCGCGAATATATCGCACTGGGATTCTCCGCCTATTATTATATGAATTACCATTTTTAATAAGAAATATGGAGTAAGTATATGCACAAAACAATATTGAAAACCATGACATACAAAATGATTTGTACAAAATGTCAACCTTTGATCAAAGCCCCTTTGTCATTTTTTCGTTTTGCAACAAATATTTTTTACATTATTTGAATTTATATTATTTTACATTAATCGTTTTCTTCTTATCGATTTAACAAAATATAAACATCGCAAACTTTCCGAACGAATTTTAAAACATCATTCTGTCAGATATGTTTTTTTTTTTTTTTCAATGCTAATTAAAGGTCTACCAGCATCTGATGGCATAAAAAAAGTAAAAAAAATATTGATTTTCCTATGGTAATATTAAACTGTCTCCTGTCATGTCGAAGTACATGTTTTGTCAACAATACTGAGATTTTCCAAAGATTCCTTGAAACTATTCTGAATTTCATAAGAATATCGAAAAAAACCACTTCGATCACAAGCAAGAAAGATTGTTTACATTGTTTATTGTAAAATCAGTGAAGAAGCAGTTGGAGATCAACCGCAATCTTCGATTTTAAATCGCGTCCAAAGTTGACCGGTAAGTAGGACTAACTAGTCTTAATACTTGAATATATTTTTCCTATATTATTAGTTACTAACCTGTGACCTGTTTATAGGAGTTCCTAGCACTACCATACGACGAATAATTGCTGAAGGTAGACCGAATGGAAGTGTATTTAGTGCACCCGGTAAAAAGAAGAGAGGTGGAAAGAAAACAAATAACCAGGAGAGTTTTGATTTGGAAATAGCATAATATAAGTGATCTTTTCATAAATATTTTGTTTTTTTTTATATATACCTACCTACACTAGCTAGATTTTGCCCGCAGCTTCGCTAGCGACATCTATCGCTTCAAGCAACTGTTGGAATCTAGAGGTTTTTCAGAAATCCCGCAATTATTTTCCCGGGATAAAAAATAGCGTATGTTCCATTCCATTTATCTCCATACAAAATCTCAAGTCGATCCGTTGCTTAGTTTTGACGTGATGAGTGGATAAACAGACAAACTCACATTCAGGCGTTAGCGTTCACAAGACGACCGGGCGGACAATACTGGACACGACAGGGCAAAAAATAGAACGAAAGCAATACTGTATTGCATACAATAAGTACTTTATATAATGTCCATATTGTCCGTCAATAGGTAAAAAATAAAAAGTATCAAGACGTTTTCATCCAATTACCCGAGTGTTGCTTACTATAGAAATTTTATTTCCCCATTTGCCATCAGATTCTGGTACACCTTTAACGCTATTTTATCTAGCTGTCCATATTATGATGTTACACCGCCACTATGTTATAAGCAACTTAATATTAAAAATCCACCTTTAGTTGGGCGTGTACATAAACTTTACGTTTAACACATTGTTGTTTGCAGTGTTGCCAACTTAGTGGATTTTCCACTAGATCTGGTGGTTTAGACATGTGGTTCGGCGAAAAAATATTAGTTTTAGTGGCTAGTGGATTTTTTAGTGGATTAGAGTCCTTCCAGTTAGCGGTAAGTGACGAATTTAACCACTAACACAACCGAATATGGTTTATGAGTTACTTGAGCGAAAGAACCAATATAGTTTATTTATTAGTACATAATACATACAATAAGTTTCAGATTGAGTAAGATCAAGATGCCTAAGCCACAGTACACCCAAAAGTTTCGTGATTGTTGGTTACGTGACCCAGTTTTAAGGGATTGGTTGCAAATAGTCGAAAGCACTGGTGATCCAGTTGCTAAGTGCAAATTATATGGTATATTATTAAGGAATCATTATTAATAATAATTGAATAATTTACCCTGTCTCTAGCACGTCTTTACCTACGACGCGGCGCTAAAGAGGGGGAAAAACATCCCACGATCTGATTGCACTGATTCGGCTTTGGGTTGTCTAGTGATTCTATAGTCTCTGCTTACCCCGGTGGGAAGTAGGCGTGAGTTTATGTATGTATGTATGTATTTTATCTAGTGAAATTCTGGTGGTTCGAGAGACCGCTCAGTTTTAGTGGTTTCTGGTGGTTTGCACGGCCGCATTTGGTGGGCTGGTGAAAATAAAGTTGGCAACACTGGTTGTTTGAGTGGAGGGAGTGACCAACAGGGTGACAGTGAGGTTCTTACTTCGTTCGTTCGAATAAATATTTATTTCTCAGTTGTGCTGCGAATAAAGACAACATAGCTTTTTAGAAGGACAGGAGACATTGTTAGAACACAAATCAGTACATTAAAAAGACGAAATTAATGAGGTGCAAGTCTTGGAGCAAGTACGTTTTATAAATGTTGGATTGTTATAGGTTAGATTAAATGTTTAATCGTATGAATTTATTATTACTGTTTTTTACAGGATTTAGCAATGTCATGCGAAAATTGGGGATTTTGTGATCTATCAATCAGCAAAGACTACGACTTGAGTAAATTAGACTTGTTAGAAAAATGTGGCTTCCACACAGTGGCTATCAACACCCATGTGCAGGAGCCTGGCGACGAGCCCAAAAAGAAAAAAAAGAAAGGAGATAGTAAAGAAAACAAAGATCTTATCCCTCCACCAGTAGAGGTTACCACAGATACAAAATTAAACATTTTACACAGGGTCACTATAGAATTCTCAGATTCAAGCATCACTCCGCAACTGAACCAATCTCAAAACCTTAAGAAGTACGACATAGTGGCAGTTGTACCTAAAACTCTGCAAGCATTCCAGTATGCATGCGGTACTATGGACATAGACATAATCACATTTGACCCAGTATCAAGAATTCCATTTAAAATCAGTCGAAAGTTGTACAGGCAGGCCGTAGAGCGTGGTATATTCTTTGAGCTCATGTACTCTCCAGCCATCAAGGACTCAACATCGAGGAAGAATATCATAAGTACTGCACACACTTACCATGCAATTGGGCGATCTAAAAACATCATTGTTACCAGTGGTGCAGAAAATGCAATGCAAG
The DNA here is from genome assembly GCF_024362695.1 of Pectinophora gossypiella. Taxonomy (NCBI): domain Eukaryota; kingdom Metazoa; phylum Arthropoda; class Insecta; order Lepidoptera; family Gelechiidae; genus Pectinophora; species Pectinophora gossypiella. The sequence goes on along the minus strand of NC_065412.1, from coordinate 1,826,348 downwards.
TTAGAGACGTTCATGATGTCATTAATTTGGGGTTTATTTTAGGGCTGAACAGCAATCAAAGTCTAGAAGTAATTAGAAATAATTCTAGAAGGCTGATTCTTAAAGCTAAAGGTAGAAGATGTGGCAAACTGTATGTGACCATCACTGTGGATAAAGAAGACAATAAAATAATTGAACAATGAAATACTGTATTTATATTTCAGATAAAAAATGGCAATTTATAATAATAATATTTCTTAATCAAACATACAATTACATTATAATAAAAAAATAAAATTAAGCATCACAGATTGGAAAAATATTTTGTACAATCTATAATTTAAACATTAAAATACTAACAGTAGAACATTGTCCGAAGGCAGATTGAGAGTGGAGTGCACTCGAAACCTGTAATCATCTAGAAGTTCTTTCCTCAAAATGGATTCCTTCAAATCAAGGTTAAAATTGGTTAAAAAACCAATATCTACTATTTATTTATTAGTTACTGTACTGATTACTTGAGATTAAAGTAGGTATTTGAAGAAAAAATTGCAATATTTTATAAGTAGATAACTTTTTTGAGACTTGTTACGAAATTGCAGGTGGAGACACCTGATTGTCCGAGAAAGTAAGTTGAGTCCATGTTTCGTACATGTTAAGGAGTAGTTCTTCGCACAACTGAAGTCAACATAAGAATATCCAAGAATCTTTTGTCTGTTTGCAAATATCCAGTTATTACTTACGTAAGTTGGCACTATACATAAGTTCTGACTCGATATTTGCAAAACGAAAAAACTAGGATATTTTAGCGTTTACGGTATTGAAATTGATGCCTATTCGGGCGCACACAAACTGAACCTAATTCTAATTTGACAGATCTTAAACTAGTGCCGTCCTTCACTGACAATACGCGCAAGAAAGAGATGGAGCGAGTTTTAGTCTTGTCAAATTAAGTTAAAGTTGGTGGTTGCCCAAATCGACACCATTGACTTCCGGTGTTCGAATTTCCACCCTAAGGGTGGCACATACTTAATTCTGTAGCGAAATAAACTATCGTCAAATCTTACTGATCCGTGAGACTAATTATAATTCTACTCTGTCTTCTGATGCTCTGTATCCTGATCTGCTACAGCCACAGGTGCTGATGGTACAGGATCGGTTTTCTGCAGTATAATGGTTCTCTCCGCCGAGGCTCGCGGAGGTTTCACAGGTTCCTCAATCGTGAACATATCTGCCACCCACTTGAATCTGTTGAAATAATACTAGTTGAAATAATACTAGTAAGTACCAGGGTACTAGGAAACAAAAGACCATTCTAGGAAGGTGATTGGCATACTAGGTTCTGGAATACAATCAATATTGAAGCTCAGGACTGTTATTTAACACCGATCAAAATTGTTCAATGATCTTTAGATCTTATTTCATTACCTTTGAAAATATAATATATTTTGCCCATAGCCCTTATACTGACTTTAGAACAGAAAAGTATCGACCGATGAAAAACGCAATAGCCCACCACACATGCCATATTATCAACCCAACATGCACTTAAATACATTTGAAATACATTTTTTTTTATGAACCTAATGAGACTGAATACTACTCTACTAAGAAGTCGTAAACGGATATTTTCTAAGTAAGGTAAGTATTAAAATAACAAGCCAATAGTTACAAAGTAGCGAAGGTGTCATAAGCAGATAAACAAAGCACTACAATTAATGAATAAAGCAGGATGAAGGATGAAACAAAAAGTATACTTTACATAACATTTAGGTACACTTGTACACAAATAAAAAAGTTCGGGTTGAAAAAGGAAACAATAGTTCAATTTTTTTATTTGTATTATTTTCAAATGCAATCTCAACGTTTGGTACAATACGTGGTAAATACAAAATGTATAAAATTCGCACACTAACATAAATAGCGTGTTCACTAACTTTGCATTCCATTTCACAGTTCCTTACAATGTATTAATCTGATGGAATCAATTTGTACCAATCAAATATTTTTATGGCGTCATCGTCCGGGTCTGTGATTGGATGATGTGTCCGCCATTTTGTTACTGCGAAAATAGAATGCAAGCACATGGAACAAAACATTACGCAGTTCGTTACGAGCAACGCAGAAGTCGTAAAGAAATACATTTTTTAACCAAACAAATAAACTAAAATTTTGTAAAGTATGCGTTACACGTTGCATATTAACATTAGCAGTGCCGAACCACACAATATTACACCGTAGTGAAAGTGAACAGCTAACACTCACAAACAAGGCTTATAAGCACAGCTACTCGTAACCTCTACAAAACGTGACTATTCTATTGTAATACCGTTTAATACATCATCGGTAGCACCACTGGCGATTATTATTTTATCGGTCGACCAGTTAGTAGGGAATTTTACATAATGAAACTTTTAAAAATAGAACAATTCCCATAATACCGGGTTCTTACCGCGTTAAAATAAGCGATATGATAACCGCGTAGCGTAATCTAATACATATTGAGGGAAATCCTGTGCATTAATTGTAACATACATAAACATAAGCGTAGATTTCCATTTGTACGAACATAATAAGAAAACAGACAAACATGTTATGATTGATATGATTTGACAGGTAAACACAGGTTTTCAATTTCTATAAAATCTCACTATTATCTGTCTCTGCTAACTGGTCAAGCCTTAAAAGCACACTATATTCGTAAATCTATAGATAACTGTAAAGATATGCTCATAAATTACAATATACAGATTTTCACACATTTCACAATAGGTAAGGACCATTCTTTCAGAACTAACCTGATGTTTTATAATTTGGATTCTATTGGACACTTTCATTACGTCTTTCCTGTAAAAATATTTAAAATAATATTGGATATTTCATTGAATACGCGGTGTAAAAAAAAACTTAAAATGTAGGTAATGTACGAGTTAGTAATGAGAGCAGATGGTTTGGTGGCGAGGGCGGACTGTGAACGTAGAAAATGAATGATTTCATTCAAAATATAGCTTTGATTTTACGTAACTTGTCACAGTTCACAGCAGCCCGTGTTAGTTTAAAAACTTATAAGTTAGACGCTCACAACTGCAAGGTAAAAAACACTGGAATTTCGTTTCAAAAGCCACATAAACAACCGTCTTTGAATAAAGAGACCTAACCATTATTATTTTAAAAAGAAATATCTTTATTTAAAGACGTTTAAACGATATTATTCAAGTTATAATTTCGTTTTCAAACGTCGAACCTGCAACAATTTAGGAGATCTTTTACGACTAGAAAATATAATTTAGCCTCATAATGTAAGTATTAAGAACAGAAATACATTTCTCAAAGCCATTGCAGGTCTAACCGTGATGCAGTGTTGAGCAGAGGTTTGGTCGACAAGTTAACCAAGAGTGCAAGAGGTAATAATGGTAAATCTACACTCTATCGATAGCTTATTTAGACCAATACCACACCCCGGACCTTCATACAAAACATCTAGTTTTACACAGACACTACACATTGATGTCATCGAACACGCGCATCTGTGTGTGCGACGTCTGACGCCATACGATTGAAGACTAAAGTAAACCTAGCTCTGCCGTTGGGGTGCGGCGAGTTGCCGTTCTATACGTAGTATCATTCCTTATTCTATGCCAAGACTATTGTTACTGTCGATAGAATAGATGGTTTTCAAGGTCAACAATCGATAGTCTAACTATCGATACTTCGGCAACAGTAAGAGGAAATTTAAATCGAAAAAAAACTGGCTCGGCCTGGACTTGAACCCGCAGGTCTTGTCAAGCCGGGACGAGCGTGTTAACTATTACACCGCGACCTCCTCCTGTCCGTGCGATTTTTTTTTCGATCTAAGTATCCTCCTCAAGCCGACGCCGGCACCATCTATTTAGAATATTGAGTGCTAATGTGGAGATGAGGAGGACCTGGTAGTCTAATGGTTAACACGCACGTCCCATTTTGACAAGAGCTGCAGGTTCAAGTCCAGGCCGAGCCAGATTTTTTTCGATTTAAAAAATATCTGTGAGTTTCAAAACAAATAAAGTCGGCAACAGTAGTCTACATATTAATGCAGGCCCTCTGAAACCTTAATAAAAAGCGATTACTTTCAAAGCACGTAATGCCTTACAAATCTCTGCTAACTTGTCGCCGTAAAAGAAGCAAGTAAACATACCTACTGTCTACATTTAAGCAGTCTTAACATTGTCTTTTATATTTTACAAAAACTCAGTTACACCAAATGTTGCTTAAGCAAATTATAATTACTCGCTACGTTTGTGGCTTCATTATTGTGTTGAATAAGTAGAATATTCCATTACTATTATTATTTGTAATCATAATATTTAAAAAAAATAGGACACCACAAAAATAATACATTAAACAATGTCATGGCATAAATCGTAAAACAATTCTTTACAATTACGTAAATCTTAATCATAAAATTTTATATTTTACCAATCACAATACAAATTACGTTTAACAAAATAAATAATCTCCCGACGTTTAAAGTTAAAATAGTAATTATTTAACAAATTCAGTCTCATTGGTCGTAAAAAAAAACGAATTTATTACTAAAGCGTCTTTCCTCAATAACTCCAGTACTCTGTACTATATGGTTAAAATAATATTGGGCAGGCCCATTTGCACTGACTAACCCAATGTAAATTTTATTTACAGACTCCTGAGTACACGCTATCTACGTACTCACGTAGACGCGACAAGTATCGCGGGTTCCATCGATATGATAAATACTCTCACTAATTTAAGAGCCACGCTTTTGTCGGTGTAGCATTCTCCATGCTACTTTTTTTGGGAAAAAATACTATCTGTTTTATTACAAAATGAAGACTAATAGAGAAACTAGGCGCTACTTACTGTCGATTCAGCATAGAATGAGGGACTTTCCAATCGACGGTCCCCAAACACACCATAGATGGCGTTGTTCACTTTTAACGTGATAATTACCTATTATTTTATTTCCTTATTTATTGATCGGCACCCCCTAATTGTCGCGTCTACATAGATAGCGTGTGCCATGCAAAGTAACTTGTTAATTTGTATATACATTTTACTTTTACTATTTTTATTGGTCTCAACTGTATGTATATCTTTCTAAAATCAGGGAAGACTTCTTAAATATTGGCGACATTGCAATTTATGTGTTATTTTTATTGTAATAAATATTTTTATTGAATATAATGACATGTCAATGCAATTAGGCCTAATATAAATTAAAATTACAAAATAAATGCAAGGGGTATTGTTACATCATTCATTACATTAAGATCTACATTTGTGTATCATTTGTTTTCTTTGTTTTTCAATTTTTTTTTCTCTTTCCTGTTTCGTTCTGGCAGGAAATGAATCAGAAATAGGTATTTGTCGTTATTCTATCACGTTGTTGATGGCAATAAATTTTTTTTTTTTATTACTGAATTCCACCAACAACACTTTGTAATTATTATCTACACCCGTAGTATGGCCCACGCGACGCGACATACACCGCTTCGGTCAATAGATATTAGTTTATCTACTTATTCATTCATACATTCCCATTCATTCTTATTATGCATTCGCTGTGTGTATTGTTCAAAGTCCGCGGTATATGTTTTGTCGCGTGTGCCATGCTATAGGTTCAGGTCGTATCGTCATCTTGGGCCACCCTACTTCAATGTTAGTACCATATAGAATCAGTTCTTTCACTTCAGTCTTGTCCTTACGGACTAAACACATTCCTAACCTTAAAATCTCGAATTAATTTCAAAATTCATTCTCTTTGTCGTTTTCTCAAACCGTTCCTTATAAAGTAGGGATTTTACGTGTTAAAATCCGATAGATTTCTGTCGCTATTATTAATAATATGACGACATTTTTATTCATATATTTTCGACCATAGTAACAATACTAGGGTAGAATCTTCAACAGCGTTATTGAAATTATCTTTATTTGAACGAGTCAAAATGTTTACATAGACTAAAATAGTCCTAGAATTTGTAAACTGTTTGCACCTTAATTACCTCTGTTGTAGTATTTTTCTAATTAAAACAATAATAACTCTTTCTTATAAAGACAATTACCTTTATACCTATCGAAGATGAGTTTCTTTATAATAGCAAGGGACACGACACAGACGATCAAATCATCGACATATTGTTTTTGTATATATGCGAGTGTGAGACAAATGATTTGCGACACGTGTTATACTGTTCATACAGACGCGTTACGCTACAAGCCATTTACCTTTCCGTAATAAAACACCCACACAAACACGCAATAAATAAAAACAACCGGCTTGCGGCGAGGCTTACACTACCCGTGCGAATTAAGTAGACACGTCCCTAATGCAATCCTGCTGACGCGAGCGTCTATTTCACTTGCACGAGTCATACCGTTCCACGTCACAGAGGGACGCGCGACGCCTCAAGCCGGTTACACCCGTCAAACAAAAGCCATGTGTCGATGATTTTGTCGCGGTTAGTACAACGTGGGTCAGTTGTTGAGGAAGGAGACGCAATGCGCGACAGTATTGACGTTCTCCACCAACCTGTTGTACAGCTCTCTCCTGACACTGGCTGTGAACTTGCTGACGAGACACAAAGTGACGGTGGCTGCGAATATCGCGTTGTACAGCAGAACCAACTTGAAGTTGCCCAGCCATTCGATGCGGCCAAATTCGCCGAGTAAGTCGAAGTTTGTTATACCTGGAACAAGCATTCGAGGTTTTAGTTTAGAGACTTACTCAAGGCTCAAATTTAGGGAGAAACGCGTAACGTTGTCTGGCATTCAAATGTCAATTAAGTCTGTAAAAATCTACCGTCTGCGAGCTATTTAGGCGTGCGGTGCAAAAACTGTAAGAGTTATACGAATATAATGTGTAATACATCAAGAGCGAAATTAGTTTATTTGCTGGTTGTGCGTAAGCCGGCTCACCCAATATCTTGACCAGCAGCGGCTGCGCGGTGGAGTGCATGAGCAGCAGCGCGCACAGCGCGATGATGCGCGCCAGCGGCGTGCGGCGCGGCCGCGGCAGCAGGCGCAGCGCGCGCACGGGCGCCGACAGCCCCGCCAGCGACGCCACGTGCAGGTACAGGATCAGCAGCGCCTCCAGCGTCGCGCCCGCCCAGCCCAGCTTGGACAGCGACGCTATGCCCAGGGTGAATTGCTGGAAACGACAACTTTTCATTGTAGCCCCCTTGGAAGAACACTTGGCTCTCGCAGGTTCCAATCCTAGCACGAGCCCAAACTAATGATTTTCGAATTCATATTTAGATCATAAATTATTATCACGTGGTCCACGGTGAAGAAAGACACCGTGAAGAAACCCACATTCCTGAGAAATGCCAATTTTGGGTCAGTAATGATTACACGTGTCAGTCAGGCAGTCGCTACTGTAAAACACCGGACCTGTCCTCCTCTTCAAGCTGGGTAAGCGGACCCGGTGATAACGGGATAACGGAAGATGATGGAACGAAAAACGCTGCACAAAAATCTATCTAGATCCATCGTATATCATCCAAGGACAGCTATTACTCAGTGAAGACTACCGTGGGCTTTAACCAATAAGCCATACGGCGTTTATCTACGTAGACAACATTCGCTGCATCATCAAACCTGCTATAGCGACAGTATTCCCCGAACGGGCAGACAAGAGCAAAATAAAAAGAGTGGAAATGAGATCTAAACTGGAATGTTCTCCATGAAATGCATCAAAAATCGGATTTCTTGATCAGTTTTCAATCCAAGAGTTTGTTGGGAAGATCCGACAAATCAACTTACCCTGGTGCTAAGCGGTAGAGCCTTGATCCCGATGAGCAGCTCCAGGGTATTCTGCAGCACCATGAGCACGGTGATAGCTGTGGTAGCGAGGAGGAGCAGCATCGCCAGCGGGTACACCACGTTGCGCTGGAACGACGACGTCTTGCGCTGGCTTTCCACCTCCTGGAAATTTTGGACAGTTTGTTAAACGGAGACAGTGGTATTCCATTTGCTGTGAGTTTATGTATGTGTGTTAAACGGGGCAAAATTAATCAACTACGAAAGACTAATCTTAACCGTGTCACATCACTAATTTTAATAATAAAACAGACAGTTAGATCCCAGTTTCACATCAAAGTTGTAAAAGTTAATCTGTGTTAAAATATAATGGTCAGCCTGTAATGTCCTATAACCAAACTAGGGATCACAAAGTGATTTTCGTGATGTGACCGGAATTAGAACCCGGGGCCTCCGGATCGAGAGACCAACGCTCAACCACTGGACCACAGAGGCGGTTATTTGCTTTTTTAGTAATATACGTAATAAACTAACACCCGCGTGGGATATTATCCAAACTAGTCAGTTACGGTTCGACCACGATTTGTCACGCCATAAAAATAATATTTTACTTTTAACACTTCACGCTTTTATTGTATGTATGAGCGGGTATACGGTTAATAGTAAATGTTATCAACACCTTACCTTAGCTATGAGTAAGTAGGTGAATGCATTTTATGTTTTTTCTTGAGCAATAGTCATATAAGAGTGGCGTCAGACATACAATTACAGGTCTGTCGCAGTCAATATAGTCAAATTCAAAAATATCTTTTTTCAGTAGGTAACATAGTTACAATTTGAATCGTCAATTTTTACATAACGAACGTCTCACCCGCCTAAAATTACTGCAGCTTCTCACAACCTGTATAGCCGTACCTGTATAGTCATACAATAAAGAACAATACTACGAATAGAACGGTAACTCCCCCCCCCCCCAATTCGTATCAGGCGCCGACCTCACCCCCTCTGGGTCTTACTTTAGTCTTACATGGCCGTAAGCCGCTAAGGCGTAAGGGAGAGCGCGGTATGTAAGGCGCGTTAGGCACACAGTAAGAACGAATTATTTATTGACTGTCCGAAGTATACAAAATGTTAGTGACATCGTAACGAAAACTTTGAGGGATGATTCAGACCATGAATCTGAGTCGACAGCCTCCGTGGTCTAGTGGTTAGAGCGTTAGGCTCACGTCCTGGAGGTCCGGGTTCGATTCCCGATGGGGACATTGTCGAAATCACTTTGTGAGACTATTCTTTGATTGGTAAGGACTTTTCAGGCTTGAATCACCTGATTGTCCGAAATAGTAAGATGATTCCGTGCTTCGGAGGGCACGTTAAGCCGTTGATCCCGGCTATTAGCCGTAAAAACACCTCCACCAACCCGCAGTGGAGCAGCGTGGTGGAGTATGCTCCATACCCCCTCCGGTTGATTGAGGGGAGGCCTGTACCCAGCAGTGGGACGTAATAGGCAGTTTATGTATGTATTTATGTACGCAATAATAATAACAAGTCCAACCTTCCTAGCAGCAACAACTGTGTGCAGCCGGTCAGCGAGCCCCGCCTGCAGCGCTCCATTCCTCAGCCGCAGCAGAGGAGTCTCCTTGCCGAGCGGCGACGAGCGACTGCCCTTCATAGATAGGTCCGGGTTGATCGACGCCGATACGTCGCCGCGGTCCGGGTACATCGGCTCTGGGGATATGTAGCCTGCTCCTGGAGACAAAAGACAAATATTTATCTTTTTAAATTATTCTTAGCTTTTTTGACGTGATTTATTGTAGATTTATAGATGGTCTGAAAGAGAGGAGGACCTACCCTGCAGTGGGTGGATACAAGCTGCACTTAACAATACATGGCAGGCTGAATAAGTTCCTATATGGAGTTAGATAGTAGAGAAGAGTCTTGGCCGTTCACTTTTACGAGTATTTTTACGAATACTTAGTAGCTCAATACTACCTCCATCCATACTCTAGTAACTCTGTCTGTATGTCTGTTATCTTTTTACGCTTAAACTGCGGAACTGATTTAAATAAAATTCTGTACGGCGATAGTTTGAGATCCAGAAAAAAACACAGGATAGTAATTATTTCCGAAATCATCCCCTAAGGGAATACAAAGGGGTGGGAAAGAATGTGCCGCACAAGATAACGTAATCTGAAAACTAATTTGACATCTTAAAGAAGGCATGTATACAATATTCGGTTGCAATACTTTCCGTTTAAACTTTTCTACCGCTGATTTGTGAAAAATAAAACAAAATTCCTTTGCATTTTCGAAATAGATCCCACTGCAAGGTGCGACCCAGCGAGCGACCGCAGCAAGCCTAGAAGGCAAAGCACCCGTTCGTGTATTAACCATGTTCCATTCAGCTATGATGTCTCACTTGTTTGTCGCGAGTTATTCATATATGCCGCGGGAGCATAGCCAGTGGAACCGAAATTCAAATTCAAAAATATCTTTATTCAGTAGGTAACATAGTTTTACTTTGAATCGTAATTTTTTACACAACAAACGTCTCATCCGCCTAAAACTACTGCAGCTTCTCACAACCTGCATAGCCGGGGAAAAGAAGCTACAAGAATAACCTCGGCACAGGGTGCAAGGCAATATGCACAAAACAAGCAAATTATTATGAGGCAACAAAAATCATCTTTCTGATCCCTAGTTTGGTTAGGACATTACAGGCTGATCACCTGATTGTCCGAAAGTAAGACGATCCGTGCTTCGGAAGGCACGTTAAAGCTGTTGGTCCCGGTTACTATTTACTGATGTAAGCGTCTCGTGACATGAGCCATGTCAGGGGCCTTTGGCGGCTCAGTAATAACCCTGACACCAGGGTTGATGAGGTTGGTATTCCACCTCACAACCTACACAATAGGTAAGAAGAAGGACACATCTCCCTTGTTTCTCTCTCTGTAGTCGACACTGTTCTCTAAATAGCCCGATACATTAATTATTTGCGATATACTAAGCGATACATATCTAGGGCAATAACTGTCGACCACGTGGGCCTATCTTGGCCCGAGTATGACGTCCGTAGTAATGACATTATTTATGATTTGATAAGGTGTTTATTTATTATAATTAAAATAGAGTATGTGGCCTTGGAGTGAAACTAATGACGGACTTTCCACGCTACCTCAAGCTACGTTCCTCATAAACAATATAGATGGCGCTGTACAGATTTTTCTTCTTTTCGCCTATTCAAACCCACTGCTGGGCACAGGCCTCCCCTCATTGAACCGGAGGAGGTTTGGAGCATACTCCACCACGCTGCTCCGGTAGGTAAGTATAATTAGTTACAATTTTAATAAACAGTCAATGCAAACCTAGTTGCACTATTTAAGCAGCCTCGTGATAAATATTAATCAAATTGTAATGTATTCCTCAATAAGTCGGTGCACGTCTGCGCTCCTACTACAGGAATGTTGTTACCGCCTCCACACTGCGCACTTACATCTATTTTACTTGCTAAAATCATTAAGAGCATGCGCAGACGACGGCACACCCCGGACACTTCGTACAAAACACCTCGGTTTACACAGACACCACACATTGACGTTATCGTACACGCGCATCTGTGTGTGTAACGTGTGACGCAACGATTGAAGACTAAAGTAAGAAGACCAAGCGGGGGTTAGGTAAGCCTAGCTCTAGTGGGGATCGGAGAGTTGCCGTTCTATACGTAGTATTATTCCTTATTCGGGACAGGAACGCGTACAGTCATGAGCAATATAATATACCCACTTTTGGAGTCTGTCGCACTAACATATTTGACAATTAGTGAAACTTACAGTTCAATTTATCAAAAAACTTAATGTGACATGGTACCAAAGTGTATACATATTAATGCTCGTGACCGTACCTGGCGGCCATTTTGACGTCGCTGTCTTTTTGACCGCCATTTTGTTCTATCGTTCGTCTCCCCGCCTCATCGTCTGCGCAGGCCATTTAAATTAGTTAATTGAACGCCAATCGTTTACGCCTAATATCTGAGAGAAGTTGTCGATTGCAAACGATCGATATAATATAAAGATACTTCAAGGGCAGCAGGCTAGACGCATTCACAAGCCTATTGAAGGAATTGGTTGCTTAAGACTTAGGTAACAACTTAGTTAGTTGTAACTTTGTAGATAATGTAAACGAGAGTCTCGGCCCTTTAACTTAAGCCACACCCCGGACACTTCATACAAACGACCTCGTTTTACACAGACACCACATATTGACGTTATCGTACACGCGCATCTGTGTGTGTGACGTCTGACGCCATACGATTCAAGTCTAAACTATGTTCGAGGGGGGTGAGGTAAACCCAGCTCAGACGTTGGTGGGGAGCGGAGAGTTGCCGTTCTATACCTATGTAAGTATTATTCCTTATTCTTTGATTAGGCACCTAAGTCGTAGGACGACGCAAGCGTAACTACATCTAGCAAGATGTATTAATAGAGTAGTTGGTAGATTTCACACACAGACACTATCCCATTTATAATATTAGTATGGATTATTATCCAATAATAATGAAAAACTTTTAGTTTTTTAAACTTGTCAACTACCCTATTAACCTGTTAAGGTAAATTCAAATATTAATTTAAAGTAATAATACTTAAGTACAAAAACCAGTATATTTAAGTCAAATCTACAGTCAAACAATTAAACAGACCACCCAACTGTGTTTATCCAAACAAACAACCGATTACAACCCGCAAATAATACAATATTTATTTACAAACCACAATAGTAATTCAAATTGTATGTCTGTGTTTACGATAGCTTTAATTAGTCAGTCCAAAATATTTGCTTTCAAAACGCAGTCTGTCAATATTAATTGCGGATAACACGGCGACAAATGGCACCTGCGGTCCAGTGGTTATTCAAATTCAAAATTCAAAAATATCTTTATTCAGTTGAATCGACAATTTTTAAATAACGAACGTCTCATCCGCCTAAAACTACTGCAGCTTCTCACAACCTGTATATCCGGGGAAAAGAAGCTGCAAGAAAAACCTCAGAACAGGGCCCTAGACGTTCTTTAAAAAAACAAATAAACATAAAATATTGTTATACAATTAAATGTTAGGGTCGCGATCTTGAGGTCTGGGTTCGATCACCGATAGTGACATTGTCGAAATCACTTTGTGAGGCTGTCCTTTGGTAAGGACGTCAGACGGCTTGAATCACATGATTGTCCGAAATGGACAAACCATGCACAGTCAATACATTAGCAAAGTGCGTATGGTTTTTGTTCATCAGCCGTCAGCCGAAGGTCACTCGAGGTTATTCCAGTCACGTCACTAGGAAATATACTGCAAACAAGTTCGGCGATTTGTTTGTCTTCTTTACAAATATAAATGCAGCGTTTGAGCGAAGTTCTATGAGTTTACTTCTAATATAATTCATACTATAACAAATCATACGGTTTAAGTCTTCTTCTATCGTATGGGTTGTGAGGTGATTACCAACACCCCCATCATCCCTGGTGTCAGGGTTATTATTGAGCCATAGGCCCCTGACATGACTCGTGTAACGACTACTAACTTACATCAGTAATTAGTTACCGGGACCAACGGCTTAACGTGCCTTCCGAAGCACGGATCATCTTACTTTTTGGACAATCAAGTGATCAGCCTGTAATGTCCAAACCAAACTAGGGATCACGTGATTTTTGTGATCTGTCCCCGCCGGGAATCGAACCCAGGTTCCCCGAAACGTGAGCACATCGCTCAACCACTGTACCACAGATGCCGTCAAAACGGTTTAAGTGTGAAAAGGTAACAGATCAGACTCTTATCTTAGTGTGCCACATTATACCTACTACCATGAAACACCTTCAGTTTGTGTCTTTGCAATAAATGAATATGACAGACCACAATAGAAGCTAGTAAGTATCAGGGTCTAGGTGAAGGTTATTTGTTCTTGCCTTTTGCTGTAGAAACGTTGGGCCCATGGGGTCCAGAAGCACGTCAATTTTTAAAGACGATTTTAGCTCGCCTCATCGAGGCAACTTTCGACCATAGAGCAGACAGTTATTTTGCCCAATCAGTTTGGCGGTGCAAAGAGGCAACGTGGCCAGTATTCTGGGGACTTTGCCTCGATGTGGTGAGCTGGAGGACATTTTTTATTTATAGCTTTTTATTCTTATTTTCAAGGAAGGGGCAAGTCACAGGGACTATAACCTGGAACCTGACAGAGGGCAGCAGCAACTGTCAGTACTATTCAGAGGCGGAGGACAGGAGTCCTAGTATGGCTTTGTAATAGACTACTCTGGGCGCCATCCCACTTGCGTTAGACAGAGTACTGCGGGGCGGAAGGCGAGAGGGATACCGCTGCCCTATTTTTCCCTAAAAAAGTAGCATGGAAATGCTGCACCGACAAGAGCGTGGCTTTTAAATTGATGATGATGATTCTTATTTTAAAATTTGTTTTTTATAATGTATGTGTTGTTACAATTGTAGTTGAAAAAAAAATTAAGCTTATGTTACTTTTCAACAGTTAAGTAGGTTTTAATTAAATATTATTTATCAATTATTATTACTAAATACAATGTTAATAAAATATATAACATAGTCACTTTACTTTTGTATTTATAATATTAGTGTGGAAACTGTGGATGTTTGTATTAATACCTGTGGCAACGGCGTTCTGTATACGCCGCCTTAGAGTCTCCTCCTCACAGGAGTACACGTAGTACTCCTCGTGCAAGTCTCGCAAGAACTGTGGCTTCACCAGCACCGCGCTCACCACGCCGAACAGACGCACGAAGCCCAGCGGGGTGAACACTGTGGAAGATAAAAATGCTTGATTAGTATAACACAATTAAAACACATAATAACGGGTTCTTACCGCGTTTAAAGCAGGGATATGAGACTCCCGATATTTCGACACTGTTGCAAGTGCCATGATCACGGGATGACTGATGAGATTGGAGTGGAGTAGTATAACACAGACAAAGGAGATTGTGTCATTTCCTATATCGTCATCATCATCATGAGCCGGAAACCGTCTACTGCTGGACATAGGGCTCGCCAGAATGACTGATCCTCTGCTGCCTGCATCTATCGTTTTCCCGTAGAAAAATGTATTTGTATTTTAAAGAATTAATCGACACAATGGGTAAATAGTCTCTAGTAAAACCAAAAAAAAGGGAAGACTGCGGTGGTCAATGACGATACGGCATGGCAGTTTTAGCAGAAGTCTTCTTCTTCTATCGTGTGGGTTGTGAGGTGAATTACAAACCTCATTAACCCTGGTTTCAGGGTTATTATTGAGCCGCCAAAGGCCCCTGACATGGCTCATGTAACGACTACTTACCTACTTACTTATCAGTAAGTAGTAACCGGGACCAACGGCTTAACGTGCCTTCCGAAGCACGGATCATCTTACTTTCGGACAATCAGTTGATCAGCCTGTAATGTCCTAACCAAATCAGGGATCACAAAGTGATTTATGTGATATGTACCCACCGGGATTTGAACCCGGGACCTCCGGATCGTGAGCTCAACGCTCAACCACGGGACTGGCCGATATCAGAAGAAGTAATACCGCAGAGTAAACCATTCTAACGTACCAGTACTAAAAAGCTGAGCTAACACTGTCGGTTACAACGGTCACCGCACCTATCGGCACACAATGCAAACGCCACACTATGCTAATCCCTCAAACAATGATATGGACTATTGAGAGCCCGTCCCCTAACATTGCACAACGGTTGACCTCGATTCCCCTTTACAACGCATTGGTTTTGATTTAAACAGGACAAACACTGTGTACCTTTGTGTAAATATTGGATACGGCGTTTTAGTTACTGCGCAGATTGTGAATTGCGATCTAATTGCTTTTTGGGAAAATAAATGACGGTGTTATAGAATTACTGAAAATTAAGGATGTAGGTACTGTTGGTTAAAAGTAAAATCGTTTCCAAGTAATGGTCAACTTAAGTTGGATATTTCATGAAATGATCATATCATGAAATGATCAATTCTAAGACCTGGATGATGTTATGTTTAAGTTACTTATTGGCCCCGATTCCTGCAGACACCTCCTAATTTCACTTTAAGTTATACCTGTCATTTTCTTATCCGCCGAAAAGGAAAGGGACAGATGATCGACAGCTCTAAATTTTAGGAAGAATGAATAAATGAATGAATAACAAAAAGGTATCTCGCTGGTATGCAAACCGTTTGACGTGTGCTGACAATTTAATTATATCGGGTTATTAGCCAATGCAATTTTTATATGGTTACTTTTACTTAAGATTTGTGCTTAAAATTTACATGTTTCATAAATTTTACGCTTGTCGATTACCCGTCCCTTTCCTTTTAGGCGGATAAGAAAATGACAGGTATAACTTAAAATATAATTAGATACTGTTTACAGGGATTAGCACCATTATCTAATATTTTATTCATCTTTACTTTAAAGACTCTATGATCTCAATTCTTTCATTATTTCAGTCTCCAGATAAGATAAGATAAGATAAAATCCAGCACTTCAAAATACGTCGCATATTCTAACATTTCCGGGATGGTTAGTATTCAGCGAACGAAATACCTCCGCAATTGGCTTAGAATTTGGCGCACGAGCATTCCACACATGCGCAAATATTGCGCCGAGTCTTTATTAGGCATACCTGTGCACCTTGGGTATGCTTCGATGTTTACTTAAAATAGGTCAAACGCTTCGTCTTCGAGCCTACCTAATGTTTAATCGGCTTGTTTCCTTATACGAGTTTAGTTTACAGACTAAATGGGAGCTTATATTTTATTCCACTTTTCTTGTGTAGTTTGTGAGGTCAATGACCAACCTCATCAACCTGCTAACACGGTTGACATGGCTCATGCTTAGGGCAACCCCAACTCAAAAATATCTTTATTCATTAGGTAACATGGTTACACTCTGAATCGTATATTTTTACATACGTCTCATCCGCCTAAAACTACAGCACCTTCTCAAAAGTTGTATAGCCGAAGAAAAGTAGCTCCAACAAGCGTCTCCGGCGGCCCATGTAATGACTTTACATCTTACTTAAGTCAACGTTAAGCAGTCGGCCCCTGGATGTACCGTGCCCTCCAAACCACGGATCATCTTACTTTCAGACGATTAAGTCCACCTGCAATGTCCACCTGGATGTCGAGCCTTATAAGTCAAATCCATATTAGTTTGACTTATATTGCGTTTCGAAATCCCAAGAATAAGGACGATAATTTTGCCGAAATTACGGTCTAAACATTGATTACAGTAGTAATAAGTAACCTGAGCAGTGTGGGAAGTGGTATGCGTTCCATAGGTAGAGCGTGGTTCCTGCAACACGACATACCGCAATACTGGCTCGATAGTGCTGTCCAGAACCTTCGATTACGATTCGTCGCTTGGCTTTGATAGTCAGTTAGTAACTTAGTGGGTAGATTAATTCTTTATACCGGGTGTTAGTGACATCGTAACGAATACTGAAAGGGATGATTCAGACCATGATTCTGAGTTAATATCTAGTGGAATTTTCCGTCGCAAAATTCATGAAATTTTGAGTTTTGTTTTTAATTATTTTCAATTCCATATTGTGCTTTTAGCTGCATAGAACCCAAATTTCAATAAAAAAAACAATAATGACAAATTATCGAAAATTTTCGATGTAATGGAGACAACAGCTGCTCGAACGGGTCAACGGCCACACGCACCGCGCCGCGCGCCCCGCTCCGCACGCCCCGCTCCGCGCGCCCCGCGCCGCACGCCGGCGGCGGCGCGGCGGCGGCGCTGCCTACAAAGTAGGCACTACGAACCGATCCTATTTCTTTCTCTGTCTATCGTAAATTATAAATTTATTTTATTCTTATTCTTAAATGGACGGATAATCAACAGGCATAAAATTTATGGAATACACGTCAATTTTAAGCAGAAATCTAAAACAACCGACAGAATTAAGTTACCAGCGAGATACCTTTTTGATTCGACCGGGTTATTCATTCATTTACTCATAGGAATCAGGGCCATTATCTACCTAAAACAGTTGAAACAGTAAATAATTGTATTCTTTGTTGTCATTAGAATAACTAACAACCAACTAACACAACCACCACAGATTAGGTAATTAGTTACCTACTATATCAACCATCCACCAACTTAGTATGTAAGTACCTACGCAAAACCTCGCTACACAAAAATCGAAAATAAATAAATAAATAAATCTTTTAGATCAATACCCATTATTGTTACAAAGCAAGACCTATCGGTACTATCGCTAGTATCGATCTAAATGTACTATCACTACTTTCGATAGTTTAGACAATTTTCAAGTTCAACAATTGATAATCTACCTATCGATAGTTCGGCAACTCCGTCGCGTAGGCAATGTCGGCATGTTCAAAGAAAAAAATTGTCCGAGTGGAGTGATCTTATTTTTCTTGTTACATGTTGGTACCGTACCGAGGTACTAAGTACTAAGTTATTCGTATTTTTAAATCTCATTGTTAAATCATCAGTAAAGAACTAATTAAACCTATCCTGTTCTGTGTACAATATTCATGTAACGGCTACGTGCTTACATAAGTACCTAGTAGACGGGAGCAACGACTTAACGTACCTTCCGAAGCACGGATCATTTTACTTTCGGACAATCAGGTGATCAGCCTGTAACGTCCCAACCAAAGGCCTTATAAACAGATTTTTGTGATATGTCCCCACCGGAATACGAACCCGGACCCTCCGCATCCCATCGCTCAACCACTGGACCACATAGGCCAAGAAGGTTCTAAGACATAATTAAAGGATCCTGGGACGCAAGACCTCCGAGTTAGGGCTTGTTTGATCTGTCTTGATGCAACGCAACGCGCGCCAATAAAGTAGGCATTACGAACAGATACTAGGTATTTCTTTGAGTTGATAGGTATCAAGTGAAGTTTCCTGTCGCCAAATTCATAAAAAAAATAGTTTTTTTTCAGTCCCATATTGTGTTTTAAGCTGCATAGAACGCACCTTTAAAATAAACAAATAAAAATTACTAATTATTAAATTTTATCAATGTCATCAATAATAATAATAACGTATCTACAACTTCAGCTATGCGCAGGTGAATAGCCGGCGCACGGGTCAAGGGCAACGCTCGCCAATAAAGTAGGCATACGAACAGATACTATTTCTTTCTCTGTCACTTGCACCATAAACATACTCTCTCTCTCTCTCTAGTCGTCGGCTGGACTCGGCCGCGGCCGGTGCGTCGTCGGCGCCCTTAGTCGGCGCCTTTGATGCTTTGCGCTAACGCCGCCGCCGCGCGCTTCCGCTCAGTCGAATACTAAGCTTGACCCGAATCGCGTGATGTTTTTCGAGGATATTTTTTTCGTGTTTGTGAGTGTTTTGTGTTTGTTTTATTCTGTAAATGAGTAGTGTCGACTATGATGATAGATCATAGACCATTTACTGCGCAAAAGTATGGAAGATTGTTGATGTTTATTAAAGAGCAAGGTGTTGTGTTTGTGAGTGCGTGTGATACCTACCTACCGCGGAGGAAACGCGATGTTGCATACCTACGTGACGTGACATGTTCTAGGGTACCTACCTAGGTACTTCATCCGAAGGAATAACAATTAAGGTAAGGCAAGAGTAGAGTTTTTATTGTTAATAAGTTAGGAACGTTTTAATAACTGGTAGGTAGGTACCGTGCGTGAAAAATCGTGGCAGTAGGTGTTCTACTTCAACAAACAACATTTTTAAACGTTGAACCACTACTAAGCATCTAAATACAAGAGAATGAAAACTCCTACCTAGATATCAACATCGTATCTCACACGCGTAACGTAGCCGCGCGTAAGTTTAGCGTCTGTGTGGCGCGTTGTTCGACTTACATTGCGGCACAGTAAAAATTGAAAATCTTAATTAAACATTTGCGACAAGAAAAACACCCACCATCGTTTTTAGTACAATAAAATAGGCGTTCCATTTTTTTTTTCGTTACGATGTCACTAACACCCTGTATAATCGATAATTTCAACATAATACATTCATTTCCCCTGCGTTGTCCCGTTTCTCACGGGGTCCGCTTACCTAACCTAAAGATTTCACAGGTCCGATTTGTTACAGAAGCCTGTCTGGCCTTCCAACCCGCGAAAAGAAAACCAGCACTGGTTAGGTTAGGTTGGTTGGTTGGTGTAACCATAATCTAGACTACAAGATCCTACTGCTGGGCAAAGCTACTGCACTGCCAGTGCGTATTTCGGCCCGTTCCTTTCAGCAAGCGTCCAAGTGGTCACACCATCTCTTTTGAGGTCTACCAAGACGTCTAAACCGGTCATAAGGCACCTAATGCGTGACGATCCGCGCCCACAGCTCAGGGTGCACGCGACAAACATGTCCAGTCAATCAGCTGTGTACGTTCCACATCAGCAATTCCAGTTTTTGAACATAGTGTTGTATTTCCGAATCATATATCTATTCGAAATTTGAAATCTTTATTAATTCAAAAACAATTTGCACAATAAATTTAAAATAAATAAATAATAATCCGAAATAAATCAATTTCTGACTATCGATAAATGATGCTTATTGTCGACGACACTAGGGCACAATTTGGCATGTTTATGTGTCCAGCGCCTCCGTGCATTTCCTCGCGTGACAAATCATACACACTCGAATGCTCGCATAATACCATCACGTGTTTATACACGAAAATAACATTTTATTTTTCACGTGTCATTTATAATGCGCATCTTTAGTGGACACCTTTTTACGAGTTATTTTTTCTTTTTCTTTTTTTTCCGTGGATAAATAATGTTTTGATGTCAATAGCACCTGAATTGACAATGCTATGCGATATAGTATCATTATTTATTACTTACACATCAATGCAACATGTGTAACAAGGTAGGTATTGAACTGAAAGTCAGAAAGCGAATAAATAATGCAATGTTTTTTCAATTAATTAACCTCTCTTGACTCTTGACTTTCATAACCTTCAAGAACAGAGGAATTTTAAGACAAAAAATAAACTGCAGAAAAAACTGAAAATCTCAATAACAAAATTGAATAACGATTCAAAAAATGTTTTTAAAACTGTGCCGACCGCGGCCGTGAGAGTTGGGTTTCGTTTGACATACAGTCATGAGCAATATAATGTACCCACTTTAGGACTCTGTCGCACTAACATATTTGACATTTAGTGAGACATACAGTTCAATTGGTCAAAAAAGTTAATGTGACATGGTACCAAAGTGTATACATATTAATGCTCGTGTCCATACATACAAAAACATCCTATATACGCCCCACTACTGGGCACATGGCTCCCCTCAATCAACCGGAGGTTACATAGGTACATAAACCTAGGCGTATAGATACTACCACGTATTCCCATTTGTTTCGATGTGGATTTAGTTTTAATTTAGTTCTCGCCAACAAACTGTTTTGCAGTTTGGCGAAACGTATTTTTTGTAAAACTGCAGTGTATATTTTTTTGAATAAATAAATTGAAAAAAAAAGTTGAAGTATTATCTGGCTTAAGTGAAGATGGGCAGGACACTTAGCAAGAGGGGAAGACAACAGATGGACTAAGGCTGTTACTGAATGGTGGCCAAGGGATGGTATGCTTTTGATATTGTGTGTTATTTTTATTTTATACTAACATTAGAAATAATAATAATATAAGGCCTCTACATGTTGGCTTCGGCCCCACGCACGCCTTCCAAAAGTCCGGGCCTCCATAAGCCCGAGATATGAAAAAGACATACAATAATAATAATAGATTATTATTAATAATATATTATTATTAATTTATTATTTTTTTTTATTTTGATGATTTTTTTAGTAATAATAATTTTACTTTAAGATTATAATTAATTCTACTTGCTTTGAATAAAATAAATTGGAAAAAAAAAACTAACATTAGAAATAAATCATTTACTAACACATATGAGTCAATGGTTACTTGAAATAAAGATTTATTTATTTATTATGCGATATCGAGGCAGACCACCAGCCCGGTGGTCGGATGACATTGTAAGGTATGCCGGAAAGCTGAGACTTGCACAGGACCGGAAAGGATGGCGTGGAAGAGAGGAAGCCTACACCCAGCAGTGTGTAGATACAGGCTGAGTAGATAGATTATCTGACAATTCGCGTTGTCACCGCGTGTAACTTTCGCGTCGTCTGCCCCGGCAGGGTTGGAGGCGTGAAGTTATTTTTGTTTTATTTTCATACAATGTCATAAGATTTCATTGTGCATAAAAATACAGCTTCATTTTACAATTAGGCCGGGTGCCAATATTTACATTTGGGAGCTCTACCGATTGTTGTCTTCTATTGTGTCTATGTGTATGTAGGTGTATCTATCTATGTCTGATGAAACCTAAGAACAAAAACGTATTTTTTCTTAGATTTTTTTAAAAGATAGCCTATATCTATAAAGAATCTTACGTGACGATGCAATCGTGAACGGAACAGTATCTTAGAAAAGATTAAAACTTTTACTCGCATTTACGAACACGCAAGACTGAAATCTCTTCGCTATTATTAGAGAATCCACAAGGAAGTGAATGCGGACTCTTTAAATAACAACGCGCACTGGCAAACATGTTACCAACAGAAATAAAGAAACAAACGAGCCCGTTGCCATGACAACCGTTCTGTTTATGTTGTCAAGTCAATTTTGGTAAACAAACGCGAGCTCATAAAAAGATTAATATCACGATGAGTTTCAAAAAGCAAGTGATGCATGCAGTGCTCAATGATCCGAAGAAGGCCGAGCTGAATGAGGAATGGAACAACTTTGTCAAACGCATCGGCGAAGTCGGGACCCTCGTCCGCGACATGGCCAGCGGTGACAAGGCGAAGGCTGAAGCGGCCAAGATCCTGGCAGACCAGTACCTTGAAGGGAAAGTGATCGATGAAGATAACGTCAAGATGACTGTGAAGACCAACCGGACCGTGATCAACCAGCAAGCGTTCAAATCCCTGGATACCAAGGACACGGTGAGGAAAATGCTGAGTTACATAACTTTGTTGACTAGGAGAACTTTGTTTAATAAATTGAGCAATTAGTATGTGTAATTTTCCTCGTGATAAAGCCTGCCTGCTTTGCCTGTTATATTTTTAAGGAAACAAAAGCTAAGAAGCATGTTTCATCATAGTGATTCTTCTTATACTTACATAACTGAAAATAATTTTATTATACTGATGTCACGCTTTTGTTAACTTGGAGAGTGGCATTTCATTTATAATAAGAATAAGATAAACGTAGGTAGAGATATGATGATTGTATAAACTAATAAGAATGTTTAGAACAAACAGCGTAAAGAATAATACTGCGTATAGAACGGTAACTCTCCGCTCCCCACCAGCGGCCGAGCTAGGTTTACCTCACCCCCGCCTCGGTTTTACTTTAGTCTAATTGTATGGGCGTCAGACATCACACACACAGATGCGCGCGTACTATAACGTCAGTGTATAGTATCTGTGTAAAACAAAGTGTTTTGTATGAAGTGTCCGGGGTGTTCTTTAGTTTTAAAATGGTGGTTAACCACTAGGACTAAAATAAAGCTTACATAGTAACTATTAGCTACCTGATTTGTGGCAACGTAGAGCTGGCGCTCGCGCGGTAAAGCGGCACACGATAAGAATGAGTTTTTTTTGTATGGAGTGTCCGTTCTGTACCAACAGTGAGAAGATAGAGATAGGACTTCAATACTAAGTGTGTCAAGATGTATTGTGGTACTGCCCACCCCGATAAGAATCACAACGTACGCACGTGACAATAAGCGAATGTGGGTTATCACCCTTTAGTACTCCTAATATATATCAATTGCGATGTGTAATACTAGTTATTTAGTGTATGCGCACGAGTCGATTAGCGATAGACGTATGAACACGTGGGAAATATCACAAAGATTACGCGATATTATGACGATATCAGTTAATCTTACTCATGGCTACGTTTATGTATTATTGTGACGTAGAATCATAAAAAAGTCATACATACATAAACTCACGCCTATTTGCCACCGGGGTAAGAAGAGACTATGTTCCATTTGCATTTGTATTCCATTTGCTTCGATCCTGACACAATTCTCTTGCTTCCTGCAAATTTGTCATACGTTTCATACACGCGCGCCGGTTCAGAGTAGATCGAACACAAAAAAATCGTACGTAAATAAATTTTGACCTCTATATCATTGATAATTCATCGAAGAATAGAACAACGCATTTGCTACGTTATAATTATGACACTTTTCCTTACAATTTACTACGTACCCGCACTTGTCTTCCGGATGAGAGAGCCCTGTTCAAAAGAGAACCACTTTCCTTAATCCCTAAATAGTAACATAAAAATAAATAACCAACAAAAAAATATCAAATTAACCCACTTTTATGTTACTTAAACACTTATTTGTATAAGATAAGTAGGTAGAAAACTTGTTGGCATTCGTTTTTTTTTTTCGAATACCGCAATGCGTTTAAACCAACGATGCCAGTGCCACACTTATCACACTATGTATACAGGGTGTTAGTGACACCGTAACTAATATTGAGGGGGATGATTCAGCTCATGATTATGGGTTAATATCAAGTGGAATTTTCCGACGCAAAAGTATAAAATTTAAACTTAATCAGCCTATATACGTCCCACTGCTAGGTCTGCTTGGACGCGATCAATTCCCAATGGAAGCATTGTCGAAATCACTTTGTGAGACTGTCTTTTGGTAAGGACATTGCAGGCTTGAATCATCTGATTATCCGAAAAAGTAAGATTCCGCGCTCCACACGGCACATTAAGCCGTTGATCCCGGCTATTAGCCGTAAAAAACATCTCCACCAACCCGCAGTGGAGCAGCGTGGTAGAGTATATACTCCATACCACTTCCAGTTGATTGAGGGGATGAAACAATCATGAATTGACGGAAAATTCTTCTTGATATTAACTCACAATCATGACCTAAATCCCTCAGTATTCAATACGGTGTTACTAACCCACTGTATATAAAAAGTTTTATTATAATATCAAACACTCGAATAGTCCGCTTTATATATTACATTATGTGCATATATAAACGTCTACACTTCATGTTTATCGATACTCGTTCAATATTTTCATACGTGCGTCATGAAATAGGAACGGCAGAGATCTCGTGGCGAACATCATAACATAGCTCTTTAGGTATGCTATGACAATACCTGTGAACACATTAATTGTTCAGCGCATGCTATTAAGAATGCGTAGTGTATTTTATCAGTGAAAGCAATTTGGCTCGTTGTACCTTTATAAATAAACAGTTCTATATACACGCTATCTATAGTGTCCATTACACGCTCAAGGCTACCGTCTCGGGTCACTTATTGGGCTTGAGAGTGTAATAGCATTAGAATTCGTGATGATTTGGTCTAACAGAAAGCTCGGTGAGGTGTGGGTGCTTAGTTCAACTTGCGATATATGCGCCTCTGTCTACAGGAGCTAGCAGCCAAATTACTAAACAGTATTTTATGTTTTTTTTTTAAAGAACGTCTAGTGCCCTGTGTCGAGGTTTTTCTTGCAGCTTCTTTTCCCCGACTACACAGGCTGTGAGAAGCTGCAGTAGTTTTAGGCGGATGAGACGTTCGTTATTTAAAAAATGACTATTCTAAAAGTTATTTTTGAATTTTGAAAAAAAAAATAGAATTTGAATTACCTCTAATTTAATTTAATAAAATTTAATTTTATGGATAACAGACATAAGCAACTTTTATCTTTGTTTTTTAATATAAATTATTACCTTTGTTATTATACCCAGGTACAATGCATCTTCCATCCATTATTATTCTGATCAAATAAAGTGAAGCAATACAAGTTCCATGAGTCATGTCAGGGGCCTTTGGCGGCTCAATAGTAATCATGACACCAGGGTTGATGGGGTTGATAATCTACCTCACAACCCACACGATAGAAGATAGGTAGCAACATAATTCTATACGTATCTGATCCAAATACCAAGTAATAATTATGTTGGATTTTAAAATTTCACGAAACGCATCGTATACCTGAAGAAAGAGGTCTATGATATTTTTTTTATGTCTATGGCAATATTCTAGATTAGTCTATGAGTGGTGTGACTTACACTTTTTCCCGGAATGACGAAACGATAATAATTGTGAATGTAACAAGAATACAATAAACTGTGTGGAGCTGATTTGCCAAGCTTTTATTTCTATCTCACAATTATTTTTATATTTACGCCTCTGCCATTACATTACATTATATTTTTAAATAATTATGTACCCCGAGGAATGAGAAAATAGTCAATTATCACCGCCATCTATATTTTTTAGGGAACAGCCTGGACACACCCGTAAGCGGCGCCAAACGAAAAAAAAATCAGTTTTTTTATTTATTACGGAATGCTTACAGCTCCACAGTACACATGTCAGGTGACAAACAATAAGAGAAGGATTAAGACCGTATTACGTGAGAATGTAAACCTTTAATTCCCACACTTCACTAAGCCGTTTTTTCCTTTGCCTTTCAACAGCGTTAAATAACAATGATTACTGAAAGAAAATTACTTTCAGAACAACGAACAATTGACAATATGGCGGAAATAATGCGTGAAGTATACGTAACACGATTACGTAACGTTCCAGTCGACAGTTTCAGCCTTTAGTTATATGAAAAAAACCCGAATGCATTTTGTACTAATACAATACTATAATAATAGATATAGATAGATATTGGTGCCGACTCCAGTACACATCATCTAAGTTTATTTTAAGTTATACCTGTAATTTTCTTATCCACCGAAAATGAAAGGGACGAGTAATCGACACGCATAAAATTTATAGAATACACGTCGCTATTTTTGGTAAAATGGTCGCATTCTTAAGAGGATCTGCAACAATTCAATTCATCTGCTGAATCAGATTGCAAGATTGTACGACTTTCCATAGAAAAGTGTAAAAATTGGGAATTCATATTATGAATCGTAATATGAATTGAAATATGAAAATCCATAAGTGGCCATTTTAGGATTTGCAATTTAATTCATAATAGGAATTATGATATATCAAAAGTGGCTTTTTAGGCCCTTAGTTTTGCGGCAATTTGCGTCACTTGGCGGAATTGCACAAACCCGTATTAGGTATAACATAACGGAACCATCACGGAACTCGCATCATGCCTGATTGCCTCAAGGCAAATGTACGAATATTCAGAAAGGTCATTCAAATACCTACCTACTTAGATTTCCATCCATTAGAGTTTGAGTTCATATTTGGATCGTACATAATTGATATCACGTTGTTTCCAGGTTTCAGGCCGGGCAATGGCAATAGATTCGCCCCCTAAATTACGAGGGACTTTCTGGGGAGTTAAAAATGCCACATCGAAGCAATTCATTTAATAAAACAATATTGCATTTTGACATTTGTTTGTATTGCGCACTTACTTTTATATGCGCAAATGTGATACGGCTCACCACCTATCACGTTGGTCTAAAAGAAAGCTCGGTGAGGTGTGGGTACTTAGTTCATCTTGCTATTGATGCTCTTTTGACTACCCCAATTGGGATATAGTCTTGAGCGTATGTTATGTACGGTCACGAGCATTAATATGTACACTGTGGTACCAAGTCACATTAACTTTTTTGACTAATTGAACTGTAAGTCTCACTAAATGTCAAATATGTTAGTGCGAGAGAGTCCTAAAGTGGGTACATTATATTGCTTTTTTAGATGAATTGTTTCGATGTGGCAATTTTCACCCCCATGTTCTGAGCATGGGATCACCGATAAAGACGTACATACATTGTCTAGTGTTTTCGCGCGTAAATGAACAAACGTCTGTGTCACGTGAGCCGAGGGCGAGTGTGGAGTTGCAGTTTGTGTGCGTGCATTGTCGAGCCAGTGACCTACGGCTAGAATAGGAGTCTCAACAATGCCTAAATACCTCCATCTACTAGGGAACAGAGGCGTGACGCAATTTTATGTTATGTGCGATAGCCTATTATGTGATCATGACACCTAAATGGTTAGGTACATTTTTTGTCGCGCCGTATGCTAGTTTTGCCTTCCATTTTTTATTTGTTTGACGTAATAAGTACATGTATAGTATATTATATACATAAAAAATGACCAGTTACGGAGTTTAATATTCAGGTTCAAAAGTATTAAAGCGGAATTTTCCTACTCGCTTACAATTTCTTCATTACTCAACTTGAATAAGGTAAACTGAAACCATATTCAAATGAAATAGGACTCTAGTTCAAACGTCGCAACCTTGTCAAATGACAGTACCTAAGGACGGTACCGTCGTGTTCAATTTTAATGAGTGACCAGCACTACCCAAATTACTTGATCAATCAACGTCTAGTCTATATGTCTAAAAACAATCTGCGATCAATAAAACAACATGGAGTATCAGTTGTTTTAACATAACATACCATCTAACCTCACGACTTATCCCAATTGGGGTTATCAGAGATGCATTCATCGCAGGAAGGCGGCGACGGGCGCACTTGGTCGCGATCGACCGAGCGCCGCCTTGATGGGGACCTGTGGACGGTGGTCGGGGGACCGCCGTCCACAACATAGGTCTCGTGCTGTAGGGCTCCCCAAGTGTTCCGGGCAGTCCTCGGTGGAGGGGGAGGCGCTTGACGCGCTCCCATGGGTGCTGGGCCCTAAAGGGCATCCGCCGGCGGGGACGCGGTTGTGTGCAATTGCGTTCCCGTATCCCCGCCACACGGCGGCAAAGAGGAACACCGTTGGGTTTTAGTGAGTATACCAGGTGGCGACACCCGGGGAGTCCCACATAACCACGTCGTCCCCCCGGGCAGCGTGGTATGCGTAACGCATTTCCCAACGTCAAAAAAAAAATGCATTCATCGCAAGAACTAAGTACCCACACTCCACCAAGCTTTCTGTTAGACCAACGTGACAGGTGGTGAGCCGTATCGCCGTCCGTAATGGTCGAGTCAACGATGTTAGTGGAAACTGCACCTAGGTAACTAACTCATTGGTGCAAGTCTGATACCAGGGTTCGAACCCACGCACGCCTTCCAAAAGTCCGGGCCTCCATAGGCCCGAGATATGAAAAAGACATACAATAATAATAATAAAAAGTTTATTATTATACGTAGTATTATTTATCCTATGCTTACCTATATCTTTAATACCAGGACGAAATGGACAAGGAAGTATGGATGAGAGAAGTGGGCAAAGACGCTCAGAAGCGAGCTGCAGAAAGGAAGATCCGTCGGGAGAAGGCAGACACCTTTAAAACCATGGCAACGAAGGCCTTCCGTAGAGGGGAGTATGAACGAGCCCTCTCCTGTTACAACAAGGCCATGGAACATGTCAGGGATGATGCCATGCTGTACTGTGACCGAGCCCTAACCAATATTAAGCTGGGGAATTATGATAAGGTAAAGTATGAAGATCTGTTGATGGTTTCACTGAATTTTTAATTTGGTAGAGTAGTTAGTTGCTGGGTATTTTCGAAAGACAAAGCTGTCTATTCAACTTTTTACTGAGTTTAGGCACTTTCGAAGTACCGATTATTATTTTATTTAGAAATGAATGAACCTTGAAAGAAAGTTAAAATACTATCTTCAATAACTTCAATTACAAAAGTAATAACATAAATTATGGATAATGTCAATTGGTATACGACGTAAATCAATTAATAGATGAATTAGAGTACGCAAATGAAGTCCAATGAATGACGTGATACTTATGAATTACTTGTAATTAATGAACAATTACATTACATAAACTTAAATGATAAGGGAGATTTATCACAGACCTAGGCCAGGGCAATAGTCAGCACTCATTGGTAGGCAATAAGTTGATAACGCACGAGAAACGAAGGACAATATATTTCTTATAACATAACATAGGTCCACGCTTGTACCCCGATGGGGTAGCCAGTGGTGTACAGTATACACACCTTTCTTACCAGCTATGCTTTTAAATCCTATGTTATTACATAGAGGGCAACAACAGTGTAATGGTGTTATAAGACAGATGTGGTGTAAAAGACGATATAGTGACTGAGATGGGAATGTTAAGTTGGTTTGGACACGTAGAGCGGATGAAGAATAATACAATTGCGAAAGCCGTATATAAAGCGAAAGTTGATGGTAGTGCTGGCAGAAGAAGACCTAGATTGGAGATGTCCTTAGAAAAGGTTTAGTACGATCTACACTGAACCGGCGAGGGTGTATGAAGCGATTGATGAATGTGGAGGAAGCAAGAGAAGTGTGTCAGGATCGAAGCAAATGGAATTCTATAGTCTCTGCTTACCCCGGTGGGAAATAGGCGTGAGTTTATGTATGTGTATGTAATAGGTGGCAACCCTATTGCCATTACCGGGGCACAAAGTATAAATCCTGGTAACCACGTGATATCAATTATCTATGTTCCAAACATGAATTCAAACTCATAAAAGTCGAATTCCCGTTTAGAGCCCGAGCCAAAAATATTTGTAGCCACAGCTGGAAAATGTTAAAGCAAAATAACGGTTATTAAGATGCCTTAATAACATTTTGTTACAAGAATTTCAAAGAGAGGGGTTTAAAAAAGTGAAATTTCACTTTTATTCGTCGAAGTTCATCGACCCTTCAAAAACGAGTTTGAATTTCGAACGTTCCTCAATTTCCGTAGGCAATAAGTTAAAAAAGTTTTAAAAAACATGCATTTGCAGTGTCGATAGCTGTAATTAAAAAATAACGACCAGTTTAGTTATTTTTTTAACACGCACACTAAATATCGTGACGGAAAAATAATAATCATGTGCATTTATATATTAACAGAATGTCATTAAAATTATGCACAGGAAAAATAAGTAAAAATAGAAATATAAAATATAGAAGTGACGTTGTAATCCGAAATGGAGTAGATTAAAAAGATATGAATAATTGTCAATAGGATTCAAATGGATATTTCACTGGGTCAAAGATAAATTGGGTATTTGACTAGGTGAAAGATGAATTATAAAGTGCTAATCTAGAAATAGAAGCCAGTATAAGATGTTCAAAAATCAATCTCATTTTACTTTTCGACATATTTTCGAATTTTATTTATGAATTAAGTAACAATGAGTACGACGTTTGACCGCTTTTATTGATGACGTCACAGGACAGTATTCCCATACAAACTCCAAAGAAAACTTTCGCTTTGATGTTTCGTAAATAGTATCTCATTTGACTAAGTTGTCAAGTAGCCTATTATGAAATGCTGATCTAGAAATAGAAGCAACTCTAAGGTGATCAAATATCAATCTCAATTTTCTTATCGACTTATTTTCGAATTTCGAATTAAGTTTATTTTCGAATTTCAAATTAAGTAACAAAAAGCATGATGGTTGACCGCTTTCGTTGATGACGTCACTTCGACGGTGACGTCTTTGTATTTCCGTACAAATTCAATTGAACATTTTCGTTTTGCCGTTTCGTAAAAAATATCCCATCAATAATAATGAATAGTCATGTACAGGGCGTTTGTGACATCGTAACGAAAACTTTGAGGGATGATTCAGACCGTGATTCTTATTGATGATTGATATTAACTCAGAATCATGGTCTGAATAATCCCCCTCAGTATTCGTTACGATGTCACTAACACCAATATATACATTGGAAATTGACCTTTGACCTTTGTAGTATAAGGCCCAACGAAGATAATAATATACATTTGCAATAATTATAATAATTATTGTCAAAATAATAGTTACTCGGTACAATATCAAAGTATGTCTAGGGCATTAAGAGGAAATAAGATAAAACAGTTATGACATTTGGCTTATTGGCACATGTTATCGATATTGACATTGTACGTTAATGTACGCAACGTGATAATGTATTAATAGAGTTCTAATTAACATTAGCAATAATCATAGGTAACCGATAAGAAAGAAAGACGATCCGTGCTTCGGAAGGCACGTTAAGTCGTTGGACCCGGTTACTTACTGATGTAAGTAAGTAGTCGTTACATGAGTCATGTCAGGGGCCTTTGGCGGCTCAATAGTAACCCTGACACCAGGGTTGATGGGGTTGGGAATCTACCTCACAACCCACACGATAGAAGAAGACCCATGTGATTTTATGTGTGTGCGTACGAAAAAAGGGAAGTTCATAGTCGAACGAACATGAATACTAATAAAGCCTAATTTAGTAGTTTAGAGTCCGACCCGGGAATTGAACCCGTGACGCTTCATACGAACACGGTTATCACAGATTTACCACAACAAAACAAATTACCAAAAACATTCGTTTAAATAAAATTAAAGATGTTGTAATTGATCGCACGCATACAACATGAGAGTATCATGTGACAGACATTTCGTTAAACAATTTGTTTACAAGTCAATTGGCTATGATCAGAATAACAACAGAATATAAAAGGTCGCGCTCGGTCTGCGATTGTTGAAGTTAAGCAACTTTCGCAAAGACCGGTCATAGGATGGGTGACCACAAAAAAAAAACATCTCGAGCTCCTCCGTGCTTCGGAAGGCACGTTAAGCCGTTGGTCCCGGCTGCATTAGCAGTCGTAAATAACCATCAATCCGCACTGGGCCCGCGTGATAGTTTAAGGCCCGATCTCCCTATCCATCCATAGGGAAGGCCCGTGCCCCAGCAGTGGGGACGTTAATGGGCTGATGATGACGATAAAAGGTCGCGACAATGAATACTTTTAACTTACAAGTAAAACAACGTATACTAAATTCACGCCTTTGATATCTAATGCGGTGAGCAGAGCAAGTAATCCGAAATCTACTCACAGTTATTTCTGATACCAAGTCCTCAGGTGGACAGGATAGGACGAAATGTATCGTGTTAGGTAATCAGCCGAATCGCCCATTTTATAATGGTCTGGATTATGTGCAAATGCGCATAATGAAGAACTTCCTAGGCTACGTTCCTCAAAAACAATATAGATGGCACTGTACAGAGATTTCTTTTTTTAAACTTATAAATTTCATGGATAACAGACATATGCATCGTTTATCTTTGGTTTTGGGTATAAATAATGACCGTTTTTATCACACCCAGGTACATCTTCCACCCATTATTCTGAACAAAAAAAAAAATCTCTTCTTTTTTTTTCTTTTTTTCTCTTTTGTGTAAATTTGTTTGTATGTTGTGTGCAATAAAGTATATTTGATTGATTGATCAAAATAAAGTGAAGCAATATAGGTAGCAACATAATTCTATATCTAATGTGATCCAAATATTTTATATATGCTTCTGCCATTACATTGTATTTTGGAATAATTATGTACCCGAGTATTGAGAAAATAGGTGATTATCACGTTAAAACTGTACAGCGCTATCTATATTGCCTCTGGTAAACGGAGCCTGGAAAGCCCGTCATTCTCTAAGCCGACTTTTACAATATAACGTACTGGTGGGCGATAAACAGGAGGGTTAAAATTGCCACATCGAAGCATTTCATCTAAGAAAGCAATATAGCTATTTAACATTTGATATAAAATTCAAATTCAAAAATATCTTTATTCAGTAGGTAACATTGTTACACTTTGAATCGTCAATTTTTCATAACGAACGTCTCATCTGCCTAAATATACTGCAGCTTTTCACAACCTGTATAGCCGGGGAAAAGAAGCTGCAAGAAAAACCTCGGCACACCTCGGCACTAGACGTTCTTTAAAAAATATATATATATAAAATATTGGTATACAATTGAGTAATTTAGCTGCCTAATATCAGTTCTCAGACAGTTAATCCCATGCATTCATACCTTAATAACCAAATAAAAGTAAGTGCGCAATGCAAACAAATGTCAAATAGCAATATTGCTTTCTTAGATGAATTGCTTCGATGCGACCATTTTAACCGCCCAGCTGAACGTATTCATGTTTCTTACCTCCTTCAATCAAATTAATAATTAAGATAATGTCACCAATTTATAAGCGAAAGAGAGTATAATTAATCAACAAATGAAATAATGAAATGAGTCATCGATGACCGCTTATCGCGTTTTATCGCCAATATAATAGTGGTATTATTAATTATTGAATATTGTTAGTGAAATGAACTTGATCTGAATAATGTATAGTGTTCGTTTCATTGGCTGCGATACATAATACATGAATTGGCTATTCAATTTCTGTCTTGTACTTCTTCTTCTATCGTGTGGGTTGTGAGGTGGAGTACCAACCTCATCAAACCTGGTGTCAGGGTTACTATTGAGCCGCCAAAGGCCCCTGACATTGCTCATGTAATGCCTACTTACTTACATCAGTAAGTAGTAATCGGGACCAACGGCTTAACATGCCTATTATATTGCTCAATTTCCTTTACATTAGGACTACTAAAACCTTCAAGTTGTGATACCTAATCCGCGCCGCGCCTCGCGCGGCTCGGTTTGCGTGCAGTCCCTGCTGCTGTTATTATAATCGTCACCATCATCTCCCTAGCGTTACCCCGCTGTCACAGAGTCCGCTTACCTAACCTAAAGATTTGACAGGTCCGGTTTTTTACAGAAGCGACTGCCTGTCTGGCCGGCAACATTATTGCACTATCATGATTGCTGTCATTCTAATCATACTGTAAACTCATCCTAATTTATTTCTAGATTTTTATCTAGACAATCCTTTGTTTGTCTAGACGTAAATCATCCAACCATTACCAATGAACCACTTATGTCACAATTTATGACTTTCTTTGTGACTTTTTATGTGAAAGTCACAATTTATGACTTTCTTTCCCCTTACGGGTGTAGATATAACGTTATTAAAACTAAAATAACAGGACAACGATGTAAACAATAAAGTTCACTTTCCCAGTCGTCTGGTGAACCATGGCGTTTGTTTTTGTCCTGTGATGACGTGCGTGCGCGCTTATCGGACGAGTGCACGTCCACTCAACTCGCCACTATTCTATATTAGCATTGTGCTCACCGCGACTTTATTTAGCTACGCCGTTGTCTACTGGGGGTATCACTCCAGCGAGTAAATATGTTTTATCGTTTCTCGTTACTTTATAAAAGTTACAGTATAAACTTGCGATATAAAGTATTACTACCACGACGGGGAAGACCGTTGCATTTACATCGTCTTTGTATAATTGCATCTTACAGTAACTCACCTAAAATACGCTCAAAAATCTTCTTTTTCTATGTGTCGATGAAAAGAATAATAAAAAAAAATAAAACTGGAAATTGAAAAAAGATACATGGAATTTAACTTGCCATCGTCAGAAGAGACAAATGTACCTGAATATGGTCTTAAGTTGTACTTTAATTACTAAACATAAGCATATTTCAAACTAAGTTGAAATCTGAGAAAATATTGTCTTAAATAATACAAACAAAACTTGGCTGTTACGACATCATTATATTTTTAGCATACCTACAGTTAATGAAGGTGATAGGTGAGAGATAACAGGCGGGGATCAATAAACAAAGGAAGGTTGTGTTCAAAGATTTCGCTTATGCTATGTCCGTGGACTGATCTTCCATTGTTAGCATTATTTTCAAAAAATATTTGAGATTTTAATCCGTTCTGGTTTTCCCTCAAACTTGAAAGCTCAGCATGACAGTCGCTTCTGAAAAATGTGCCTGTCAATTCCTTCAGGATATGTTTTATTCTCGTAACTATTTGTAGACATGTCTCGGATGGCATTCACAACTTCCCGTTACATCTACAAACCCTTCAGCGAATGAGTAAGCGGCATACATGCAAGGGACGGATTAGCAAATTCAAATATAAATTCTGCGACGTTGTTTGTTCAGAGTTCTGCTTTCTGAGTACGCTTGGCTATTTTATACAACCCGTTAACGGCTAGGATGGATAAAATGGGTACGCTTTCGACCGTACCTGACGAAGTGACATTAGATCAGGAGGTTTAAAAAGGCCACATCGGAGCAATTATTAATCTAAAAAGCAATATTGCGTTTTCGATTTTGACATTTGTTGCGCAAATTTGGAATTGGAATATTGCATTTTAGATGAAATGCTTCAATGTGCTAATGTGCTTCAGCCTCTCAGATCTAGTTCTATCCCAGTAAAGAAAAATATATTTGACCAATCAGTCTCCTTATTTTTGGCAGGTATTCGAGGACTGCCACTGGGCTGAACGTATCAATGAGAAGAGCTTCAAGGCACGGCTGTACCGAGCTAAAGCATACAAAGAGCTGGAACAGTTCGACAAATTGGAAGAATGCGTTCGAGAGTTAGAAGACATGTTCCCACAGCATAATGATCTAGTAACCTACTTCTTGGAAAAGAAGGAAGAGGCTAAGCAAGAAGCTGTAGAAGAAGAAGAAGAAGATGACGAAGCAAAAACGGATACAATTGAGATATAAAGGCTGAATGGGCGTGAGTGCAGGAGTGTTATGCTTGGCCAACAACAATATTTTAATGTACGCTGGCGCATACATTTGCAGACTACGTGCTTAATTAGTTTTTTTATTGCTAGTAATTCTTTATTCATTGTCACTTGCTCTACTTCTGTGATTTTGTTTGATTCACGTTATGTCAATGTTTCTTTTAAATAAATGTCCTTGAAAGAAGTTTACGTATTATTGATAAGTACCGGAACAAGTTGTAGAGGTTTTTCGTTGCGACATTATAATCGTCAATTATCAAAATTACGAAATGTAATCGACAAATATTATCAATTATTCAAATTATCAATTATTCAAATATACGTATTAAAGATTACACAATTGATAATCGTGTCCTATTTGAAACTGATTTTTATCTTTAAATGTTGTGGAAAAGGAGGATATGTAATACTGTATTTTTTATCTCATCTGAAACTAAGTGATAAACGCAGATAATTTTAAAAACGTGAAAGTGAAACAACATGTAAGGGTCAACAACGGTGGGGTCATATCACAAAAATCACTTTGTGATCCCTAGTTTGGTTAGGACATTAGAAGCTGATCACTGATCAGCTGAAGCTGATCGCTGATTGCCCGAAAGTAAGATGATGCGTGGTTCGAAAGGCGCGTTAAGCCGTTGGTCCCGATTACTACTTACTGATGTAAGTACGTAGTCGTTACTTGAGTCAAGCCAGGGGCCTTTGGCGGCTCAATAGTTCCCTGACACCAGGGTTGATGATGTTGGTAATCCACCTCACAACCCACACGATAGAAGAAGACTAACTGTACGCGCTTTCTTGGTTACTCTGCCCACCCAATTGGGGATTGCGTGCATGAGTATATGAATGTGTATGTTTGTAATTACTAAGTATACCCGCTTTGGTTTAGAAAGGTTTAGAAGAAGAAAATTAATAAAATCTTGATTTTCAATGTAGTAAGTGTTCTCTCTCCACCAACCCGCAGTGGAGCAGCGTGGTGGAGTATGCTCCATACCCCCTCCGGTTGATTGAGGGGAGGCCTGTGCCCAGTAGTGGGACGTATATAGGCAGTTTATAGGTAAGTGTTCTCTAGCTATCCTACATTGAAAATAATCGACTTTTGATTAGTTCTGAGATTTTAAGAACTTCAGTCGTAGGTATACGGCAGACCAGCCTAATAGACGGATTAGATATGGATAAGATAACATTGTAATGTGTATGAAAATAACGTGATCAAAAAATAAAATAAAAAGTTCACATCGTAATAGGCTAGTTTCCAACTAGTCAAATCAATTACTTTTTATTAAACGTCAAAACACGAAATTACTATTGGACTTGTATGAAAAAGCAACTTGTAACGACATAGAAAAACGTGATGAAATGTCGGGACCTATTATTACGTTTTTCTTGATTAAAAAGTAAGTTAAATAGATAGAAAAAAGTTTTTGTTACATAGTTTTAGATCTATTACTCTACTCACTCTACCCAATTGGGTAGTTTTCTAGATGAAAAATAAATTATGAACTTCCGATTACTAAATAAAGACAGATTGACAAAAAACTTTTCTTTTTTCTATTTAACTTATTTATGAACTTTAATAAAGAAAAAAATAATAATTAGAATGACATTTTGTTACGTTTTTCTATGACGTCACAAGCTGTTTTTTCATACAAATTCCATAGGAATTTCGTGTTTTAACGTTTAATAAAAAGAAGCTGATTTGACTAATTCGAAACTACTATATTACCGATGATCATGCATCATCTTGGACTAGTATCCTGGTACATAGACAGACTAATGTTGTTTATAGATATTTCACCTTCGAAGACAAATTGCAATAAGCAAAGGCCAATGCCCCTTGTAGCGGTCAAAGTGGTCGTCAACTGCACCTTTCACCTAGTGCTTTCAACAACAGGTTCCAAATTAGAATGACAATATGCTCATCATATTTTAGACGGCTTTAAATCTGTATTCGTGTCGGTGCCTAGCTTAAAACAAAACTAGTTTGCACTAGTTTAAACTGGTTTGTTCTAATTTAAAATAAAATAGACTGTTTGGCATTAACTATGATAAAATATGTAAGTAGTCTCAGATATAAGAGACGTTGTTCCGATGGCAAAATTCTGTACCGATAAGATATGACGAACCCTCACAATCAGAGAAAGATAACAGCCCCGATTATGCAGACATCTCCTAATTTTATTTTAAGTTATATCCGTATATGTACAGTCATGAGCAATATAATGTACCCACTTTAGGACTCTGTCGCACTAACATATTTGACATTTAGTGCGACTTACAGTTCAATTTGTCAAAAAAGTTAATGTGACATGGTACCAAATTGTATACATATGCTCATGACCGTACAACATTCTGCCGGTGCTCAAATTAACAAAGACGAGACCACACTGGCTGGCAGCCTCGGATCTACAGGGGTACTCCCGTGTCCAGTGAATTAGACTTCTTAGAGGCCACATAAAACCCATAAATTTAATGGGTGTGTAAACAACATTTTTAAAAGATTTAATTAGGTATGTCTCGGTGGTATTTTGAAGTCTCGCACCACCTAAATATTTTGCTAGGGACGCCACTGGTACATGATTCAGGAAAAAGCTGAAAATTTTCCACGCTACATGTCATTGAACATTCTCGACAATACGTGGACGAAATCGATTAGTGATGGGTGATTGACGGAAAGGCAAATGTACGCTCATAATGTAGGCACTTGTGTATGGTACTGTAGTACTGTTTTGTTAACAAACTTCGCAATAGACTAGTTTTGTGGTCTCAATGCGTACCCGGGTTGAAATTGAAATGATATACGAAAAGTTTGAGACGTACTTGTATCTGTAGCTTTTGAAGCCACAACACCATACCACATCATTGAATAGAGTCTTAATAGAAATCTCAAATGCTGCGTTTTCACTGTTTTCCATTTAGCATTACCATCGAGAAACAGTCTACCTATAATGTCGTCGGGAAAGTGTTGTTCCGCGGTGAAACGCCATAGCACTTGTACCATTAAGTCTTGTTTTGTGGTGAAACGTCCTAGCGACTTGCGCTTGCGACTGGCATCATTATCGCTACTTGTAGTGGTGGTGACGCGGTATTTATTGCTTCTGAGTTTCTAATTCTATTACAAACGAGGCGCAAGGCGTCATGTCAAAGATTAAGCTGATTATGAGTGATAATGGCTGTGTTGTAAGGCTAAACGCCTTGATCACTCAACGAGAAGTCCCGGGTTTGATTCCCAGTCGGAACAGAATGGAAATTCGTCGCGACTACGCAGATGATGATGAAAAAGCCAACATCGAAGCAACTCATCTAAAAAAGCAATATTGCAATTTGATATTGTGCCCAATGCAAACAAATGTCAAATAGTAATATTTTTGTTTTAGATGAATAGCTTCTATTTGACCTTTTTAATCCCCCTAGAAAGAATTCAGGTTTGTTTATAAATACACTTTAAGATGTTAAGCACTCACCCAGCAGCATTAGGACTCCGACGAAGGATACGCAGGAGTACAGGAATGGCAAGTATGTCCATAGATCTGTTGACAAAAGTACACTGTTAATATTCAGCCTTTTTCCCAATGGGTAAGCATTACAAGCAGACTATGGAATTCCATTTGCTTCGATCCTAACATATACCTGTGTAACATTCTCCATACTAGATTTTAGGGAAAAATAGGGCAGTGGTTTCCCTCTTGCCTTCCGCCCCGCAGTACTCTGTCTGGCGCGAGTGGGATGGCGCCCAGAGTAGTCTATTTCAAAGCCGTACTAGGACATCCTCCGCCTTTGAATAGTACTGACATTTATTGCTGCCCTAACATACTTACAAAGAGATAATTAAAACGAAAAAATTCTGACTCGGAAATCCTTTAAAAATATCTAAGGTGTCATCTTTACGATAAATTGAAATATACATGTAACTGTAGATTTATCGGTGTAAGAAATAATAGTACTCGATATTCTAGACAGATGGCGCCGGGGCTTCGGCTTAATGACTATACATAGGTCGAAGAATTTCAAATGAATTAATAATTTTCTCTTTGCGAGTTTCCCTAAGCACCGGTGAGTGCTGTAAAAGACATAAATCTTAACATACTTAGTGGGTACTTAGTGAATGTACCTCTGAATACCCCAATCGTGAGCTTAATGTTTGTTTTACACATCGAAAATTTGTTAAGGTGCTTACAAGTTGTCTTGTGATTGCTAATGGCTTTGCCCATCGATCGTACTCAGATCATTTCAGATCGTGTTCAGACTAGTTTGGTTAAGACATTACAGGCTGATCATCTGATTATCCGAAAGTAAGATGATCCGTGTTTCGGAAGGGACGTTAAGCTATTGGTCCCGGTTACTAACTAATGTAATTAAGTAGTTGTTACATGAGCCATGTCAGGGGCCTTTGGCGGCTCAATAATAACCCTGACACCAGGGTTGATGAGATTGGTAATCCACCTAATAACCCACACAATAGAAGAAGATCAGTTCACCTCTTACAAAATTACATCATGAATGGACAACTGGCCTGCGGTCTAGAATTCTAAGGGCCAGTTTTCGAGGGCCAGTTGTCCTCCAACTCTTGTACGAACATGTATGTAGTATGTATTTACCAATCCTAAGGTTCTAACATTGATGTATTGACAGTCATATTAATAGAATCTCATTTAAACAGTTACAACATACCTACAGCTTTCTCTGAAAACCACCAATATGTTTACTCTTGCAGATTTCGCCAACCTGTATTGAAATGGGATAAGAGCGAAAGTCGTGTCAAATTGGACATATGAGTGGAGTGATTCTTTAGAAACGCACACAATGAGATTGCCAATCAGTCATTGATTCACTTTCAACAATATAAATGGTAAAAGATTTCATTTCATAAACATGTGTCGATGAGATTTTATTGATAAAGATGTTGAGGTTATTCTTGTTTTTTCTGCTTTGTTTTTATGTCGGGCAAAGACCTCTCTTTGTTTCTTCCACATAAACTCTAACCAGTAATCCGGGTATCGATGTCCTAAGATGGATGTAAGAAATTACCAGACCATAATCTTCATTAATAATGATTAATACATTGCGGAACGCTTAGATGTCTTCTTTTCAGTGCTTCCTCAGGTCTAATTCTTCGCGCCATTTATTTCAGTACCTACTTTTTCGCGCCATTAATTTAAATATGGAATCAACTATTTTGTTTTTTACATAATATTCAATCAATTTTATTTTTAAAACAAATAAATTCTATTTTCGAAATTCTCAAGGCATTCATTATTTCTTTCCTAGCTTTTTGTTGAGTAGTTACTTATTTTCTAGTGTTCTTGCGTGTCAAGTGGTAATTCTTCGCGTCTACTTGATACCAGTAACAGTAAGCACGCGGTTTCCTTCCAAACAGTCATAACGTAAACAAACATACCTATCATACTAAGCATACTAGTACACTTACGCGCTACTTATTAAAGACCATTCTGTGCGTTAAGTAT
Organism: Pectinophora gossypiella; assembly: GCF_024362695.1. NCBI lineage: Eukaryota > Metazoa > Arthropoda > Insecta > Lepidoptera > Gelechiidae > Pectinophora > Pectinophora gossypiella. The sequence goes on along the minus strand of NC_065412.1, from coordinate 1,784,812 downwards.
TACGTACATACGGACATAACTCCCCGGTCTTCTAACATTATCGACAGCTCGACAGACTTTAAGAGTCGCACATAATATACATTATAGTATAGTCGAATATAATATTAAAATTAGGCGCTAAATCGCCAATGTACAACCAAAGAGCAATAGTGCAGTCACTGAGCCCAGCGAGACAGTGCTGAAATTATGAACCATTCCATTAGTTGTCATAATTATAAAATTTATGTTTTTGTAGGTGTTTTTGGTCAATTAGAGAAACGACATGTAACCAGGAGGTCTTAAGTGCAACCAGTTAATTTATTACTTTGCAAGAAACTGATTGGACTTTTGCACCTTATCGTACATAGTACTTATTACCTAACTAGGCTTGTTTGTTCTATAGAAAAAGAAAAAGTGAGTTGTTTGAGTGACTGTGTCCACTCTACCGTCATAAATTATAAAGAGCGATGGACTGGGGTCCGTTTAATAAACATTACAATTGTAAAATGCAATTACATTTTGATTCATTGCCTTGACACTATGAAGCTACAAATAAATAAATATTTCAGATCAACATTAAAATGTAATTATATTTATTTATTTATTTTTTTAATGTAAAATAATTATATGACACGACGTGGCTTATTTTGACATGACGCATATGCATATACACTTAAAATTTAAAAATTATGCCCCCATGACTCCCCCCGCCCTCTCCTACCCCCAGATCGCACATGACATGAGGACCCAGCAGCTAGTAACATTATTAGCGGCCGAACAATAGTCACGGCCGTCCGCTCGTCGCGCGCAATTAACCATAGACAACAGTGTCCCCATTTGTGAACAATCGGATACAATGTTAAGCTTTTAGATTTGCTTGGGTGCTTATGGTTATAATCTGAATGCATTTGAGTTCCTACGAGATCTGTTTCACGTGAATTTACAGTGTTACATAGAACAGCGGGCCTAGCACCGTAAGCACGCGACTCTTTCTCGCCGCGACAGAGATCGTCTGTCTCTCTCTGTGTAGAACTGTAAGAGAGTGACGGGTGACGTATGTCGAAGCGAGAAAGAGTCGCGCGCTTACGGTGCTAAGCCCGCTGAATCGGCCTAATCTCGACCGTCACAACCACGGAATAGGAGAAAGAGGTTGGAAGGCCTAAGTGAGCGCAAAACGCGCGCCACAAGTATGAGCAAATAGTTCATACTTCAACTTTGCACTCCACCCATCCGCAAACTTTACGACGCATAGAGCTCCGCGATAGTATATTAAAAGGTCGTCTAGTGCATTATAACCTGCAGGGCAAAAAAACAAATATCGACTATCGCGCAAGGAAATCCCTCTTTATCACAGGAAAGCAAAAACCTTAAAAAATACTTTTGTATACAGTAATGAAAAGTAATAATAAAATTGCAGTCTATCACATAAAATATACATTGTCGGTAAATTCACTATGGAATTTGAGAAATAGTAGAGCTATCGTAGTTATCTGTTTGCAGGAGTAGTAGTAAAAGAGAGCGGAGTCGAACCGACGACAGCGGTTCTCATACAAAGTGCGCGTAAGGGCTTTTCCATCCTCTTTCTTCTATTTCGTGCCTTCGATCCAGGCGGAGATGACGTAGATGAGCCTTTGCATGGTGACACCTAGCAGTGCCAGTACTATGAATTAAAATAAATAATCTTCTTCACTTCTATCGTGTGGGTTGTGAGGTGGATAACCAACCTCATCAATCCTGGTGTCAGAGTTACTATTAAACCGCCAAAGGCGCCTGGCATGACTCATGTAACGACTTACATTAGTAAGTATTATCCGGGATCATCTTACTTTCGGACAATCAGGTGATCAGCCTGCAATATCCTAACCATACTACGGATCACAAAGTAATTTTTGTGGTATTTCCCCAACGGGATTCGAACCCGGGACCTCCGGATCGTGAGCCTAACGCTCAACCACTGGACCACGGTGGCCGTTAAAGATATATAAGATACTCACTAAGTAGAGCGTCAATACTGGAGCGGTCGCCTTCGAGCCAGGCGGAGATGACGTACGCCAGTCCCAACATGGCGACGCCAAGCAGCGCCAGCACTATGAAGGTCTCGTACACGCGCCCCCGCAGCCCCCGGCATCCAGGGAAGCCCGAGGACTCCGAGAATAGGTACGCGAACGGCAGGAACACGAAGAGAGATAAATTTGAGAATAGAAACACGTGGTTCCACAGCCCTGCAACAATAGAGAAAAGTGTTATGTTAGGATACATAAGATACTAGCTTTTGCCCGCGACTTCGTCCGCGTGGCGTGTTATAAAAGAGAGATATTTATGTGTATGGGAGAAAGGTTAAAAAATGCTCAATTTTATTATTTTTAAATGAGGTTAGAGTATAAGTAGCTCAGTTAAATAATGAATTGTTATTAATTTTTAGATTATTACTTTATGATAATTTGGTGTAATATAAATTTAGGTAAATACGATCAGAGGAGGCTAACCCTAAATAAGCTTTCGTCTGGAATTCAGAGATGAGAATATTTTTTTCATACAAATGTTTTTTCCCGCTAACTCCCGTTCTCGTGGGAATTTTGCAATATCCTGTTGCAACTAAGCTTTAAGTTTACTAAGGTACCTGTATGCCAAATTTCAAGCGTGTAACTTAAGCGGTTTAGATTTTTCATACAAAAGGATTTTCCCGCTAATTCCCGTTCCCGTGGGAATTTCGGGAATTCCTTTCTTAGTGCACCTAAGCTACGTCCTACGTTTAGGCTGTGCGTTGATATGTCAGTCAGTCAGTTTCTCCTTTTATATATTTATATGTAGAAACAGCCTATATACGTCCCGGTGCTGGGACAGGACTCCCCTCAATCAACCGGAGGAGGTATGGAGCATACTGCACCACGCTGTTCCAGTACAGGTTGGTGAAGGTGTTTGGGTTAGTAGCCCGGGACAAACGGGTTAACGTGTCTTCCGAAGCACTGAATACCATAAAACGAAGAAATATCTTAACAATGCCATCTACCGTGTTTTTAGGGTACGCCGATTGGAAAGTCCCTCGTTCCTATCGCAGCATTAAAACTTATATAATGCATCTTTTTAATGTAACCTCTATGGAACGTTGTAAATTTTTCAATTCGTACCTGTCTAGGCCATCGTTATTAACCTAACAAATACGTACAAGGTAGTTTCAAGATATACACTTTTATAGTAACGTCTGCAAATGTCTAAATGAAGCCGTCTATTTGCCGGAACCTTGGGTTTGGCCTTAGAAATTTGCTAGTCTGAAGAAATATCCATTATTCCTATTGCAACACTCTTTAAAATCGCTTCTTTGACTTTGGTATCTCAGTTGAAGACTCAAAACTCGGATAATCTTGGATTTATAAATACAAGTAGTCAAATCAGTTACTTTTACAGCTACTACAATAAACTTCAATCACGAAATTACTATGGAATTTGAATGAAAACGCAACAGGTGACGTCATAGAAAAACGTGTCAAAAAAAATATGAAATAAATTAAATACGAAAAAAGAAAACGCTTTTTGTCACCTTTAGATCTGTCTTTTTTTAGCAGTAATCAGAATGTCAGAATTTGAACTAGGAAACTATCCAATTATATTTTAGTTATCTACCTAAACGGTTACGTTGTCGTACACTGCAAATGTTGTGTGCACCTACTTATAACTGGCTTATGTAACAGTCCAATGCCTAATGTAACTTTTATTTTAGACTAGCTTTTGCCCGCGGCTTCGCACGCGTTAAATTCGGAGTAACACGATTCCCACGGTTCCACGGGTTTTCGAAAATCGGAAAAGCAGAGTACTGTTATAATAATCGATTATTTTCTAAGCCCCTCAATAACAAATAATACTGATGATGATCTCTCCGACCGATTTCGGCCATGGCGACCACTTCGACTCCTAGTCGGCACGACGCTGATGCGCCCGAAGATGGCTTATGTAGCCTATCTTTACAGTGAACTCATACTATCGATGTTTTATTAACGGTTAGCTGGTGGTGTACCTTTTATAAGTAAATAAATAATCGGCAAAATTAATCGGCAAGATTACGCTTACATAAAACTTGAATAGCCTATATACGTCCCACTGCTGGGCACAGGCCTCCGAGCATACCACACGCTGCTCCAGTGTGGGTTGGTGGAGGTATTTGGGCTAGTAGCCCGGGACCAACGGCTTAGCGTGCCTTCGGAAGCACAGAATCATCTTACTTTTTTCGGACAATGAATAATAAACGTAAAATAAGATACACCCATTTACTTATTATATTGGTGCTAATTCCTGCAGACGCCATCTAATTTAATTTTAAGTTATACCTGTAATTTTCTTATCCGTTGAAAAAGAAAGGGACGGGTAATCGACAAGCATAAAATTTATGGAGTACACGTCAATTTTAAGCAGAAATCTAAAACAACCGTATAAAAATTTTACATCGGCCAAGCACCCGACAGAGTTCAGTAGAGACGTCAAACGGATTGCATAGTGAGATGCCTATTTTATACGCACGGGTTATTCATTCACTTTAAAATTAACTTGTTGACAATCATCCGTCCCTTTCCTTTTCGGCGGATAAGAAAATGACGGGTATATAACTTAAAGTAAAATTAGGAGGTGTGTGCAGGAATCGGGGCCATTGTCGGATACAATAAAAAACTTTTAGACCGCGCGCGGCGACGTTTTGGACGAATGTGTTCCACTTGTATGCCTAGCTAGATATGCCGAAAAGAACTTAAGTAAGTTCACGATAAGTTTGTTATTGAAGTATGTTACTGCCTCGATTGCAGATCATTTATTATTTCATTATATTGTAACTGATTATTACAGCTTAAGATACTATAGTTGCAAGACCGACTGTCGTTTAAAAAAGTCCTTTTCTGAAATCCAAACCCTATGGTTTATCTATTATGTCAGGAAATCTCGGCCACTAGAGGTATTACAAAAAGCAATCAGGCCTCTTAAGATTTTAAACGTGATTTTTTAAATTCCATTTTTGAAATGCAAAACCCGTTTTTGTTTGGAAACAAATCCATTATTTTTGGCATTGCAAAATGTTCTGAGCTGGGGGGTTAAAAAGGCCACATCGAAGCAATTTATCTAAAAAAGCAATATTGCTATTTGACATTTGCGCATGTAAAAGTAACTGCGCAATGCAAACAAATGTCAAATAGCAATATTGCTTTTTTTTAACCGCCCTGAACTGCATTACACATATTTGGATAATATTTCGCGTTTATATCGAAAATAAAGTCGATGTTACATCAGCTGTTCACGTCATAAGTTCAAGGTTGGCAGAGCGAAGTTAAATACGGTTTCGTATAATATGCGTGTTCAATTAATGCCTTATTGTTTGATGTTAGTACAAGCGAAACATTCAAGTGCCTTCTGTTCCGTGAAGACTGTGCAAGATTAGAAAATATTAAAAATTATATCAATTTGGACCATTGTAGCTCAGTCGGAAGCACGCTCAACCCTCACTGTGGGGTCGCAGGTTCAAATCCCAGTCCCGGCCTTTTTATTCCCCTTTATTTTTCTCCACTTATTTATGACTCTACTGTATCCTCAGACAATTTACAGGCGACTGCACATTAACGATCAGTTCGAGTTTTGTTACTTGTGTGACGGATTTGTTTTGGTATGCATAGAGAGCACAGGGACCTGGAACCTGACAGAGGGCAGCAGTAACTGTCAGTACTATTCAGGGGCGGAGGACAGGATTCTAAGTACGGCTTTGAAATAGACTACTCCGGGCGCCATCACACTCGCGTCAGACAGAGTACTGCGGAAGGCAAGAGGGAAACCAATGCTCTATTTTTCCCTAAAAAAATAGCATGGACAATGCTACATCTACATCGATTCGTTTCGCGGTGGGGACGTATAACAGAAATTACTTTGTGATCCTTAGTTTGGTTAGGATATTACAGGCTGATCACCTGAATGTCCGAAAGTAAGATGATCCGTGCTTCGGAAGGCACGTTAAGCCGTTGGTCCCGGTTACTACTTGCTGATGTAAGTAAGTAGTCGTTACATAAGACATGTCAGGGGCATTTGGCGGCTCAATAGTAACCCTGACACCAGGGTTGATGAGGTTGGTACTCCACCTCGAATAATTAAGCAGTCAAACTCACCCTGTATCAAGGAGCTGTTCAGCCATTTCACGTAGTAACTGTTGGGGTACAGTATGAGCACTTCATTGCTGACTATCGAGACGGGCAGCAGGAGTGCCGAGCCGAGCGACACCGCCAGCGCCAGGGTACACAGCCACAGGCTGATGCGGTATACTTTCACCTCATCCTCGTCGGTGGAAAAGCAATCCTCGCTGTCCCGGCGACGGAACTTCTCTATCACCATGAACGAGAGGAGGTAAAGTAATATGAAGAGGAGCAGGAATATCTGGAACAAAGATTCAGAATGTTATTTAAGTCAATGTGGACCTGTGGTACACCAGCTCGCTTCTCAAACGAGGAGCGGCAGCATAGAATAAGGAATAATACTACGTATAGGAGCTCGGTGGCGCAGCGGTTAACGCGCTCGGTTTGCGATTGTTGAAGTTAAGCAACTTTCGCAAAGGTCGGTCATAGGACGGGTGACCACAAAAAAAAGATTTTTCATCTCGAGCTCCTCCGTGCTTCGGAAGGCACGTTAAGCCGTTGGTCCCGGCTGCATTAGCAGTCGTTAATAACCATCAATCCGCACTGGGCCCGCGGGATGGTTTAAGGCCCGATCTCCCTATCCATCTATAGGGAAGGCCCGTGCCCCAGCACTGGGGACGTTAATGGGATGATGATGACTACGTATAGAACAGCAACTCTCCGCTCCCCACCAGAGCTGAGCTAAGTTTACTTCAGCCTCCTTTGGTCTTACTTTAGTATACACACTTGCGAGAGTACGATGACGCGAATGTGTAGTGTAGTGTCTGTGTAAAACGAGGTGTTTTGCATAAAGTGTCCAGCGTGTGGCGCCAGTTCGAACCCCGGTACCGGGACTTGCACCAATGAGTTATCAATTTACCTTAAGTGCAGTTTTCACTAACACATTTGACTCGACCATTATTGACGGCGATACGGCTCACCACCTATCACGTTGATCTAACAGAAAGCTCGGTGAGGTGTGGGTACTTAGTTCACCTTGCGATGGATGTACCTCTGACTGCCCCAATTGGGATAAAGTCGTGAGTTTATGTTGTTATATGAGTATCTTCGCAAGCGTGGCGGAGGCGCAGTTTCAGCTTGTCACCAGCACAATTAATTATTTAATTAGTTATGGATATCACCATAATAATTAATTACCAATGTCATTTTGGTTAATTGTCTTAGTATATTATATTATAGCAACTCATTTTAAAGAGTATGAGTAAAATGGATTATTAATGATTAGAAGATTTAGGTAAGTATAGGCAGTAGGTACGGTCACGAGTACTAATATGTATACACTTTGAAACCATGTCACATTAACTTTTTTGACAAATTAAGCTGTAAGTCTCATTAAATGACAAATATGATAGTGCAACAGGGTTTTAAAGTGGGTATTCTCATGACTGTACCTACAATAGGGTGGCAATCTCTAAATGTATTAATACATGTACATTATTATGTACATGTGTATGTGCATTATTTTGTGCTACTAGAGACAATTAGTTACTGCAAAGTAATTTCATTGCTTTAATAGGAATCAATTCTGTGCAATTCAAGGTTAAAAATAAAATCGTTTTAGCAAGAATTTAAGTTTCAATTTCTTGTAATCATTTCTATAATTGGGTATTTTCCAAATATTATTATCCTGGACTGAACCCCTCCAAATATCAACTTAAACATGGTCCCCGTCAAATTTTATTTTTGTTATCTTAAAATCTTAACACCATTGTGGACAGTAGGTATGTTTATCAACTACTTTTTTCAACTATAACTTTTTCTTTTTACGATTGTATTGTCAAGAAACTATATATCTGTCTAATTCTAGCCTAATTGTATATGTATAGACCAACATACATACATACCAAGTGTCAGATTGCAAAAATGAAAGTTCAATGACCTGTAGTTATTAGATATGATTCTCTCTATAATACATTAAAAAAAAATTTTTCATTTCGAAAAAATATACATGTTATAAAATATATACAAATATATACATGTTATAATATATTATAAAATACATACAATTAATATACGGTTGAATTGAGAACCTCCCCTTTTTTGAAGTCACTAAAAAGCTCATGATAAAAATTTTAACTCTCCAATATAAAATGAAATGTTTACTAGATATGCAAGGAATGTACTGTGTTTTATCTATATAACTAACAAAACCAGCCAAAAAACAAATGACAATCATTGAAATCCAAACCAAGTGCAATTTTCTTAAATATTCAAGTCTCATATGTTTCTTTTCAATAAATGTACAGAACGAGGTTAAAAATGCAAAAGTAATATTCAGGCATTGAGCTGTAAATTGTTTACATGCTGGCTTACTAGATTTATTATCTTTACTTTTTAAAAAAGAAACAAACATCATTCTAAAATGTTTGTTTTTTTATTCTTATTCGATTTGAATGGTACTGAAATAGGTATTTTTTAGTATAATGACCCAGATTAGAATCAAAGTTATTGGCGCTATGTCATTGAACTTGAAAATGCCCGAAACAAAGTAAGGCAGCAATCTGCTGACCTTGCAAAATAAAAATATGAGATTTATAAATTTAATTAGAATCAAGATTTAGAATATTGCTAATGTAGACCAGAGTGATTTATGAATGAACAAACGAAGAAGAAACTGTGTTCTTTGTTCGAGAAAAGTATAGTTAATCCTAGAACTTACAATTTGCTCCCTGACATTATTGTGGAATATCTGTTCACGCAGATCAGCTTCTTCATCATCCATCGTCTGTCCGAGAACTTCCTATCTCTTTATAGATATTTCTTCAAACTGTTCCACATAAAAATTGCACTTCATTTTCACAAATCATAACATTTTACACAAGTAAACAAAGATACACATCACATTAAATACACAGTCAGTTCCGATGGGCACCGAGATTCGATCAACGAGAAGTAAAGTCTTTAGTAACCATTATTCCGATAAATAGCTAGCACGTAAAACTACGACGACGAAAATTATTAAACACGACCAATTTTAACAATCAGCTGAAAAGCAGAACCACGAATGAGAATGAACGACTGCGCGGAGAATGAAAAGAAATGACAGCACGCAATGCATGACAGAACGCACAGTGATTGGATGCCGGATTTTAGTGCTGAGCAACCATTTTTTTTGGCTCACGTCTGCAAGTCAAATATCTCGGCGTAGTCTTAGATAGACGTCTTACTTTCAAGGCCCATATCAAACGTGTGCGCGATCGCGCCGCGTTTGTAATGGGCCGTCTTCATTGTCTCCTTAACAAGCGAAGTAAATTGTCCCTTAGGAATAAGGTGAAAATCTACACGACTTGCATCCGTCCGATCATGACCTATGCAGGGGTAGTTTTCGCTCATGCGAGTCCCTCTCAAATCCACCGTCTACAGGTAATACAAAATCGTTTCATGCGGAAAGCCACGGGAGCTCCGTGGTTCCTTCGCAATGAAAATCTGCACATTGACCTAGGTCTGCCAACCATTGCCCAATGGCTCAAATTAGCTTCCAAACGTTTTTTCGATTCTGCTCCGCACCACCCGAATCCCCTGGTAGTTGCGGCTTCCGATTACATCCCGCTTAGGGACGGTACTGAAAAGCATCGGCGTCCGAAGGACGTAATATACGATCCCGACGACCCGATTACCCTAGCCATAGAGGCAGCCAATCAGCTCGCGACACCAAACACTTCAGGACCCCGATACCGACCCCGCCGGCGTGGTCGACGATTTCCCTCATTCAGCGCTTATCGCTATCGACCCACTAGGGTCGATTAATTCTTTCAAATATTTTTCCTCTCAGACGACGCCCTGAGCCGAGGTTCGCGCCCAACTGGGCACCCTCAGGCCTGTTGTCTTAAATGTTGTACCGGGTGAGAGCCTTCAGCGATCCCCATTTGTCCGGCCAAGTAGTTAATGCCATCTGCGGCAAATCTACAATAAGTCACGTCAAAAAAAAAAAAAAAAAAAAAAATTTGGCTCACGTCGACTATTCGTCTGTAAACAGAATCAGCACCATTATTGCCTTAACAATAAAATTAAATAAATTGTATTGTAACTTACCACTTGTATCTTATTATAATTTTGTTGGTTACAAAACTAAACTAAAATGAGGGACTTTCCTGGCTACGTTGCTCAAAATCAAAGTAAAATTAGGATTGTAAATTAAATAAAAGTTTATCGATATCGGTAATTTCAAATGTGTACAACTCTAAGAGTCATAAACAAAAATGGTAATTTTTAAAAGTTTGACAGATTCTGGCCTGATTTCACAACCTTAGTTTTGTTGTGATTTTTTTTTATATAACTCATAAAAGTAGGAATACAAAAAATGTACGTTGAAAAAAATATATTTATTCGCATAACCATTTTGTTTGACCATTTTTAGTCATAGAAAATTTTAACGGAATTGATTAGCAATGAATTCCTGCCACGAAATAATCATAGACAAAAGAGTATAATGCCGTTTATTACAATGTCATTTGTAGGAATGCGTTTATAAAGAAAGAGATAGGTGGAGTCACATCCATATTTGTCTATCTCCCTCTTTATTATAGTTTTTGGCGAAAAGGAACGTTCAACTTCAATCAAACGAATTTTAGACGAATTGGAATTGGTCAGAAGTTATTTTACTTATTCAAAAACTTTATTTTTTATTTAAATATAGCACATTAGGTTATGTAACATAAAAATGAGAAAAAAGTGAACACTACACTTAAATCCCGTATAATTAATTACTATTATGAGTGCTTCAAACTGTAAGTAATATCAAAACTTTGGTTATGTTATGATTTTGACTGTTTAGTTTACAAAACAAGTTGATGTATGTTCTGTTATTTTAATGTACAATTTAAATTAATTCTGTTAAAAATATTACATTAATAAATTTACTTTTGTAAAAGGACCCTACCTTTGTAATTACCTTTATAGTTATGTAGATAAGTTTGGGTATGTTTAACCTGCAGTAGTAGAAAAAGCCACAAAATTTCAGCTTCAGGGCAAGTAAAGCCAGAATTTTCAGTCAGAATAGTCGTCTGCGACCATTACTTGACGAAGCCGACGCCGGGGGTGGATGTCATCTACTCAGAATTCAGAGGATCCGATATAAAACAGGTAACCGGCGTCATATATAGAGCTACTCTAGCTTCTTCAACATAGATACATAAAGTATAGTCATTCAAGACACACAAGTCCATTTTGGTGATCAATTTGAAGTGTGTAAGCCTCAGATTTTGGTCCTTACAACCCAGACATTAAAATGTTTTTTTACTACAGCTCAGTAAAATAAAACAGTTATAACTTTTCTTTGGTTTGCCTCTGATGGCATTAACTACTTGGGCATTACCCAAGTTGTCCAAACTTTAAAACCAATCTGGGGAAACCAGTATTAATGGCAGCCCAATCCATTGATGATCTACAGTTTTAGACATTATTCCTTAGACAACTTCTGACACACAAAGAGAAAATTTAATCAAATAAGTATCTTTGTGTTTCCCTAAGTAGGTACGGCACAGGTAGGTGCTATAAAAACAAAAATCAACTTCTGGCTGTCTGGGATGATGAGTTTTCCTATTTGTCCCACTATTACTTTAAGTTATTAAGTAATAAGTTATTAGTGTCCTTCTCACTCATATTTCTTTTACCACTTATGGTACAGATTCTATGTTACAGAGTGATTTATAGAAATTGTTGTGTCATAGGTCCCAGTGTTGAGGATATTTGGGCCAGCACCAGATGGCCACAAAGCATGTCTGCACGTCCACGGTGTGTTCCCATACTTCTATGTACCATGCCCCACTCCCAACCCAGAACCACAGTTTCTGTATCAAGTAAGAAAACATTTTCTTTATAATTTTCTTTTATTAATAATGTACCTACTGTTGCCTAAATGTACAGGTCTGGATGAATCTTACCTTTAAAAGAAAAAATATTAATTAGGTCCCATATTGATCTATTATAAACAGTACATATTTATCAAAAAATATCAATAAAATAACAAAAGTTAACACTAAAAAAATTTTTGAACATGTTGAACAATTTTGTTTTGAACAATTTTAGCTAGCAGCAAGTCTGGACAAAGCTTTGAATATTGCATTGAAGCAGGCAACATCTGCTAACCAACATGTCTACAAAATATCTCTTGTGAAGGGGCTGTAAGTTACTACCATCTACTATTTGATACTTCCATCCACTACTTGATACTTCTATCTACTACTTCCAACTACTAACACACACACAGGTAACCCTATGTTGCCAGCCCTTGCGCCACATCAACCGCGCCGCGCGCGCCGCCGCGAATTATATCGAGGGCTTCGACCAATAGCCGTACGATGTCTATCTACCGTAGATAGTGTGTTGCGTGTAGACGCAACCAACTCAACAACCAACAACAAATAGTCGTCGAAGCCGGCGATATAATTCGCGCCGATTGCTGTGCAGATTCCGCTGGTAAAGCCGCCAATTGCCTTGTATTAGATAAGTTTTAACTTTTATCTCTGTAATTAGGTATTTCTTTATATGTGTAACTACTATGAATTTTGGCATATCATAACAATATAGGGTACATTATAATATGAACATAACCTTTTCTTTCCAGCCCCTTTTATGGGTTTCATGATAAGGACCATCTATACCTAAAGGTATTTCTATACAGTCCTAACCTAATAAAACAAGCAGTGGAGCTATGTGCTAATGGGGCAATCCTAGGGCAAACCTTCCAACCACATGAGTCCCACCTTAACTTCACTCTGCAATTCTTCATAGACTTCAATCTATTTGGCATGAGCAATATCGACTTGCAAACGGTCAGATTCCGAAGATCAGGCATTTCACAGAACAGCAACGATCCTGTTGATGAAACTACAGAATTCAATTTAAAACCTGAAAGCATTTGCTACTATGAAGCAGATTGTGTTGCATCTCACATCATCAACAGACAGAGAGTAGGTAAAGGCGATGGAATTGAAAACCCAGGCCTTGAAGAGGTCTGGCAGCAAGAGATGGAAAGGAGAAAACAGTTGAATGTATCAATGGCTTCGAAATCTCTATCTCAAGGGAGAATAGATACGGAACAGACCGAATCTCACTACAAATTCGAACAAATGATTCTTGTTAAACTGTCAGGGTTAATTGATAAACCTGTGGAAATTGAGAGAAGTAAAGAGGAGGTACACTACCCTGCAGAGAGCTTAGAAGACTCTCAGTTGTTCAATGCAGTAGATGTTAGCGTGCATCTGCCTGAAAGGTCAAAAGGAATGAGTTTGTCGGATAGTATGCGAAGGGATTTAGACGAGACATTAACAGAGGACGCCGATAATACCCTAGTAGATGAATCGTTGGCTCTGAACTGTAGTCTTTCACTGCATTATAGTCAAGTTCTCTGTAAGTATAAAATTTGAATCTGGAACAGCAAATTTTGAAATAAAGATTAATGTTCTTTACGTGTGTTAAAAGCTATCACTACATACAGTCTTATCTCTTACAGTGGATAATGAAGACTTAGAGCTAGTGGATATGCTACAAGACATGGACGAGAAGCCAGTAGAAGAAGACAGCGTTATGACAACACCGGCCGATGCAGATGGCGATGCAAACGTCGAAGAAGACGACGCTGAATACTCACAAGTCTTCCATGATGATACTTTACTTTTGGAACCAGATAACAGGCAAGTCATTTTTGTACTCAATTGTGCGTGAATGACGAACTAATGTGTACTCCTAAAAGAAAGCAAATTATAGCTAAGTACCCTGAGATATTATTTAAATTGTAACTTTATTTCAGTAAAGATGATGATAATCAAAGTTCCCCATCATGGAACGACTCTTTCTGGGAAGGAGCAAATATTCCGCAATTAGATGGAACATGTGATGATGACCGTAAGTGTCCTTTCGTACATTATAATCATAAATACTTTAGCGCATTTACTGCAAGGATAACATGTGAACTATGTAACGTGTAATGTTTTGTCGTTAATAATAAAATATGACATCTTTCAGATGTCAAGAAAGTAAGGAAAAGAAAAATGAGACCTTTCAAGCTTGGATTGGCAAGACCTAAAAGTAAGAAAAAAGTTGTAGTTGCAGAACAAGAAGTTAGCACAGACCTAGAAATCAAACCTGAAGACAGTGATCTAGATGAAATAAATGCTTCAAGAGACACAATAGACAGCATATCAGACTTGCATCTTAAAAGAACAGTTAAGAAAGAAGTTCACAGTGTTGTTGAAAACTCAGAAACGAATGTTAGTATAGATGATGATGAATCAAATGAATCAATAATGGATTTAGTAAATAAAATAACAGTGAAACATGAACACGCAAAGCTAGAGGTGGCAGAAAAGTACGATTTAGAAAACCAGCTTGAAGCTGTAGCTGGACCATCAAAGGTTAATATAGATACTGATATTAATAGGACATTTACTGAATCTTTGAATAATTCTTATGAATCAACTCCAGAAGATAATAAAGGCATCGTAAGTTTTTATGATATGTCCAAAATGTTTGATCTCTCGTTAGACGAAAAAAAACCTGATAGTATGGAATTGTCTTTTGAAAATCCTATAGATATAAATATGTCTATTGTTGAGGAGCAAAAAATCAATTTAGAAACAAAATCAGAATTCGATTTTAGAGACATTCTATCGTCGCGAAGGTTCAGCGGCCCACCTCAAACAAATAGTCCGAAAATTCTTACTCCTAGAATTAGACCACCGTCAAAGGCTTATGTTGAATCCCTTCTACATAAGTACAACATACCGAAAGTAAAAAATCCCGAACCTTATTATTCCGACCATAAAGACGTTGGTGATAAAGTAGAGGTAGGTCAAATGGTTCTAAAGTTACAAAGTCAACTTGCCAAGGACCAAAAACCTTTGGAAAGGGTACTGGATACAACAAGTATAGAAGAATGGCGACAGTTAATGTTCTTACAGACAAATGAAATGATTGAGCAGTCTGCAAAACCGGATGCACTAAAAAAAATATTGGCGGGTAACAGACAGTGCGTGTTAGAACCTGTCAAAAGACCTCCAACTTCTAACGAAGTGAAGAAATGGGTTCAAAACAATCAAAATAAAACTCAGAAAGAAAATATCAAAACTGATGATACTGAAATAAGCAAGAATATCGATGAACTGGACAATTCGCAAGCAATCGGTCTAAATGAAGATGAGATAAATAGCAGTATAAGTTTAGAAGCCAATGAGAAACCTGAAAAAAGCGGTCTTAATACCAGTCTGCAGGTGTCCATGCAGCCAGATGGTTCGTTTCTATGTTTTGGGAACAGTGAGAGTCAGAAGGAAAATAGTCCTGACACTGCTACAGTTGAGGTAAGCTTCATATCAAACTTCTTTACTTTCAGTAAGTTCTGTGATGAACTAATGATTCATTGTAGAAAATCGGTTACACCAAAAATGAACTGGAAAACCAGTTGAAAGTCATATACAAAACTTGATCTTGCTGTTTTCAGGTTGATTTTCTCACAGTGATGGTGATAGAGGTCCTCGCTTCAGTACGAGGAGAACTACACCCGAATCCGTTATTAGACCCTGTTCAAGCTGTATTTATTAAGGTCACAAATGATTGCCCGCCTAACCATTTCTTAGCAAAATCTACAATTGAAATTATCGTTGTTGATAATAATGAAATTCCGCCTAAGTTAGATAGATGTGTATTTAATAAAGTTACTTATGTAAATAATGAAAATGAATTACTTGAAAGAGTTATAGAGTTAGTCAAGAAGCATGACCCCGATATTATGTGCGGGTATGAAATAGAAATGAGTTCTTGGGGATATATCTTAGAAAGATCGCAAGTTCTTGGTCTTGAAATCGTGAAGGAAGTGTCAAGAATAACAGAGAAGTATAGACAGAAGCGCTGGAGAAGCGAAGAGAATGATTTCGAAGGAAGAATAATAGGTAGAATCATGTTCAATGTTTGGCGATTACTTCGTTACGAACTAGCGTTGTCGAGTTATAGCTTTGAGAATTGCATGTATGAGATAATGAAGGAAAGAGTTCCAAAGTACAGCTATGCTCAGTTGTTTGAGTGGTGGAATCATGAGTCTAGAATGCTAAGGTGGATCCCTGTGGAGTACTATTTGACTAGACTGTCTGGAACAGTCAGGATGTTAGAGAAACTGGATATTATAAGTGAGTATTACATAAACTAAGATTTGTACAGACAATAGATTACGATACTGACGCAACCACACCACTTTGGCTTTGGTTATTCTCATCAGTTTGGAGTACTGCTTCTTCTTCTATAGTGTAGGTTGTGAGGTGAATTACCAACCTCATCAACCCTGATTTCAGGGTTATTATTGAGCCACCAAAGGCCCCTGACATGGCTCATGTAACAACTACTTACTTACATCAGTAAGTAGTAACCGGGACCAACGGCTTAACGTGCTTTCCGAAGCACGGATCATCTTATTTTTTGGACAATCAGGTGATCAGCCTGTAATGTCCTAACCAAACTAGGGATCACAAAGTGATTTTTGTGATATCTCCCCACCGGGATTCGAACCCAGGACCTCCGGATCGTGAGCCCAACGCTGTACCACTGGACCACGGAGGCCGATCACTTGCCCTTCGTTAAAACATCCTCTATTTGTCCACGGCTTGTTCACCTAAACCTTCTTCCTACCATTGCATACGCCATACCAATCTGTTTGGTTAGTCACCTTTCATTCATACTCTATATGTCAGACCATGAAGGATTTTTGTATTCTAATAATCTTCTTTCAGACCATCATCTCCCTAGCATTATCCCGTTTTTCACAGGGTCCGCTTACCTAACCTTAAGATTTGACAGGTCCGGTTTTTTACAGAAGCGACTGCCTGTCTGACCTTCCAACCCGCGAAGGGAAAGCCAGTCCAATACAGGCTAGGTCACATACCTCCGAAAACGCATTACTCGGGAATATGGGTTTTCCTTCACCGCTGAACACATGAATCATTTATGATCCAAACATGAATTGAGAAGCAAGCGTTCTACCAACTGGGCTAATCGCTTAAGGCTTTCTTCTTTCAGACCAATGATAAATGATATATTGTGAAGTTCGTGTTCGACTTTATCTTACAGATCGGACATCAGAATTGGCAAGACTATTTGGCATGCAGTGGTGGGAGGTACTTTCGAGAGGGTCCCAGTTCAGAGTAGAGTCTCTGATGCTGCGAGCAGCGAGGCCTCTCAACCTCGTGGCTCTTTCGCCGACTGTGAAGCAAAGAGCTGCTATGAAGGCCCCTGAGTGCTTGCCGCTTATTTTTGAACCAGGTATGTCCCTTTTTTTCTTCTTCGCATTCAGTCATACAGATTAAAAGTTTTCTAGATAGTTTGTTTCAGTAAATTCGGTTTCTGTAACATTTTTTAATAATGTTCCAAAAAGGTATCATCACTAATTGAAGAGCCACGCTCTTGTCGGTGTAGCATTCTCCATGCTACGTTTTTAGGCAAAAATAGCGCAGTGGTTTCCCTCTTGCCTTCCGCCCAAAAAAGGTTCTTTTTTGTAAATTACGTCATTTAAAAGTGTTATTAGGTATAGTTTTTCTTTTTCCAGAATCACGTTTCTACTCTGATCCAGTGATAGTCCTCGACTTCCAAAGCCTCTACCCATCCATGATGATTGCATATAACTACTGTTTCTCAACGTGCATTGGCCGCGTGCAAAACATAAATGGGTAAGTCTAATAAATCCAATCACTCCGAAAAATATCTAGAGACAGTAACCGTTTCCAAACTTTACTATTTTCTAATTTCTTCTTTAGAAAGACTATAATCCTATTCTTCCAGCGATGCCTCATACGAATTTGGGGCTTGGCGTCTTCGGATACCTAAATCCAAGCTCGAAACCCTAGTCAAGAACGGGCTGGTGAACTGGTCACCCGTGGGGGTGGGGTTCGTGAAGCCTTCGGTCCGACGAGGAGTACTGCCAGCGCTGTTGCGACGCATCCTGGCGGCAAGGCAGGCTGTCAAGAAAGGCATGAAGCTGCAGACTGATGAGGGAGTCAAGAAGGCCATGCACTCACGGCAGTTAGGCGAGTTATTTTCAAGGACTAAACTCTCAAAACCCAGATTTCCAGACATAACAGTTGTACGATGGAGATTTTAATAAGCTTAGGGTCTTACGACTTAGAAATTGCAAGGACTTTAGGCACGACTACTGTTTTAGGGTTTACTCTGTTTTTTTTCGACTGGGTTTTCGGAACGATCGCCAAGATCAATCAGGGTCGTTTATTTTTGGCTTGACTACTCTTGGACTACTCCTACCAATAGGTATATGGTTACAAGGATTTGACAGTGGTGGCCAAAAGCCTGTTCCCGGCTATCATCATATTCTATAATTTGTCATTCCCAAGAAGAGCGTTTTGGAGGTTTGAAACTTAATCTATATTGGACAGGTTTTCCCTTCGCGTGATGGAAGGTCAGACAGACAGTCGCTTCTGTAAAAAAGAACCTTGTCACCGGTCAAATCTTCAGGTTAGATAAGCGGACCACGAAAACGAGATAACGCTATGGAGATGATGATGGCTTTATAATTTGTTGTCTCCCTCTAACAGGTCTGAAGTTGATAGCGAACGTGACGTACGGTTATACCGCGGCTAACTTCAGCGGTCGTATGCCGTGTGTGGAGGTGGGGGACAGTGTCGTAGCTAAAGGCAGGGAGACGCTGGAGCGAGCCATCAAGTTGGTCAAGAATAATAAGCAGTGGAACGCTAAAGTAATATCGTCATTGGCTATTTATTTATTTATAATTCTAAACTCTTCATATACTGTTGGAATTCCCAGCTCTTTGTGTAATCTGCTATTGATAATGTACCATGGAGCATTTGTGATAATGCGGAGGATCTTATTCTGGAATCTCTGTAGCAAAATTTACGAGTACATTAAATATTAAAGTGTTGGCAACAACAAATGTATAGATAGGTTTGTTTAATAGCCGTAAACCCGTAGATACAGGGTGTTAGTGCCGTCGTAACGAATACTGAGGGGGATGATTCAGATCATGATTCAGTTGATATCAAGTGGAATTTCCTGTCGGAAAATTCATGATAGGGTTTTTTTTTTAAATATTTTCAGTTTCATGTTGTTGCGACGGAAAATTTCACTTGATGTTGGTAACTGAGAATCATGGTCTGAATCATCCCTCAAAGTTTTCGTTACGATGTCACTCTTCTTCTTTGCGAGTCGATGGATACAAAATTTTTGCTGACCAATAATTGGCCGCGTGATTCGTGAAGGTCTTTTCATAGTACGATGTCACTAACACCGTAAGGAATACCTAATAATAACACTAAAGTCAAAATCAATCTTGTTGTAGCAAAAAGATGATGAAGACGAAGTTTGGACCAATGCACATTTTCAATGAGCTACTTGTCAAATGGGAGCTTGGAAAATCAGAACTCGACCTTTTCTTTCCGTGGCCCTTCGGTCATGTGTGGTACCCCAGCAGCCCACTGCCTTCCTTCACTCCTGTCTGCCCCGCAGGTGGTATACGGCGACACGGACTCGATGTTCGTGGTGGTACCGGGCGGGACGCGCGCGGAAGCCTTCCACATCGGCCAACAGATCGCCGACGCCGTCACCGCCGACAACCCTTCACCCGTCGCTCTTAAGTTGGAGAAGGTAATTTAACACAAACTCACGACTATATCCAACGGTCTCCGTGGTCCCGTGGTTTGAACGTTGGCCTCACGAACCGGAGGTCCCAGATCAAATCCCCGTGGGGCCACATCACGAAAATCGTCTATTAGACTATCGCTCGGCAACACTACTGTATGAAATAGGTTATTTTAATTTCCTTTCTCCCAGGTATACCAACCATGTATTCTACAAACCAAAAAGCGTTACGTGGGTTACATGTACGAGAGCGCCGATCAGGAAAAACCGGTGTACGAAGCGAAGGGCATCGAGACCGTCAGACGAGACGGCTGTCCGGCTGGAGTTAAGGTGATTATTATTCAAATTATTTCTAATCTAATCTAGCCTACAAGATCCCACTGCTGGGCAAAGGCCTCCCCTTCTTCCTTCCATTTTTCGCGGTCCTATGCGTATTCCGGCCAGTCCCTCCGGCAAGCGTCCCAAGTCGTCACGCCATCTCTTTCGAGGTCTACCACGACGCCTGTACCCGTCATGAGGCACCCAATGCGTGACGATCCGTGCCCACCGCTCAGGGTGCATGCGAGAAACATGTCCGGCCCAATCCCATTTGAGTCTGGCGGCTTTTCGTCACACATAAGCGAAAAAATTAAAGCAAATTATTTATTTGCTCTTAAAACTTATACAATAAAGATATTAGCATTTTAAGTGGAGAATAAGAATCGCCGTTTTTGCCGCAACTTGGTATGCGATAATATTTATTATTCTATAATATTTGATATTGTTATCGGCTACTCGACAATCTAATCAAATGATATACTTTTTACGAAATGTCAAAACGAAAGTTTTCTTTGGCGTTTGTATGGAAATGTGTGCGACGTCATCAATAAAAGCGGTCAAACGTCGTACTCATTGTTACTTAATTCATAAATACAATTCGAAAATAAGTCGAAAAGTAAAATGAGATTGATTTTTGATTATCTTAGACTGGCTTCTATTTCTAGAATTAGCATTTTATAATTTATCTTTGACCCAGTAAAATATCCTGTAAAACCAAAATTTTGAAATAAGTAAGTCGTCTCCATAGATTCCCCACAAACATAAACATAACATAAACATCCTATATACGTCCCACTGCTGGCCACAGGCCTCCCCTCAATCAACCCTATAGATTCCCCATATATTCTAGAAATTTTCAAATTCAAAAATATGTTCCAAAGCACAAAGTAATAACGGGTTCTTACCGCATTTAAATGGGGATATGAGACTCCTGATATTTCGACACTGTTGCAAGTGCCATGATCATGGGATGACTGATGAGATTGGAGTGGAGTAGGTAGATCCATAATGGCACTTGCAACAGTGTCGAAATATCGGGAGTCTCATATCCCCATTTAAACGCGGTAAGAACCCGTTATTATGTGCTTTAATTATGATAATAACCGCGTAAACTTAAAACAATGTATGTTCCAAAGCACGCAGACTCCTGCGTGTTTCTCTACCAACCTAAAATTAAACAGTGTGGTCGGGATAATGTACCGATTGCTGTTCTATCAAGGGGTGGATTCTTTCAGAACGGGCACGTATATGGCCCATCGAATCACACGTTTTATCTACTCATCTTTTTTATTCAAATTCAATAATATCTTTATTCAATAGGTAACATAGTTACACTTTGAATCGTCAATTTTACATAACGAACGTCTCATCCACCTAAAACTACTGCAGCTTCTCACAACCTGTATAGCCGGGGAAAAGAAGCTGCAAGAAAAACCTCCGCACAGGGTCCTAGACGTTCTTTAAAAAAAAATTAAAAACAATATTGGTATACAATTGAGTAATTTACCTGCCTAATATCAGTTCTCAGACAGTTAATCCCATGCATTCATATCTTCTAAATAATCACTTCTTTTTATAATAACCTTTTTTGTAAAGTTTTTCTTTTTTTTATTTCAGCTCCTCCAATCGTCCCTCTGCTTACTGTTCTCCTCGGGCGACATGTCGTCGGTGAAGCAGCTGGTGTGCAGCACGCTGTCCCGACTGGCCGCTGGGGCGCTGCCGCTGCGCGAGCTGATGTTCACGCGCGAGTACCACGGCCCCGGCGGCTACCGGCCCGGGGCTTCCGCGCCGCCCAATGAGATCGCCAA
Organism: Pectinophora gossypiella; assembly: GCF_024362695.1. Lineage (NCBI taxonomy): Eukaryota > Metazoa > Arthropoda > Insecta > Lepidoptera > Gelechiidae > Pectinophora > Pectinophora gossypiella. Next base: position 1,762,965 of record NC_065412.1, on the reverse strand, counting down.
GTAAGGGCTGCGAACATTTGCCTCGTGTACTAGGCTCTCTTCTTTGCGAGTCGATGGCGATCGATACAAAATTTTTGCTGACCAATAATTGGCCACGCTTACGGCATTGTCAGTGGCTTCGTGAAGGTCTTTAAGAGTGCAGGTACTAGGGTCAAGATAAATCATGAAATTCTGATTACTAATTAAAGACAGATCTGAAACTAACGAAAAACATTTTCTTTTTCTATTTAACTTGTTTATGAATTTTGATCAAGAAAAACGTAATAAAATGTCCGACATTTTTTAATGACGTCACAGTGAGCTTTTTCATACAAATTCCACAGTAATTTCATGTTTTGACGTTTAGTAAAAGTACCTGATTTGACTAGTTGGAAACTAGCCTTTTGTTCTATAGTCCAGTGGCGCCCCTCTTGGTGATTTTTTTTTAAAACGGCGGCGCATTGAAACCTACGTATATCGATAGAGGGCACTTAGATGAACAAACATTGTGTTAAAAATGAGTAACACCCTCGTCGTCCTCACAGGCGTATCTTGGCGCGGGACCCGCGCGCGGCCCCGCGGCCGGCGCAGCGCGTCAGCTGGGTGGTGTGCGCCGGCCCGCCGGGGGCGCCGCTCATCAAGCTGGCCAGGGCGGAGGCCGAGCTGCTGGCGGAGCCCGGCCTGACGCCGCACGTGGCCTACTACGCCACCAGGGTGCTGCTGCCGCCGCTGCATCGCTGCCTGTCGCTGCTGGGAGCTAACGTCTTTAAATGGTAGCCATGGTCCATTAATCTGCTAATAGGACGAAAATGATGTACTCGAGAATGTGTCCATTCGGTAACATTTTCCATCTACAACTCTACCCCAAAGCCAATTCTTTGACTTCCATAATAGATGCGATAATCGCTTTTTTTATTGAAATGGATACGAGTGTACATAATTATTGTTACGGAATTGTGGATTGTATTGTGTACTTTACTGTTACTTTACTTTGACTTAAAAGTGGAAGCCCTGATTAGTACCATCGCCCCCAGGTGGAGTGCGGTGGGCCACACGCGGCCGCCCCAGCCGCGGCCCGTGGAGGGCGGGCTGGCGCGCTACCTGCAGCGGCGCCGCTGCGTCCGCTGCGGCGCGGGCGGCGCGCGCGCGCTGTGCGCCGCCTGCGCCGCCAGCACGTGCGCGCGCGCCGCGCTGCTGGCGCTGGCCGGCGCCGGCGCCGCCGGCAGGGGGGGGATTCACGCCTGTGATGAGGTACCTATTTTGTTATAGTCATTTTATGTGATACCTTCTTTTTTATAGAAGATAGGCAAGCATATGACCACTATCTCACCTGATGGTAAGTGATAATGTGGCCGAAGACGTATGTCCCGACGAATATGTCCCATACTTACCTAGAAAGTAGGCACTTTTTCTAGGTATTCGTATTCACTCTATTACCCATTTATTCTTCATATCGGTCGTGAAAAGTACCGACTTCAGCAACCTTAGTGTCAGGACTATTACTAAGCTGATAAAAGACCCTAACATGGCTCCTGTGATAAATACGTACTTACAACAGTACAAATCATCTTACTCTCTGACAAACAAATGATCAGCCTGTAATTTCCTGACTAAACTAGGAATCGCAAGTAACCTAATATAATTATAATCAAATATTAATTTGATCAACAGATCTGCGCATCCTGCACGGGACACTCGCAGTACCTACAGTGTTTGAACACAGAGTGCCCCGTAATATGGCGCCGAGTTACCGCGAAGCAGAAGCTAGCCGAAGTGAACGATATCGTTCAACACTTACCGGTGCAATTCACACACGAGACACTCGACTTTTGAATTTATTAATAATTATGTGTTACAAAATTTTTATACATCTTAAATCATGTGATATAATGATAGAAACGTTTATTTTTGTAAATAAAAAGTAATTAATATATTTTTTACCCTTTTATTTTTGCCGCTAATTTTCTGTCTGGCTCCGAGTACTTGGGGAAAGGCAAAGGTAAAGTAACCGTGCAGCCATCATGTCGGAGAGGAATTTAATCTCTACTTTTTTTTGTCTCCGAGAGGCTCATTTTATCATAGTATGCAAAGAGACGTAATTACAGTACCAGCATTATAATATATAAAAAAGCTGTATTTAAAATAAATTTCTTATTCATATAGGTCCAAATGGCTATCTATATTTTTATATCCTGGAATGTACATGGCCATCTTCTACAGATTTTTTTAGCGAGAATTCCATGTGGATGGTATCGTTTTATCATGTCGTTGGATTCATTAAATCGTGTATTTAAAAACATAATAAGTAGAAATGTTCTGTGGTTAGTTAGAGACACAAGTAGTATGCTGGAAATCATTGCAGAAAATGTAAATAAGGCTTCATGGCGCAAACGTCCTTGCTTGACGAAATAAAAAATACCGCTGTCAAAATGCGTTTTTTTAATTTTCTCTTTCGTACACGAAATATGATAAAAAGAAACAACTGCATCTTTTTCTGCGTAGACAGAGAAACTAATAGACTAAATCACCGTGTAACCGGCTATGAGACAGGTATAGTTTTTATACGTATTGCCACAAATAAAAACTACCCATAACCAGGGTAAACTTTACTATGTGGAAAATATGACTCATTGAAAGGATATTGTCACATGGTTGGTAAACTGTAATAAGCCACGTAAAAAAGTCTGTATACTTTAAAAAAGAATACGCGCCCCGTTACAAGTCGTGCGGCCGCTGCGACTTGCCATTAAAATCCGCGGGACTTCTTTCGTGGCGCGGACCATCATCAACAGCCGTATGACGCCCACTGCTGGGCATAGGCCTCCCCCAAGGATCTCCACGACCATACATTTAACCAAACGCAACTGTTCCTATATGAGGGACTTTAGTCACAGCCAATAGCGACTTTCGACAGTGGTTCAACGTATTACACCAAGTGGCCAACGTAGTCGCTGTAGTCGTCTGCGAGTGGCGACCAAATGAATTAGAAATTCAGTGAATTAAGTCAGTGCGACCAAAGTCGTAAACTTCGCTTGCATGGATAATTAGCTAATTAGCAGTGTTAAGTTGAACACCATATTATTATACAGTCCGATTTTTAACCCAGTTAAATATGGGGTAAGCAGTCTGTAAAGCTAAAAAAAGTAAAGGGTAAGAGGACGGTAGAACAGAACAATAAAACTGCACATTAATACAAAGAAACTTTGTTTAAATGACTATAAAAAAAAAACAAAAATAATAAACTGAAAATATTCATTGATTACGTAACAGGGTCAATTTGTTGTACATATTTCGCACTTTTACATCAGGCTCTGATAAGTTTTTGGCGTAATGATGAAACCGAACTTTTAAATAATTCATAGTTATGGCTTTCATCAAAAGCATTTCATGGCTTTCTAAAGGAGAATGGTCAAACCGGTTGCCGTGAAATTTAAAAAACTCTTTAATTGGGCTTAGTTGTATACATTCCCTGATTAAAAGCATTAAAATATTTTTTTGTTGACAGTATTTTTAAACCTAACCGTATGACATTTTGTCTAAAAATTCTTTCAGCAATTTCACATAAATTTATTACATCAGCAGAAGGATATCGCAAACCGCCTTTGTCTTTTTTGGAAATTAATAACAAGTTTAAATTTGACATCTCCACTATGCTACTTAAGCAATCGTGACACTTTACTATTTTGGACACTTTGGTAACAACAAAGCCCGCAATATATACCACTACATGTTTTTTATATTCTGTTAAACGGGATGGATCTGGCAGATAGTCATGGTCTACTGAAAAATCAAGTTCCTCGGATTCGAAAGCTTCTTCTATTAACGCATCATCTCTTAAAAATGAAAGAGAAGAGTTGATCTGTTTTTCAAAATTTGAAGTTTAGCCGCAGTTCAGCAATAACGTCAGACAGTTCAGCATTTTTTTTTACTAAACGCCGGTTCGCTTGTCTTGCAGCACGTAGTTTTTTCAATCGAGTTTCTGACAAAACCCTTTTTCTTTCAAGCATAAGCTTTAACTTTTTCTTCCGAGGCGTATCTGTGTAATCATGATCTTTTGGCTGAAATAATAAAAAAAAACATTCATTGACAATTTCAAGGTGTAAAAATTGAGAGAAAAGTGTTAACAGATTCTTAATTCAATCATCAACACACAAATAACAAAATGGAAAATAGTATCGATCAGAGGAATAAAAGTGGCCTCCCATTTTTAATCAAAAGTGGCTGCAAATATATTCTCGATTATTTGTAGTTCTGCCCACCGCTTCGGGGAATACGGGCGTGGGTTTATGTATGTATGTTGTTTCAAATACCAGCAGCTTACTTCGCTTAGTTGGATTTTCCTGCTTCTAAATATAGTTGGCAGGGATGCCGGCAACTTCACTATGTTGCATTGAGGATGGTGAACAACTTGGTACAGAAACATTTTCCAACTGTAAATAAAAATAAACTTTATAAAATATCAGGATTGATTGAAAGGTAAATTGACTTCTTCTTGGTCATAATATATCCAAGAGGAACATATAACTTACATGACAGAACTTGGTTGGGACTTGTTCTATCTCCATGTTTAATAAAGAAGTTGTCATCAAAATGCTTAGAGCATATTACAGAACTTTTAGGCGGTTCCCAGTTTGTTCTTCCACATGTAACCCAATCAGGGCGTTCACGTTCTTGAAGTGGAAACCTTTAATGACAAGAACATATTAATATAAATAGACAGTAAGTAATTGGTTCCACTTGATATGACTTTTTTGTGAAAATTTAGGGTAAAAATAACTGTTTGGTAGGCAACACTAAAATTTCGTGGTGATTTTGTAATTACAGAAAAAAACACGAAAAATCACCTGCAATTACACTGGAATCTCTTTCTAACACCAAATTGAAGATTTTACGAGAATAAAACACAGAAATAAAGAGTTTTCAGGTATAATTTAATGGAAATTGTACCTGTGATAGGATGTACCCGGACTGCTTCGATATGTTCTGTTTTCACACGCTAAAACACTACATACTGGCATTGTTATTATCAGTGTTGCCGACAGTAATTTGCTAAAATCCCCAAACGCATTGTCGAAATTCCCCACGTTTGGGGAAAGAAAAATGATAATTCCCCACATATTCCCCACAGAAATAAAACAACCAAAAATGTAGGTAAAGTTCGGTCTCTGTGAGAATGCATTTCTAACGTATGTCAGATATCACTAGTGTCACATTCACTGTAAAGTTCTTTTTAATATCTATATTTTCTAATTATATTTTTCGTTACGTTGAAGAGCAAATACCATAATTTTTTTATTTTTTACAGAAATTAAAAAATGTATTTTTTCCCGCTAGGTAGAGCTACTTGAAAGCTAAATTCTGCCGGTAGGTCGCGACGTATTCCATGTGATTTTTATTTCTGCCACTAGGCGGCGATAATAGATAATACTTAACGTTAAATTCACCGCAAGTTTCCGTCAAATTTTACTCTCCAGATTCTGCTGTAAACTTGACGTCAATATACGGCAGTAGTTGGACGGCAACTTGACCATTATTCTGACGTCAACTTACGGAATAAAAGGCTATCAGGGAAATCAATCAAGACTAGCAGAAATTTGATGTTAAATATCGCGTATTTGTGTTCATACTTAAAATCCCCGCATTTTCCCCGAATTGAAGCTCTCCCCACACATTCCCCAATCAGCTTTGCTTTCCCCGCAGTTTGGGGAATTCCCCACAGATCGGCAACACTGGTTATTATTACGCTATTGATTTTGTCCAAAAAAAATGTACTTGGAAGCTAAGAAACACTAATAAGTATTTATTTAGAGTAAAAACGCAGAATCAGTTAAATGTTTGCACACAGACTGTCATTTTGACGTTTTGTGGTCAGGTAAAAAACAGGTTACAGCGACAAGGACAAAAAATAGATAATGCTATCCCCTTTTTTCTTACGGTTTCTGTGTTGGCTTATCTCTTTCTAGTGCGAATGAAACAAAAATCATTATTTAGTCTATTAGTTTCTCTGTCTACGTTTTTCTGTAATCATTCATTTCGGTTTAGCTTACACTTTATGAGTATAATTACAAAAAAAAAATGCAGATAAGTTGTTGATCGGATTTTCCCAAGTTATTTTCCTTGTTCTTTCGAATTTATTTCCTTGTTAAATGTTGTTACTAGAGTATCATTAGCGAATACTCATACGTGGCAGTGAAACTGTTTCTGTTTGAGTGTTAAATGGTAAATAAAAGTTAAGTTTCGGTGTTACAAAAATGTATAAGAACGTCGAACTACGTAAATTACCTGTAGGGTCGCTTGTGACCATCGCAGCGATCCTGGAAACCAACAATGATTGGAAAAAGGTCATGTCTCTCATCCCAAGGAACCCTCTCAGTGAAGACCGTGAGCCAAAATACAATCTTGAACATATAAAGTAAGTATTATTTTCAAAGTTATTGCTTGGAGAATTTTATAATTGTTGGGCTATCGTTATCATGTCATAGAACTACAAAATTGTAAATAGCATCTTCTGGAACTTACTTTCCCGCTATAGACACAGGTAATATAAATGGCTAGTTATGTAATTAAAATTTTATTATTATAAGAAAAACAAAATTGACAATAAACTAATTCAGTTGTTAATGTAACTTTACTGCAATGATCTATTCATTGTTTACCTGTTTTTTACAACTATTTGTTTATAACTGTTTCAAGTTTAACTTTATCAAGATAGTAACATTTTGTTTGTAACTTCTAGGCAAATTGAAGATTATGCTCGCTCTACCAACAAGAAGTGTGCGGAGGTGCTATTTGAAGAGTGGGGCACGTCCGGCAGGATACGTCCAACTCTCAGCACTCTGAAAGATGTCATTCAAAAGGCTGAGGTGTACCGAGCTGCTGATGAACTAGCCGCTATGCTTGAAGGTATGGTCACTCTATACATAGTTCAATAATTATGACATTTTATTTCATATACATCATAGTATTAATAAAAAAAATGGTCAAAAGGAATCTGGATCTTTTTAACACTATCTTGTAGGGTGACAACAAGATGTGAAGTTAGAGGACATTTTTCCAGAAAATTCTTTAAAGGTAAAACATAAAAGTTTAGATTGGAGATCAAAATCGAGATTTTCTCAGTAGTATAGATTCGATTTTTAATTCATTCATGTTATGTATGAATTAGAATCCTTAATGGGGTGGGCAGTGCCACAAGTAATCAGAAAACAACTTGTAGCCATATTTAATACAAAAATAGACAGACAAGTTGTATACTCAGGCTATACAACCTTTGTAATAAATGATGTTTTATCGGATATAAATACACATATTAACATCATGCATTCATAAGCAATTAATAATGCTCCATGTATGTAATGTTGTGTGCGTATGTTGTTATTACGCAGTTTTCTTCTCACAAATAGAATCTAAGTCATTATTCAGAGCCTTACCATCAGGTAACATATGAACATTTGACTTGCAGAGTCCCCACCACCAAGACCGCACGATGGGCCCGCTGCTGCTATTGACACAAATATCACCCTCTTAATGGAAATGAGTTCCGACTACAAAATGAATGGCACCACTGCTCAGATTAAATCTGCAAACAACAATGGTAATCCCCAGTCTATGGGCAACAAAACTACCAAAGAAATGAAATCCGACTCCGACTTAATTGAATTCAGTGATCCATCTAATCCGTCTCTAAACCTGCCTGACTTCAGTGTTTTGGGTATTAAAAGTGAGAAACAGATCGAAGCTGAAGGCTACCAGACATCACTACCTAACATTGATTTCAGCAGTAACAACAGTGGCATAGACACTGAAATTCTTACAGACGAGAAGCTCATCCACTTTGAGTACAGAGAGCTGGAGAGAATCACGAAAAGGTTCGCAGATCGTCTTATGTACACCCCTGATGCGCAGGGTCAAGGGAAATTATCTGGAAAAGTTGGCAGTGGGGGCTTTGGAGACGTGTTCGTTGGATTCCATGTGAAACATGGACATCTGGCTATCAAAAAAGCGCGTACTCACGTAACTTTCGATAGGAAACCAGAAATAGCATTAAAAGTCTTCAACTCAGAAGTGAAATTCCTTTCCCAGTTTCGCCACAAAAACATAGTGCCAATTATTGGCTACTCAAGAGATGGCCCAGCGCTCTGTATCGTTTGCGAATACATTGACGGCGGCTCATTAGAGCATAAGTTAGCTGCTAAAATATTAACTGAGAAGCAAAGACTAAATATTCTACTCGGGACTGCGGAAGGGTTGAAATATCTCCATGGAACTGAGACCCCGGCGGAAAAGGACAAGAGCCAGGCTTACAAACTGATAGACTCAAATCAGAGTTCGAAAAAGCACAATTTTGTTCACGGTGATGTTAAAACCGCCAACATTCTGCTTACGAGGGATTGTGTGCCAAAGGTATTAATACTTTTATACAGGGTGTTAGTGACATCGTAACGAAAATTTTGAGGGGTGATTGAGGCCATGATTCTGAGTTGATATCAAGTGGAATTTTCCGTCGCAAAAGTATGAAACTGAAAATTTAAAAAAAAAAACAAAAAATATATGAATATTCAGACTGAAAATTCCACTTGATATCAACTCAGAATCATGGTCTGAACCATCCCCCTCAGTATTCGTTACGATGTCACTAACACCCTGTATATATTTTTGTACCTATTGGAAGAATTGAATACATATTATTATAAAGCCGTGTTTTTTTTTCAAGAACTTTATGAGTAATCAAGTTACCTTAGAGTTATTCAATTTCGTTTTTGTTTCAGCTCTGCGATTTTGGCTTGGCGAAGCAATACGACAATACAACCATCGAATCGGCTCCAATGGGCACGTTGGCTTACATGGCCCCTGAAGGGTTCGGCGGTACTATTACCCAGAAAATCGACATTTACAGTTTTGGTATTGTCTTGCTGGAGGTTCTGACGGGATTGAAGCCTCTCGTTTATTTACATAACGGTGAGAAGATGAACATAAAACACTATGTAGACGAAAGTTGTCCTAACAACGAGATGACGCATCTGTTGGATCCCTTTATTGATAAGTGGACGAAGGGTAAAGAACTGTACACGCTAGCCAGGAGATGTCTGGAGCGCGACAGAAAGAGCAGACCAACGTCAAGGGAAATATGTGACGTTTTGTACCAAGTCTGTGGTATCGAAAAACCTGAAACTGATGCTTCGACCGGATGATTGGAATAAGATTATTAAAATCCTGTGGTGCTTTCTAAGCACTACTAAAACCGTGACAGTGTTGTGTTAGGTATTACAACCGACTTTTGATTCGCAAAATGGAATTGAATTGTCCAAAAAATATGGTAATTTAGAGGTACCCTAAAGCCTGGAAGTATTAGCTACAGTATGTGCAATATTATTTAAACACAGAACTAAACTGATGAGAAGGATTTACATATTTTCCTTCCTTTAGAATGTTTAATTACCTTCACCTACAAGCTCTTAACAATTTAGCCAAATTATGCATGTCACTATAAAATCAATGATTATAAAATCGATTAATAAATAAGTAATTGACATTGACTATGATTGATTATTAAATCAGCAGAATCAGCATTTGTTGTATTTGAAAAAAGAATGTTGTAATTTTTGGTGCTTTTAAAATTATTTCTTATAGTTATTATTATAATAAAAAAAAAGTATTTACTTCAAAGAACATTTATTTTGTGATATTTTAAATTAATAAACTATATTTTATTTAAACTGACATATTTATTTACCATGTTCACTTTGTCTTGTAATATTTTATTATTTATCTGTGATTTTTGTAGATTATTCATTATTTTCTCCCTGTCTGCTTCTTCACAGAGGAGTATGAGGGTTGCAATTATTTTGACGATTCTCTCTGATAGATCTTCTTTGCTGCAAATGTAGAGAATTTTGAACAGTATAGACAAGACTTGTCTACCTGTGTTCAGCCTCCATGCACACCAACAGTGCAGTATCCACTCTTCCAGGCACTGAAAAAAAAATCGGGTTTTAAACTTGACGAACATTATAAGATAACCTTGATAACAAAGAGTGTCCATTCAAGTTTATTTGTTTAGCAAGATAATGTGCCGATTCTGGCAGACACCAACTTCTCAGTCTAACACTCATCATATGTAAAGGACAGCACTATTTTTAGAGCTGTCAGACTGAATCGGAGACTGTTTTTTAGAGTCAAAATAAAAGTTACATTTGGCAGAATTGACAACAAAAAACACAGTAATAGAAAAACATTTAAAATACTATATCCCAATTGGAGTAGTTAGAGATACATCCATTGCATGAACTACCCACACCTCACCAAACTTTCTGTCAAAATAATCTATACAGTTGTGTTATGTAACTATAATGGTAACGTTTGAACGTGACTTCTGCGATACATCCTTTAGCCTAGTGCAGGAGTTACAGCTAATCTTGTATGAATTTTTAATAACAGTTAAAATATGTACCAATACTTTGTCTGAAGATGATTGTTTGAAAATAGTTATAAGTACTTAATGTTTTTTCTGAATACATTTTTATTATTATGTTTGGTATTAATACCTCTACTACGGGTTGTAGCAGGATTTCCTTGACTCCATCATTACAGCTGATGTCCAAATTCTCATTTATGACTGCATGGAATGCTTTCCTGCCAACACAGTTCACTCCATTTATCATAATCAACTGTCTAGTATAATTGAATAACACTGCTTTTCTGTATAGGTTGGATTCTGTTAGTATCTGTTCGAGGGTTTTCCCGTAGAGCTCATCAGCGGCTGCGTACTGAAATAAAAGAGAATATTTAATATTTATATAGAATATATTGTGTAAATAATGAACTTGTAGTATTACATACATACATACATAAACTCACGCCTATTTCAGAAGCAGAGACTATAGAATTCCATTTGCTTCGATCCTGACACACTTCTCTTGCTTCCTCCACATTCACTAACTAACATTACCATTAACTTGTAGTATTGTCTCTGTTAATCTCATAAGATCGCACACATGGGATAGTGTTCAAAATTTAGTATTAGTAACACCTTAATGAAGGCAGGCCACTAATAAGGGGACTGTCCTACACACCACTAAAAACGAAGTAGTCAAATTTTAAGTTATTTTTGTCTATTGTGGGGTGTCAAAAAGAATATTTCTGAAGAAGAACTAGAAGACTAATTCCGTAGTAAATACTGAATTAATTACACTATGGCTTCTAAAATAGTACCTAAATATAAATTGACTTGAAAATTTTAACAAAATTAAAGACGAAAAAAACTGGATTGACTAGGTACCCACCTTAAATTGAATATCATTCGGCAGTGATATGAGCAGTTGTATGAGACAGTCCACCACCAACCTGGTGATTTCTAAGTCCCTCTCCACCGAGACTTTCTTCACACAAGCGTAGATCACTTCATAGTAGTTTCCTTGCGCGAATGTATCTGTTGGCTGCAATTTTAGTAAATAAATCACATAATTGGGGTAGTAATCATCATTAATTTAAGAGCGACGCTCTTGTCAGTGTAGCATTCTCCATGCTACTGCTACTGTTTTTGGGATAAATAAGGCAGTGGTTTCCCTCTTGCCTTCCACCTCGCAGTACTCTGTCTGACGCGAGTGGGATGGCGCACAGAGCCATATTATGACTCCTGTCTTCAGCCTCTGAATAGTGACAGTTACTGCTGCCCTCAGGTAGGTAATTGGAGTAGTAAGTAACCCATTTTGTTTCATATTTGATTAAGATCAACATAGTAATTTAAGTTACTAATTTGTCAAAAAGCGAAATTGTAAATATCAACCAATGATACATAAACCCAAGTACAGAATTAGCATAGACATTCAGAATGTTTTATGTTCACATCACTTGTAGTAGCTTTGGCATTACATAAACATCCATTTTGCAAATTAAGCTGTAAGGTACCTACCGGGTAATCTACCCAAATAAAATAAATATGAAATTGTGTTATCCAAAATAGGTTCCATCCAGTTAAAATACAATCTCATGTATACTTGTAAGTTTATTTAATTTTCTATAATTTTACTTTCTATTATAGTTTTTAACCAACATTGTTATTATTTAAATCAAATCAAATGCATTTATTGTATAACTATAGGTAAACAAATAGCAGGCCTTATGCTAATAGGATGACATTCTCTATAGTTTACCTCTTTAGGTGTACAATATTTATTATGAACATAGAAATAGTTATTAGTTTTCTAAATTAAAATATACATCTCAGACACAACACAGAAAACAGACTAACATTGTGGAATGTTTGTTGCTGGTTGTGTATTACAATTTACCCTCATTCATCAAAAAATCCTTAACCGCCAATTCTGACTTTAAAGTTATAATCATTTAAGGACTTAAAGCTGTCAGGTATACAGTTAAATATTACAATACACATGTAGAAAAAACTTACAAAAAAAACTACTCTTATGGATGCCAGAATGGACGAGTTTGTGATTATCTCTCAAATTTCTGTTATACTTACTAGTTGATTTGTACAGATACAAATGTTTTTAACAAACATTGCTACCTCTTTTATACATATACAGACATTTTAATTTCTAAGTTTAAGTTACCTCAAACATGTGTATGTGTTGTTTTATTATTTGTTTAAAATTTTAACTTGAATGTTGTATATTCTTGTAATGGTATAACATATGGTCATTGTCCATTGCATTTTATTTGTATGTAATTTTTTATATATATACCAATGGTGTATCTTAAATAAATAACTAAAATAGGTGATTGTGCCATAATAATTTGGTCATTTAAACAAAGTCAAACTTAGCCAAGACTTATTCATATTATAAAGAACCTACTCACCAAGTTTTCCAAAATAATCCTGCAACAGTTAAGGCCTTTCTTTTTATTATCAATAAGGTAGTCATCTATGAGATATAAACAGACCGGCAATGCCTTCACACTCACTATTACATTCTTATAATTCTGAAATAAAATAGATATTTCAATATAGGAATAATATAGATATAGCAAAGAAATGAGTTAAAAAAAATCATACCTGAATTCCTTCTACCACTGAACAATACACATCAATAAGACTTGGATGCTTTTTGAAATCATTACAAGAGAGCCTATGATGCAGCATAAGTATGCTTTCGTCAAATATAATCTGTTTATTAAACATATGATCGTTTGTTAACAAACTTTCTAATGTTATTTCATATAAAAGGTCGCATTGTGAGTTCAATTTTTGCGCATATTCTTTAAGTTTTTCCGTGTGCCATGGACCTTCAGTTAACAAATCTTTATAGAGCACATAAAGCGCAGATAGTATTGTCGGCGCTACAACTAAATTATCCCTTAAATTGTAATCGGAAATACTAGTAAGAAGTGCATTAAAATTTTCGTCTAACTTCTTGTTGCGAATTTCATATTCAGCGTGATGAGCACATTCATCAACATTTTTCGCTAATTTTGGAATTAAGCATTGATCAACATTGTAAATTATGTCCACAGTTTTTAAATTCATCATGAGTCTTTTATTTTATTACTGAAAACAAACTGAAAGTATGCACACAGAACAAACAGAACTACGGTACACTTGACATTGACTTGACAGAAAGATACCAGTGTTGTCAATGCCAGTTGTCATTATCCCCTTTGGATATTGTCGTCAATGTCCCCATCGGGAATCGAACTCAAACCTTCAGATCATGAGCCCAGAGTTCCAACCATTAGGCCACGGAGGTATGCTTAAAACTTATAAAAATATGTTTAAACAAATAACGAGATTTTTTTGAAGAAAATTAATTTAGTCCTCATCTGATTCGCGATTACTGCAAACGTCCTTACCTTAGTGCTCAGAACAATAACTAAAGCATAGAAGGAAGGCTAAAATAAGAATTTAGAAACTATAAACCGGCTCTCTTCTAGCTTACGACACAAACTATGAGTGAGAAAAGGACAAATGATTCGCTCTTTGCTTCATTTTTTCCGAGGTTGTCACAACATGAAATGTCATTTGGACCTATTGGACTCATTTTAACTCGGCCAAATACATAGTAACATACATAAGAAGATTTTACTTATATTTACCGAACTATTTGACACGGTCGCGTGAACTTTGTTTACGAGTATCTTGTGTTCAGATTGTTTTAAGTGATAATTTAACAATATTTTTCCAAATAAATGGACAGAAACTTTTATTTATATCAAATAATTGAGTGTCTCGACTCTGTGACATTATGTCTTGTGTGGTATGGGGCTGCAGCTCACATTCAGGAAGAAAAGAAAATAGCCAACAACTTCTGTCGTTTCATCGGTAAGTTTTTTGTAATTTTCTAGTGAAATGTGAACTGCTGAACAATTTTAGGAAAGTAATATGTTTTGCTGAATAGATTTGTAGCATAAAATATTTGAGATATCCATTATATTATACGTTTCATCGATGAATACGGAATTGATTTGAGGTTATGTTGATTGTCCATAGTGATGTACTAAAATTATCGATACTTTTAATTTTTAGATTTCCTGTAGACGATAACAAAGATAAAGAATGGATAATTCACATTAATAGACGAAATTGGATTCCAAATAAGTACAGCCGTATTTGCTCGAAACATTTTACTGCGGATTCATTTATGTGTGTTCCTAATTCGAAGTGGAGACGTCTTCGAGACGATGCTATTCCTACATTGAACATTATAGATAAGACAGATGAAATGGTAATTACGGCCGAGCACCACACACCCGAAGTCTCGACGGCAAAAGGGACAAAATTGTGGGTCCGCGTTAAATTCCCATATTTCGCCAGTTTTTGGCTAGCGGCCCACTCGGCAGCCGGCCCTGCGGTTCGAGTAGTACGGGGCAGGTGCGTTGCTGCAAACCTGCAAGCGCAGGTCGCGTCCCACAATAAAGCACGCTCCCTCTCCTAGGGTATGAGCGTGAGCCCATCGGGCCTCTTACCGTCTGTGCGGCTTAGACCCGGCGGTTCCAATTTGCACGGCACGTCGATCAACACCAGTGCACGGCGGATGACATCATAAATAAATTCGAATATTACAAAATACTTACCGATGAAACGATAACAGTTGGCTATTTTCTTTCCTTCCTGAATGTGAGCTGCAGCTCCAAACTAATATAAACCAGACAATAATAATCCAAAAATGGTTAGATACTTACCTATCAGAGACAGAGTCTCCTTTCATCAAGAAGAAGATAATTGCGTCCTACACAAAGAAATCTTGTAAAAAAAATTATCGACATTAATTGTAAGTAAATTTAATTTTATCGACATATTACTAAAGTGAAACCCAACACTAGGCATTGAAAAACTTGTGACAACCTACGAAATTACGAAACAATTTTTGTATATGCGTCTTTGTCTAACATTACGCCGGTTCCGTAAGATAAAGTAGAGCAGAATTATAGAGTTCTGTTGCTATTTTAGCCTTCCTTCTATGCTTTAGTTATTGTTCTGAGCCTTAGTGGTGCGATGACAAATTCTACGCAAAATGCCAATCCCCAATCAACTTGAGATTCCCCGTAGTTTGGGGAATTTCCCACAAATTGGCAACTTCTTGCACAGATTGCAATAAAATCTTCTTGCTTGATTTTTATTTTTTGCTTCGTTTGCCATTAGATAGAGTATGTAGTAGTAGTAGTCAAGGACCTTTGGTCAAGGACCAAGTATTAGAAAGATTTAACGTATTGCATTTGGCTCTCGGTCGGTCGTCAGATTTAATAATTGGCAACATCGAAAAAAAATATAAAAGTCAAATTTTATAAAATTGAGGTTATATCGAAAAATTACATAATTTCCGCAGAATATAAACAAATTCCAACGTCTATGTGATCTTTTATATACATATTTATTTAACTGCCATTATGTTGAAGTATGTACACTTAGAAAATATTTTTACAAAAATAATTTAAAGTAAAAACATGTATAACCAGAAATCATTTTTCAGGTTTGCAGTAAAGTCTGCGATACTTGGATCTGCAGTTTACTACACAATTGATAAAGGCGTATGGAAGGATAGTTCCACCACTGCTGCGCTGTATGAAGAGTTAGAAGAAGGAGTTTCTCCATATGTTGGGGAACTGAAGAAGCAGATTCCATATCAGGTTAATTTAAGTCTTGTTTATTAGATGGTTTAATAAGAGTAGTTTATTTGGTCATGGAGAACTTACAAAGCAAATAATTGTATTTAATTATTATTGTTTTGTTGAGTATATTTTGTTTTTCCAGCTTCCCCCACTTCCAACAAACGACAGAGTATCATACTTGTTTAAATATTATTGGAACTGCGGGGTGAAAGCGACATTTAAATTCCTCATCGAGCTGCCGACACATGCCTCCACTGCCGCCAGCAAGACTTATTCCATGGTCAGCTCAGCACTAGAGGCAGTGGAGCCTCCAGTCAGTCAAGAGAAAAATGTAGAGAAGTAATATAGAACAAATTAATTTATTTAAAGGAGAATGGGCGAATCTGGTCCAAGAACCTCCACTGATGAGACTTATATGTAATGAAAGCTTATGCTTTCTCTATGAATCTGGCAAAGTTCTATCAGATTCTGTCCCGGGGTTCTTTTTTTACAGCCATGTTTGTCCTGGCTAAAAATGTGATAAAATACAGTGGGAGCTAAAATCGGCTCAAGATTTGTTGCTGGATAACTAAGTCTACATAAATAATTATGTATCATATTGTATATCATTTTAAAGAGGATCTTTTCCAGAATCCGAGACATAAAAAAAAACAAAAAAAATCTTTTTGTAAGCGAATTATAGTCAATTTATATCTGCAGCGCCATTGTTTCTCGGTGGCTAAGTTCAAGTTTCATGCCTTTTACCCCTTCCAAAAGTATCTTACCGATTTTTTTTAATATTGCTTCCGGAATTTGATCTGAGTGATAATAACAAGAAAAATAAATAAACACCTCTCCGGTTAAGCTATTGCCTATTGCAAGAAATCGTCATCATTAGCAAGTCATTACGGTATTGCATATTATAAGCTTATCAGCAACTTGGAACTTGGTCCAAGAACCTCCACTGGTGAGACTTGCATGTAATGATAGCTTATACTTGTCCTATGATTCTGGCAAAGTTCTATCAAACTCTGTCCTAGGGTTTTTTACGGCCATGTTTGTCCTGAGTGTACAGTAGTGGACTGCAAAATCACCTCAGGATTTGTTGTCGAAAAACTATTTAACTAAGTCTATATACATAATTATATATCATAATGTATATCAATTTTAAAGGGGAAGGTTATCAGAATCAGAAACACAAATAAAAAAAATGCATTATGTAAACGACTTTTAGCCAACTCACGTCCGTAGCACCATTTTTCTCAGCAGCTACGTACGAGTTTCGCGCCTTCCAACCTTTAAAAAGGAGCCCAATCATTTTTTCCTTCTTCTGATATTGCATTCTTAACCTGACAAGTGACAACAAAGAAAAAAAAAATAGATACCATTCCGATAGAGGCCGCGTAAGCTATGGACCTATTGCAAGATAACGTACTCAAAGGCTAGTCATTATAATCCAACAGACGTAACATGATTAGAATGCGGGAGGACGCAAATGTAGTATGTTTTCTTTCACCACAATCTTGTTTTATTAATCCAGGCTTATATCTTGTCTTATAAACAATGTCGAATGGTACAACAAATGTATCGTAAACGTAAGGTTGCCTGGTAGTAATTGATACCTTGGCAATAAAGCCGCCTTTTGCACCAGTTATTGCCTGAACTTGTTTTATAAATGTGTTTCTTTTGTATACAATAGAGTCATTGTATTGCATCTTGATTAGAATGACTTATTTCTTGTTTCTCTCGTACTAAGCTGTATACTGTTAGTGTTAAAGAGACACATATTTCGTCTCTTTTGCATAAGGCGATGTACTACTTTTCCGTCCCGCCGCATTCTAATCATGTTACGTCTGTTGGATTATAATGACTAGCCTTTGAGTACGTTATCTTGCAATAGGTCCATAGCTTACGCGGCCTCTATCGGAATGGTATCTATTTTTTTTTTCTTTGTTGTCACTTGTCAGGTTAAGAATGCAATATCAGAAGAAGGAAAAAATGATTGGGCTCCTTTGGAAAGGTTGGAAGGCGCGAAACTCGTACGTAGCTGCTGAGAAAAATGGTGCTACGGACGTGAGTTGGCTAAAAGTCGTTTACATAATGCATTTTTTTTATTTGTGTTTCTGATTCTGATAACTTTCCCCTTTAAAATTGATATACATTATGATATAATATAATTATGTATATAGACTTAGTTAAATAGTTTTTCGACAACAAATCCTGAGGTGATTTTGCAGTCCACTACTGTACACTCAGGACAAACATGGCCGTAAAAAAACCCTAGGACAGAGTTTGATAGAACTTTGCCAGAATCATAGGACAAGTATAAGCTATCATTACATGCAAGTCTCACCAGTGGAGGTTCTTGGACCAAGTTCCAAGTTGCTGATAAGCTTACATGCAATACCGTAATGACTTGCTAATGATGACGATTTCTTGCAATAGGCAATAGCTTAGCCGGTCTCTATCGGAGAGGTGTTTATTTATTTTTCTTGTTATTATCACTCAGATCAAATTCTGGAAGCAATATAAAAAAAAACGGTAAGATACTTTTGGAAGGGGTAAAAGGCATGAAACTTGAACTTAGCTACCGAGAAACAATGGCGCTGCAGATATAAATTGACTATAATTCGCTTACAAAAAGTTTTTTTTGTTTTTTTTTTTATGTTTCGGATTCTGGAAAAGATCCTCTTTAAAATGATATACAATATGATACATAATTATTTATGTAGACTTAGTTATTCAGCAACAAATCTTGAGTCGATTTTAGCTCCCACTGTATTTTATCACATTTTTAGCCAGGACAAACATGGCCGTAAAAAAAGAACCCCGGAACAGAATCTGATAGGACTTTGCCAGAATCATAGGGAAAGCATAAGCTTTCATTACATATAAGTCTCATCAGTGGAGGTTCTTGGACCAAGTTTCATACAAAAGTGCCCATTGTCATTTATATTGTTTAATGAAAACATAAAAAAAAACTATTTGGCTATTTTATTTTTTTCCAAAAACCTGGTATGCAAAGTACTTGTAATCTTGGTTTGATAAAAAACAGGGCCTTTATCAATTTTGCTGTTCATCCTGATTTCACCTTTAATACAATTTCAGGGTGGCTGTTGCAAATAGACATACAAATAAATAGCCTGTTATTTGCCGTCTACATTCAACAAGACTGTGGTAGTATATGTATGTAATCAATACTAGTATTACATGTACATGTGATTTTCAAATATTCAATAATTTGAATATTCATTCAACAAGCAAAAACAAATAAAATAAATTTTGATTCAACCATAGTGTTTTCTTGTGGTAGAATGAGGTTAAGGTGAAAAAAAATAAAAAACCAACATACAAAAACAGCCCACAATTGTGGCACAGTTTGATTTATTCCTTTCTCAGTGTCACATATTTTACAACTTGTTGACTTATTCCCAGTACTGCCAGCCCATAAACATACTGATATCCCATCAAATTACAATACAATAATGGAGACTTATGCTAATATAAAATGTTTACTACTCTCCACATTCTCATTACATTATATAATTCAAAAATATTAAAGTTATTGTTCCATCAAGACTTTTCCAACAAATTGCTTATAAATCAATATATTTATGAATCTGACTGTACACACACGCACTTGAATCACAAATGGCAAAGTTTTTCAGGAATCCTGATTACTGTAAAATCAGCCTAACAACTATGTTATTTTTCTGATATTAAAATGTATATGAAACTGTCTAAGGACTCCTTAAAACAGGGAACAGGAAACACAGTCAATACAAATACACTAAGTAAGTGAAAAATAGAGAATGGATTTGTGCACGTCACAATGTTTCAATCACAAACAACGTCACTAAGGAATGGTCTTGATGCAGCCTGTTGTTACATTATGCTTTTATTTCATTGCTTAACAGAAGTGGGAGTCACACATTATTATGTACAGTTATTATTATTAACGTCGCTTTAAATGTTTTAGTCAAGAATATAATCATTATAAATTTATTAATTGAACAGAGTAGTAAAGAAAGAAATCATTGCTATTTATAATTGCAGCTGTAATGTAAATAAGAAATCCCACAGACATTTTTTGTACAACATCTAATAGGTAAAAAATATTATGTAATTTTTCAAGTATTGAGTTGAGCCAAAATATTCAAGGGAAGAATAATGTACTATGCTACAAAGTCAGGTGACTAGCCAGAGACAAGAAATAGGTATTTGTTTGAGAATATTTTATGACATGTGTACTAAATGATACAAAAAGTAATTTCATTGATATATGTTATTATGGTCACATATTTGTATAAAAAGAAACGTCTTGTCTGGCTTGCTTTGAGTGTCACATCTAATTCGTAGTAACATTGAGAAGTACGGGATAATCTCAATTAGACAAGTTGGCTCGGTCAGAGATATGGAGTATGCCAGTGTCCTGGGTTGGGTCCGAGGGTCGGAAGCTGGTGTAGTGCTGCGGAGAGCGTTGCTAGGCCGCAGTCTCCACTTCCATCGGCTCCTCCGCGCCGGTTTTCTTTTTCTTCTTCTTGTTTGCTTTTGCTGAAGAGTTCAGGAGGGACTGCAAATGCAAATAAATAAAATGTAATAATATATTTCTAAGGAGAGAAATTACGTATTCTTTAGGCAACAAATGAGTTCAGCATGTTTTGTTTCAACTGTTTAACATGTCGCAACGTTAGATATCCTCACAAATTACAAATTCGCGTTACGTCGCTAACATTTCCAGTCTCGCGTCAAACGTCTTCGCGTGCAGACGACTTTACTTTCTGTTATAATTTTTGTAGTCTACCCCCGGTGTCTTTGTTTGAAAATTGTTGAACGTTTTGAATTATGGGTGATACTAGTGAGGAGGACCCACCGTATAGTGATGTTAGTGTGGATACTAGTGCTAGAAGTGTGCGCCGAGTTATTTTAGGATCCTCACCTTTGCATGACTCAATTGGTGATATTTTGGAGGTTAGAACGGAGGAGAATCATATGTCTTCAAATTTAAAAAGAACAAGAGAAGAGTCAGGTGTAGTTGAAGATGATGAAGGGTTTGTTATGGTCACAAGAAGTAAGAAGCTTAATTTGAGACGATCTCCATCACAGGATGATAGGAATTTACCACCAACCAATGAACAGTTACCTACCTTTTATGAAGTTGCAGTTTCCTCTACAGACCCTCTTCCTAAACAATTGGCTATAGCTAAACTACTAAAGACAGAGAACATAAGAGATATTATAAAAGTTACCTATAAAAATCCATGTAAAATCCTCATCAGGTTCAAGTCTAGTGATGCCGCAGATAATTTTATGAGTAATGAAAATATTAAAAGAAAAGGTTGGAGCTGTAGAAGAACTAATGATGTTATTTACTCTTATGGTGTGGTAAGAGAAATAGATATTGATATGGAGGAGGAAGAAATAAAAGAGATTTTGGAAAGCGATGTAGAAATAAGTGCTGTCAAACGACTTTTAAAAAGGAGCCAGAATGGTGATTGGGTGAAAAGTGAGACAATTCGCATCGCTTTTCAAGGAGCCACCCTACCAAGATATGTCAAAGCATATGATAGTCGTTTGAGTGTAGAGTCATACATTTTTCCGGTAACACAATGCTCCAAATGTTGGAAGTATGGACATGTTAAAAATTTTTGCCCATCTAAATCACAGATATGTCCAAAATGCAGTGAAACACATGAAAATTGTACGACTGACCAGTATAAGTGTGTGAATTGTAAAGGAGCGCACATGTCATTTCTTAAAAGTTTATGTCCGGCCTTTTTACGTGAGAGACAAATACGCCTACATATGGCTAAACACAACTGCACATATAAGGTGGCTTTAAAAAATATATCTGAAGAGAAGAAAAGGATGGACTTGAATGACAGAACACGTTTTTTGAATGAAGAAGATGAACTACTTAATTTGCTCTGCAATGGTGAAGCACCGTCTTATGCCGACGTAGTTAGTGGGAGATGTACTGAAAATATAGAAGAAAGTATGGAAATTCAGGAAACAGTCCAAACCCATGACGTGCACAAATCAAACTCAACTAAAACAAATAAACAAGTTGTAAACAATAAAAAGAAAACGAGTGGAAAACTAAATAAAAAGACCAGACACTCTGGTGAGCCCTCTATCGCGATATATACAGATGAGGATAAAAGTTCTGACTCTGAAGACATAAACAACTCCCAGGGAAAGACCAGACAAGAAAGAAAAGGTATTTTAGAGAGATTTTTAGAGAAGTTGAAAGAAATTGTTACATTAGAAGTTGAGTTTGAAGCCAAA
Organism: Pectinophora gossypiella; assembly: GCF_024362695.1. Taxonomy (NCBI): domain Eukaryota; kingdom Metazoa; phylum Arthropoda; class Insecta; order Lepidoptera; family Gelechiidae; genus Pectinophora; species Pectinophora gossypiella. The sequence continues at coordinate 1,740,654 of NC_065412.1, read as the reverse complement.
ATCAAGATGTTTATTGAGTATATTTGGAGCGAAGTTAAGACCTTTTTACAGAAGTACATTACGGTTGAGATGTTGATGCAGTTACTTAAAACAAATTATAATGGATAAGTGCACAAATAAAAAGGAGTCTATAAAAATATTTCAGTGGAATGCAAATAGTTTAAAACCTAAAGTACATAACTTGGAACTTCTTTTATCTCAAGAAAAAGTCCACTTAGCTTTTATAAGTGAATCTTGGTTATCAGAAGAAGATTCCATCAGAATAAACCAATACAATACTTTTAGAGTGGATAGAGAAGAAGACTTTCATGGAGGCGTCTGTGCAATAACACATAAATCAATTAAGGTTATACAGACAAATCAAGATATTGGTAATTCCGCAATTGAAATGTTAGTGCTCAGAGTATTCAATGTTAAAGGCCTTAAAAATATAATTTTGATATACTGTCCACCTTCCGCTCGAACAACCCAACAGGACTGGAACAAGGTCTTTGAACTTTTCAGCTCGGAAACTCTGATTGTTGGGGATATGAACGGCCACCACTGTCTTTGGTCAGTCAAAAGTGATAGAAGAGGAGAACAAATATACCAAGCAATGTTTGACAACGATTACATTTGTTTAAATGATGGAAGTCACACTAGAATCCGAATGGTCAGTGGTGTTATGCAACAGACTACACCAGATATCTCCTTTGCATCTGCTGACATCGCAATAAAGTTTTCTTGGGCTTCGAGCAATGAAACGCTAGGTAGCGATCACACAATAATTAAAATGAAGATGGGTTTTGAAAAGGCTGGTGTACATATAAAAAAGCGAAACTTCAAACAAGTTAACTGGGACCAGTATAAAGAAAAATTGGAAAATGTATTCAAAAACAACATCGTTAATGGCAATACTCAGCAATGCTACGACCGGTTCATAGACGCTATCCAGACCGTGGCTGACGTCACTATCCCATGGGTCAAAATAAGCGAAGATCCCGCTTCCAACTTCCGACCAAAACCTTACTGGAACAGCAACTTGTCAAAAGTTATAGCTGAGAGGCGCCTCGCTTTAGCTAAAGTACGACGTAATCCCATCCCCAATAATTATTCATTATACAAGAGAAAACTTGATCAAGCTGACGCATACACCAAAAAGGCACGATTTGAGGGGTGGGCAGAATTTTGTTCAAGCATTGACCACGAAACATCTTCATCAGACATGTGGCGTAAAATGAGGTGGATGAAGGGACAGGGGTCTGGAAATGGTGTAGTCGACCCCTCAAGGGCAGAAGAACTTTTATATTCGCTCACGCCTGATAGCGTCGAAGAACCAATTCCTTCCTTGTCCAGTTCACATCAATCAGGATCAGTTCTGGATAAAAGCATTACTTTAGCGGAATTAGAAAATAGCTTGAAACGTAAAGATACATCTCCAGGGGCAGACAATATCTCCTACTCCATGCTATACCATTTACCAAAAAACGCGAAACAGCTTCTGGTTTATTTGTATAATTTGATATTGGATACCGGTGAAGTGCCAAACCAATGGAGAGACGTATTGATTGTTCCCATACCCAAACCTGGACGGGACCCAAGCTCAGCATCATCTTTGAGACCTATTTCTTTAATGTCATGCCCATGCAAAATATTTCATCTTATATTATTGAAGAGAATGGAATGGTATATGGAGAGTAGGAATATACTCCCCGCTTCCACGGTTGGTTTTAGGCGAGCGAAATCATGCATGGATTGTCTTACAAGTTTGGTATCTAATATTCAGGTGGGTTTTGCCAATAGCAGTCCAACTGTGGCTTGTTTCTTGGACGTCACGAACGCGTATAATAATGTCAGTATTGCTGCTTTAACTAAAATTCTGGGAGATATGGGTATTAGCTACAGAATATGTATTTATATATGGAACTTTTTGTCTAACAGGCAGTGTAAGCTAGTGACAAATAGTAAAATTTTAATTAGAAAATCATGCAGAGGGTTAGCTCAAGGAGATCCAATGTCACCATTGCTCTTCAATATTGTTACCAAAAATTTGAGCCAAAACATGATCAATGTGTGTTTTTCACAATATGACTTTGTTATTTATAAAACAGTGCAAAACAATAATGTAAATTCCACTATTCTAGATTTAAGTAATGCAATAAGTGTTATGATAAAATTATTAGACAGTATAGGCCTGGACTTATCTGAAAAGAAAAGTAATTTGTGTGTGTTCACTAGGTCGAGGAAAAGGGTGACTTTTGATAATATCATTATTAATGGCGTTTCGATTAGAGCACTCGAAAAGGTAAAATATTTGGGACTATGGCTGGATTCCTCGCTTAGATGGAGCGCTCACATAAAAGAGACCTGTGAAAAATGTTACAAACATCTCAATGTTCTGAAAATTTTAGCTGGGAGCTGTTGGGGTGTCCATCCCAAGCACTTACGTCGACTGTATATTTCACTGGTAAGAAGTCGCCTTGACTATGGAAGCTTTTTGTATGGAAACTCGGCAGAAACACATCTGAATAAACTAACTTTAGTCCAAAACAGAGCATTGCGAGTTTGTGGCAGTTTTATCCGTAGCACACCCATCCATGTAATGGAGAGCGAGTTATCTATTCCACCCCTGTTTGTCCGACGGTTTTGGCTTGGATGTCGCTATTGGTTGAGAAATGCTTCTTACTCCAATGGTAACATTATTGATCAAGTTGAAAAGCTATCAGATGTTAGACGGCATTGGAATGAAAAAAATATGCCTATACTCATAAAGGTTAATGATAAACTTAAGGACAAGGAATTGTGTAAGAGCGAGCGGCTGGAGATGTATCTTATGGATGTATGGGTGTCGTATATTGACATAAAATCATGCATAAACCTAGAAATCCGGGGTTTATCTTCAGCCAAACGCAACTACAATAATATGCAATTAAAGTCTATCACTTTGCAAGAGTTAGGTGCTAAATATCACGACCACTACAAACTCTATACAGATGGTTCTAAGGGCAGTAGGGGAGTTGGAGCTGCATTTTACGATCCTCAAATGGATATGTCAGTTTCTCTTAAACTTAATGGCAGTAACATCTCAATCATGCGAGCTGAATTGGTTGCTATCCATGAGGCCCTCGCTTATGCGCAAGAGAGGTCCATAACAAGAGTGGTTGTTTTGACTGACTCCAAAAGTGCCCTACAACATATTGCTCAGTGCGCCTCGGGCTGCCGAGGTGCACAGGTAGCATATGACATCCTTAGGATTGTCCATGACGTCCAGAAAATTGGCTCATCCATTGCATTACAATGGGTACCATCTCATATAGGGTTGAGAGGCAATGAAATGGCAGATCGACTTGCCAATGATGGAGTTTGTAGTGGTCGGGATGTGCTATGTAAACCATACGCCTCTGAACTGTTTCGAGATATCAGAACTATTTGTTACCAAAGATGGCAAGACTACTTTATAGAACGCTCGGCAGACAAAGGCATATGGTATAGATCTATACAAAACCTGCCAAATATCAAACCTTGGTTTGATGGTGCTGGTTTGTCGAGGGGCACTTTAATTTCGGCATTTAGAGTTCGTTCTGGTCACATGCCACTTAATAAATTTTACTTTTTAATGAGGAAGAGGGACTCGCCCAATTGTACACGCTGTGGGACTGTCGAGGATCTTATGCATTTCTTGGTGGAGTGTGACCGTAACAAACAGATTAGAAGGAAATTATTCCACCAAAATCTACATGGAGGAGAGATTGTGTGCCTCTTGGCAGATCCAGTGTCCGTAGCGGCAAGGCTTGTGTATAAATACTGTACTGTGTCTCTTAGGAATAACAATCCCTGAACAGCATGGTGTAGTGCTGTAATGGTATTCTTTTGTAGATTGATGATTTGATCATCATTAAACGCTCTAAACTATGAGGCTGGCATAACCACCAAGAGTGGCTCAAGCCTCGACAAAAATTAGATATAAAAAAAAAAAAAAAAAAAAAATTTGTTGCTTAATGAAATGATGCTTGATTTTAATACATGAAAGTAAAATGTAGTGATGGTTCAAACCGAAATGCGCAATTGGACACAAGTCGGCTCAAAAAGACCACAATTTTATACCCTCCGAGTGCTGCTTGTTACAAAACACATCAAGTGGAAGTGTCTTGAAACATTATAGGGATATAAAAATGTTACAACATGCAACATGCAGTTTTAGTCTTGTAAACCATCTCAATTTCTGTTAAGTGTTTTCAAACTTTGTAATCCAATCGAGACATAGAACAGGAGGGGAAGTCTCCTCTTAGTTTTATCATAATGTACAGACATCAAACAAAGTTGCTACGAAATGACATGCACGGCACACCAATTGCCTTACGCATCTCACTACTATGCTTTGGGGACGTCTGCGCTCAACAACTACCTTTATCTTATAAAATAATGTAATTGCTTAAAATAAGTATCAAAATAAATGCATCAAATAAAATATCCTATATACGTGGACCTATTTTGGCGTGGTTATAACATGAACGTTCAAAAAGCGAGACTAAAGTTTTTGCCCACATCGCATTTCTCGGCACTATCAACATGGGGCTTATATCGAGGGCTTCGATCGAGTGACGCAGAGAATGCTATCTACGTAGATAAACGTCGTACGGGTAATGGTCGAAGCCTTCGATAGCGCTGCCAAAGAGTCATAACAAGTAAACATACTAAAAAAAGGTATAATATTGCTCACATTAAGTTCAGGGTCCTTGATAGAGCGCTCGCTCTTGCAGGTGCTCTTGTCGAAGGGCAGGCCGGTGATGCGGTGCGTGCCGCTGGGCAGCAGCAGCGCCGTGAACTTGAACTGCGCCACCAGCTCGCCGGGACGCTCGTACAGCACCTATGTACAACATAACATACCATAACAATGTTGCAATGTATTTTTATGGTTAAACCATATCTGACAGCGTGTCACGCGTGCATAAGCGTGCTATAGCCTCGTCGATTCTATTGTCTCTGGAAATCTCGACCTAAAGAGAATTGGCAAAATCTTGCCTCATTGACAGATTTTTCAATACGGCTTTGGATTATTGTATTTTTTAATGATAAATGGTTATCGTTATCTGTTTTGTACATGTAGTAACTCCTAACAGCATTTGTACACATAAAAATGAAACAAATAGCTTAAGAAGTTACATTGCTGTGCCCTGTGCTTGTACCAATTTTACTATCAACTAGTGAAACTGGAAAGATTCAGGGACATGATTGATACATGAATAAGTTTCTAAAAGATATCTGGAGTTACGACACAACCCAGACACTCCAACTTCCCAGGTGCGTGCGAGCGAGTCAGACAGTCTGAGACGAGAGGAGACTGGTTTCCCGTGAGAAGGCCGACTTCTCACTGAATGAATGATGGACATACCTGGAAGGGTTCGATCAGCTTGTGGTTGACGCATTCGACGACGCCGAGCCGCGCGCTCGTCTCCTTGTCGAAGTGGCGCAGGTTGAACGGCATGTTGCCGTGCTTGTTGCGGACCTGCGCAGACCATACTTGTTTAAGTTAGAGATTATGACAAAAGATACTATGTTTTATGCTGAGGCTAACCTAGTTAGTATCACCTCATCAGTCTAAGAAATATTAGTAGTAGTATTCAATATTTCGGATAGATGGCGCTGGTATAGACATAATGACGTTATGGATAAAAAAATTCGCATGGACAGGATGAGTACCCAGTGTTGTAAGGTTAACACACTTTTCCTGGCTTGACAAAGAGTGTATGGGTTCAAGTCCCGTTCGAGTCAGATATATTCTCTTATATACCATCTGCCTAGACCTAGAAGTCAAAATATATGAAACCTTACTACTTTGTTGTCTGTTTTGAAGCAATCTTTTCCATTTACCTAAGTAATGTAAATATTACCGGCCTTTTGCGGTTCTTTAGTAACTCAATTTTCATTGGACAAGATGGTCAGGTATTTAGGAAAATTTAAGAGAAATGGAAATATATACAAACCTCACTGTAGAACATTCTCGAAGCCTTCAATTTCAGTTGATACACCTCATCAGTTTTCTTATATATTGTACACCGTGTGTCCATCTCGCGACCCTACAACAACACCTTTTATAAGTAGCTTGTTGAAACCAGCTGAATATAGACATTATAAAATGAATTATTTGTCAGTAACATTTATAACCATAATGCATGGGAGCATTACAGTCAGAATATCACTGTTTGCTGTCCCCTGAGTACTGCCAGATCAGCTATTTGAGACTAAACTGGAAAGAATTCAGGGCCTTCTTACATACTATACAAAATAACGATCTTCTAGAAGATCGCAATTCTATTCTATTGCTAGTCAGATATAATTGAAAATATTGCCAACAATTATTCTTAGATTTGAGTTAATTCCTTACACTATTTTTAATATTCTAGATAACACAAAAAAATCTGTTCACAAGAATAAATTAAAAGTGAAGTTTCATTAATGGACTTTTAAATTATCACAATAGATCTTATAAGGTTGAAGTGGCCATTCCAGTTGTGTCTCTTCTTTATATAATATGATAAGTTTTATTAAGTTTATAATAAGTTTAATTAAACAATTTATCTCAAACAGAAATATTTATAGAAAAGATTGGATTAGGTCTTTGCCTTTCAGATTTAAGAACAATAGAAAAATGCTAATATGTGACTACTAAATGAAACATTTGAATAAAGGCTTATATTATAAACAATTTATCTACTAACCACACCCTCTCCAGTAGAAACCAAGACATCCATGCCATACACCTCGTAGGTCTCAAATGTGGCTTTCTCATGTTCCTTGCGCTGCGCCTCAGAGGGGTTCTGGATGATGCTCTTCTCCCCGTCGATGCGGAACTGCTTCAGCTGGTGCGACAGCATGCCCTCCACTGGCTTGCAGCCATACTCTGCACTGATCTTCTGGATCACCTCTGTGACTTGGTAGTTCTGGAAAGAAAAATGTGTTTGTGAAAATTTCAGTGTCTGCCAAAGAATTATGTAATGCATGTTCTTGGTATTACATAAAATCAAAAATTGTTTAACAGAAGTGTTAGGCAAGAGGACAACTTGAAACTTAAGGGCAGGGTTTTACTGAAATTGATGTACATCAGATTTTCTTGTAAGTGTCTGTCTTGTAAGCATTTCTTGTGAATGTGAAATAATCTAATGTGAAATTAAATAAATAAATCTAAAGAATATATAATTGTACCTATATGTGTGTGTGTGTGCAATAATGTGTTTTAACATTATTATTATAACATAAATTTAGCTATGATTTGACTATCTATTATAACTGTTTACTTTGTACATATCCATGATAATAATGTACAAAACAAGATAACTTTTTTATAAATAACAATGTTACTCAAAGAGTTATTATTAACAATAATAACTGATTACCATTATCTTTTTGTATTTGTAGTAACTCTAGTCTACATATGTCTAAAAATATGATAAATGGCTAAAGAGAGTTACATTTGTTTACCCTGTGCTTGTACCAACTTAACAATTGAGAGCTGAAGTTGGAAAGATTCAGGGATTTACATGTTAGTATTTAGATTTGATGAAAAAAATTATTGAATTAAGAAAGAAAGGCCAGAGAGTTCTCATATCTAATACATTAGATAGGTCCCTTACTTATCTACGAAATAGAGATTGAAAAATCTTTCTTCAACTTTCAACAACATTCGAGTGCAGTTAATTAGAAAACCAGTACAAACTTTCACCTTTTAATATGTAAAGTCTTATTTTTCTATTGTGTGGGTTATGATGTGGAATACTAACTTTATCAACCTTAGTGTCAAGAGATATTATTGAGCCACCAAAGGCTCATGGCTCATGTAATAACTATGGTAATGTAAAGTGTGTATGTCTTACCTCATTGCCAGGTCGCAGCAACCTCAGGGCAGCTTCACTGGCCAGGTGAGCGGCCAGCAAGACATCGGCAGCTCTGCCGGACACCTCGCCCCCACCAACAGCCACTGTGTGTGCAGCCACAGCAATGAATCCATCAATGTGTGCTCCTAGGTCGCTGAAAATTTTAACCAGGATTCAAAACACACCGCCCAAAAGGGTAGGCAGGGGAATATGTTCTATGGTTTTCATTTGCCAACCACAGATTGTAACTGCAAAATAACTCGTCTTTTGTCTTATCAACAATTTCCATAATGATAGTCTACAGGAGTAAATAGTTTAAGTGTTATAATAATATCATTACAGTAACAAAGAAATTCCACTTTGTTACACATCATGAACTGCAAATAACATGTGAAATACATGAATGAGAATTTGCAGTTTTGTCATACACACAATGCTTCTTGACATTGAAATGCAAATAGTAGCTAGGCAGCTACGAACTTATGCACTAACCTGATTATACATTAGGGTAGGTATCTACATAACCTATGTTGGGAATAACTCACATTTTAGCCAGATCACCCGCCTTCAGGATATAATCGCTTTCACTAGGGATTGGCGAGAAGTGACATATACAGTTGTTCACGGACACACATGTCGAAAAGGCAATGCCTTTTTTGGAGTCCTTTTCTTTTTTAAAAACCTTCGATGTCTCCTCTAAGATCATTCTGTCGCCGAACTCGCAAATCTCCCGTGCGGACGCGTCTGGCACGCATTTTGCAATTATTTGCTCTAGGACACCTGAAATGAAAAATCGTTTATAAATGAACCAGGAAGACAAAATAACTTGGCAAGTTAGCGGCACATTGCCCGCATGGCCAACAACGATGACACGCGTCCAGCGGACCTACGTGCACTACAAATTTAAGGCAAATCAAACAATTCCTGAGCAGTTCTCACATTGTACTTGAACTCCACAATAACTTACGGTTAACAATCTGTCCTGCAAGCTTATACTTGGTTACAACCAAGTCTTCTGCGATCGTTTTTTCGACTTCCTTGTCGTCAGCCATTTCTCAAAACTGTGGTTAGGTATTGATACTATTTTCTGATTGGTTGGTTTACGTATAGTCACGTGACAGTGACGTCACGATCTCAGTCACGATATTAAAAATGGCGGGTAAATAAATAATTTTCATGAAATTCCATTAACTATTTATAATTCCGTAAAAGTCCTTGAGTGTTTACAAATAATTAAATATAGAAAAGAAAGCTAAGATAAAATAAATTGTGGTTTCTGTGATTTAACTACCATTTATTCACAAAAAAAACAAACAGTGTATTATAACATACTTCAAACGTGAATGATGTGATTGGTTGAAATAACACATATTCTTTACGATCTTTGAGATCCACCAATGAAAAGTTGTTGTAAAATGTGTCATCCAACCATTCATTCAATTTCCAAACCATTCAATTCTATAATCGATTTGACGCAAATATTTTTTAGACGAGGGTGGACGAAGCTTTGGTACGAAGTATTTCTTTTATTATTTATTTGCTACTGGCAAGCAGGTATGCGTTTTTTTACGGAACAGCCATAACGCTAAGTGATGCGAACGACAAGATATTTTGATAAAGATTAAATTCGTATTTCTATCGCTGTTTTTCTATCACTTCTAAAGCTTATTTCTGCAAATAAAATTCTGCACAGCTGTAAAATGTCAACAATTTTGGCGTGCCGTGTGTGGTTTTGTGTTTCCCTAATCAGAAAGTTATTAGTTTTAAAATTACAATAACGCATTATACCTGTGTTGTTCACAATAATAGAAATGGCTAATTCAGAAGAACTACTAGCCATGTTAGATGATAAAATAAATTTTGGTCAGGAACTTATGGTTAAATTGCAATCGATACAGGATATCGACGGAGTAATGAAATTGCAAAGAAAAATTCGTCAGGAAGTAGAGTTTCTTAAAAAGGTAATTACTTAATTCAGTTTCTTGATTTAATACTTGAAACTACTTGAAAAATTAAGAAAACAATGTCTTTTCACACTGATGATATTTGATAGGGACCTTACATATTTCATAACAATACTTTTCTATTGCAGTTACAAAAATCCAAGAAGGTCAAAATTGAACAACTTGCTTGTTCAAATCTTCGGCATTTAGGAGCAATGGTTGAATGTGCATTGAGACCGGGAGTGGTAGCAGTTTGCAAGATATTCCACATTAATGATGAAAGCAAGCTTGTCATTGATATTATTTGTGATGAAGGCAAAACATGGTGTAAAGGTAATTATTGTAACTATTAAAAGGTACATGTTCTACAAAACATCTTAGAACCTTTGCACAATTTTGTGCAAAATTGCATAATATAATTTTGCTTAGATTTGGGTACCTACTCACTTATTCCATTAAATCTGGCGTACCTTCTTTATTTATACAATTTTTTTGTTCCAGTAATAGCACGAAATCCAAAGTCTCTCTCTGCATTAAGTTCTGGAAATGCCTCTTATGGTGCTCGATCTATTCTTGATCAAGCAGAAGATTACATAGAATGTGCAAAACTGTACCCCTGCATGTATCAACTGCCAAAGGTATGCAATGATAAAAACTTAAAATAATATAATTACTTTTATAAAAACTGCAGTTACTTGTTTATTCTTATTGTTACAGGTAGTGTTTGAATTTGTTAGTGGAATTGAAGAAAGTTTAGCAAACAGATTGAAAGCGGTAGGAGTTATAGTAAAAGGAGAAATCTTGGCAGATTCGAATCCAATAGAGGAATATGATGACTCATTGGATTCTGAGTCAACTGACAATGAATCAATACATGAAAGGTAATTTTGTTTGAAGAAAAACATTGAACATTTAGTAGATCACAATTTTTGTTTACAGTTATGCAATTTGAAGAGATCTCTTATAGATTGTCTACCTTTTGTTTTGTCTATTGTTATGTATATGTTACTGTGTCTGTGTGTGTGTGTGTGTACAAAGAATAGACAATAGTTATTGCTTCTAATTTCAAATTTCAGACAGCCAACCACTCTGCAAGAAGTTTCAGAGTGCATATCATCACATCCAGAAATCACAACACTTAACTTAGATGTGACAGCAATGATGGCATATGTGAGTAACATGACGAATGGACATTGCAACTATGTGTTTAAGCAAGAAGTGCTGACGCAGCAGTCTGAATGGGATGCAGAAAGACCAGTGAAACCTATTTTGGATAAATTATTTGAAGGTAACACTAGATAAAAATGTTTTTTGATGGTAAACAATTTTACCTTACTTGTAGAACTATTTCTAGTGTAATTTTGATTTCAGGAAAGACATTAATCTGTTGCAATACTGCTTGGGATGATTTCCAAAAAATTGTTAACACACTTGGAGGACCTATGGAAAAGATAAGGACAGCAGAGTTAAAACAAAGGCTTACAGTATTTCCGGATGATTATGGAGGTAATAATTGCAATCACGAACATTCCATCATCTCCCTAGCATTAGCATTATCACCTAGCATTACCATGGCAATCAGGAACTTTCTATTCTATAATTATTCATGTATAAATATATTATGTTATTGTGACTGTATTAGGTGATTAAATGTATTTATTTCTTTTTTTCCAGGGACTGATGACTATCCAAGACATAATTTAAAAGTGAGAGGACATGTTCGATTGCGGTCTAAAATAATATTTAATTTTGGTCACAGGGTGAAGGCATTAACAGTATCTGCAAATGAAGGTTTTGTTCGAGCAGCAAAACAACAGGTTAGTAGATATGTAACTTGGTAGGTAGCTAACTTCTTCTTCTTATCGTGAGGGTAGTGAGGGATTACCAATCTCATCAACCCTGGTGTCAAGATTATGATTGAGCTGCCAAAGGCCCCTGACATGGCTCATGGTAGGTAACTTGATCACAAAGTACGATATATGTGTCTGTCAATGTCCCAAATAATACAAATTGACTTTAAACTGAATAATACGTAATTACTTTTATTTCAGGGTGTAACATATGCAGCATTTATTCACGAATCAAGGGCGCTTACGGAAGGAAAAGAAGCTTCCGCCAAGAAAATAATCTTATGACCATTTGGCTTATTTTAAGTTAGTGCATTTTGTAACAAGTTAATACGGAAGTCTGCTTGGAGATATGTATCGCTTTTTTGAATGGGTGGCCTTCCATCTTATACAATATAATGTGAGATCAACATTTTACTGCTGTGGTGATATTTTTGTTATTATTCCAAACATTAATATTTTTCAATAAAACCATTTATATAACTTGTTAATTTGTTTGTTAACTTTTAGGTAGTCCATTTTTTCCTGCACCTATAAATGAATCATATTGTTATCAAAAACCATTCTTTTCTTCTCTTAGCAAAGATCATAAATAAATGCCTTGCTCGAAGAACTGCAACAGAGCAATATTATCAAAAATATAGTTGTACCTTTTGGTAGAGTTAGCTGACAACCCAAAACAATATGTCACTGTCAAACTGACATTACGGTCAGCTGTTGTGTGTTGGGTACTCAGAACAATAACTAAAGCATAGAAGGAAGGCTAAAATAAGAATTCAGAAACTATAAACCGGCTCTCTTCTAGCTTACGACACAAACTATGAGTGAGAAAAGGACAAATGATTCGCTCTTTGCTTCATTTTTTCCGAGGTTGTCACAACATGAAATGTCATTTGGACCTATTGGACTCATTTTAACTCGGCCAAATACATAGTAACATACATAAGAAGATTTTACTTATATTTACCGAACTATTTGACACGGTCGCGTCAACTGTGTTTACGAGTGTCTTGTGTTCAGATTGTTTTAAGTGATAATTTAACAATATTTTTCCAAATAAATGGAAAGAAACTTTTATTTATATCAAATAATTGAGTGTCTCGACTGTGTGACATTATGTCTTGTGTGGTATGGGGCTGCAGCTCACATTCAGGAAGAAAAGAAAATAGCCAACAACTTCTGTCGTTTCATCGGTAAGTTTTTTGTAATTTTCTAGTGAAATGTGAACTGCTGAACAATTTTAGGAAAGTAATATGTTTTGCTGAATAGATTTGTAGCATAAAATATTTGAGATATCCATTATATTATACGTTTCATCGATGAATACGGAATTGATTTGAGGTTATGTTGATTGTCCATAGTGATGTACTAAAATTATCGATACTTTTAATTTTTAGATTTCCTGTAGACGATAACAAAGAGAAAGAATGGATAATTCGCATTAATAGACGAAATTGGATTCCAAATAAGTACAGCCGTATTTGCTCGAAACATTTTACTGCGGATTCATTTATGTGTGTTCCTAATTCAAAGTGGAGGCGTCTTCGAGACGATGCTATTCCTACATTGAACATTATAGATCAGACAGATGAAATGGTGTTTAAATTTAAATTTCAGCCTAGCCTGCATCATCTCACTGCTGGATAGATAGATAAGATATTTGTATCATGTTATCACAACACGTTTATACTATCTATCATTCAACTACATATTATTATGTACTTAATAAACTTAGTATATACTAAGTCTGTAGTTGTTTTATGTCTAAACAATTATGAGTTGTACACGTTTTATATAAGTAAATTATTATTATCTTTGATTTCAGATATTAAATCCAAAAGTGTCGACTGGATTTACATGAAAAGGTATATCAAATAATTTTCTTTTTTTATATTTTTAACATGATATACATATATAGAGTGTATAATTCAACCAGCTGCACAATGCACTTAAATCAGATATATTTTACTTTTATTTTTATAGATTATTTTGTACATATACTATTTTAACATTATTATTAAACTTTATTTCAGTCAGTTCAAGAAGACGAGATGAAAAATTTAAAAGAAAAGCTGAACAAGTCCCGCCTCAAGATCAAACGACTTAATGAAAAAAAAAACAATGTGACAGGGTGTCACAAAGACAGTTTCTAAGCAAATTGACACTGTTTAGAAATTAATAAATTTGTATTTATTGTAAATATAATGTACATAATTAATAACGTGTGAAATAAATACTTGCTAATGAAAATGAACAGATTTACGATCTAATTTATATTTCATTTTACCTCCTGTTCTTATTTACTCCTACTCCAACACTCCAGGTTGATACGAACTGCGCCCAATAAAGAATGTAATGAATGTTATAGATTTGTGTAAGCGACTTAGATAAATCTTGACTAAACCTTCCTTTACAAATACAAATATACTTTATTGCACACAACATACAATACTTACAAGTTTTACACGAAAGATACAGTACACCACCTACCTACCTTTTACTTTCCCTTTCTGTTCTCTTATGAATACTTGTATGCCGTATTTTTTTAAGTATAATGCTATATCTAGTAGGTACGAGTATGGTAATCCTATTATTGAAACAGCTTGTAGCCCTAGTAAAGACCGCCATTTTATGTTTACAGAGTGGCACGTTTTTTCTGTAGGTATTTCCAGTCCATACTCTTTTCTATGTCTATGGCGTGACCCCATCGGGCCTCTTACCGTCTGTGCGGCTTAGACCCGGCGGCGGCGGTTCCAATTTGCACGGCACGTCGATCGACACCAGTGCACGGCGGATGACATCATAAATAAATTCGAATATTACAAAATACTTACCGATGAAACGATAACAGTTGGCTATTTTCTTTCCTTCCTGAATGTGAGCTGCAGCTCCAAACTAATATAAACCAGACAATATAATCCAAAAATGGTTAGATACTTACCTATCAGAGACAGAGTCTCCTTTCATCAAGAAGATAATTGCATCCTACAAAAAGAAATCTTGTAAAAAAAATTTATCGACATTAATTGTAAGTAAATTTAATTTTATCGACATATTACTAAAGTGAAACCCAACACTAGGCAATGAAAAACTTGTGACAACCTACGAAATTACGAAACAATTTTTGTATATGCGTCTTTGTCTAACATTACGCCGGTTCCGTAAGATAAAGTAGAGCAGAATTATAGAGTTCTGTTGCTATTTTAGCCTTCCTTCTATGCTTTAGTTATTGTTCTGAGGTTGGGTAGTTCGTTGATTTCAAAACTGCTCAATGAATTTCTGTATTTATTTATCATTTTAGTGAAATGTGTATTGTAATTTGTAGTAAAAAGATAAACCGCGGATATAACAACGATATTGCCGTAATCTCAAGTTCAACAGTATAGTAATGGCCGATGAAGGGGCCGAAGTTATTGACTCGCAAATAATCGCAGAAAACGTTGGTTTTCTCGACAATTGTTTCGATAATTCGTTTGCACTACAGTCTTCCATAATCGTGGTGAAGGAGTATGTTGCAGAAGGACAAAATGAGCAGTCTTCTCAAAAGTTGTATGGAGTTAAATCGAGTAAGAACATTCCTACTGTTAAGAAAAACCAATCTATTGTTTTTAACTCCAGTACGAGTACAAATGCTGAATTTGTGTCTCAAATAATAGAAAAAGATAAAGTTGTCAATAAAAATTTGAAAGCTTGGGGCTTACCCCAAGATATCGCCAGAAAATATGAAGAGAGAGGTATACAAGAGATGTTTGACTGGCAAGTAAGTTGTTTAGGTAACCCAAAAGTGCTTATGGACTGCTGTAACCTGGTCTATTCAGCTCCTACGTCTGCAGGGAAGACTCTAGTTGCTGAGATATTAACAATTAAAACTATTTTGGAGAGGCAAAAGAAAGTTATAATTATATTACCTTTTGTTTCTATTGTAAGAGAGAAAATGTTTTACTTACAAGATATTTTATCTAGCTCTGGTATAAGAGTTGAAGGTTTTATGGGATCCCAGTCACCTCCTGGTGGGCTGCAGGCTGTGCATGTGGCTGTTTGTACCATAGAGAAAGCAAACAGTTTGGTAAATAGACTCTTGGATGATGGTAATATATCAGAGCTGGGAGCTGTTGTGGTTGATGAGTTACACCTCCTAGGGGATCCACATAGAGGATATATATTGGAGCTTCTACTCACTAAAATTAAGTATGTGTCATCTAAATTAGATGATGTACAAATTCAAGTAGTAGGCATGTCCGCTACTCTCCCCAATCTGGAGGTACTAGCACATTGGTTAGAAGCAGAACTTTATATAACACAATTCAGGCCAATCCCTTTAGATGAATTCTGCCTTATTGGCAACAAACTTTATGATAAATGTGGGAAGTGTATAGATACCATAGATAATAAAGTGGTTGAAGATGGTGATAATGTGCTGAAGATATGCTTAAACACAATCAAGGAAGAATGTTCAGTTCTGATATTCTGTATGACTAAGAATAGATGTGAAAACTTAGCACAGAGCATTGCAGGTTCATTCTACAAGCTAGGGTGTTCTGGTAATGAAATGGGACAGGTATTAAGACAACAATTAAAGTCCGATAGTATTTCAGAAGTTTTAGAACAATTGAAGAACTGTCCAGTGAGCTTAGACCAAATTTTAAAAAACACCATTTCATTTGGTGTTGCTTACCATCATGCAGGTTTAACTTTCGATGAAAGGGACATTATTGAAGGTGGATTCAAATCTGGGGCGATACGAGTTTTAGTTGCGACGTCGACTTTGAGCTCTGGCGTCAATTTGCCGGCTAGAAAGGTCATCATCAGGTCACCAGTGTTCCAAAGACATCCAATCAATATATTGACCTACAAACAGATGATTGGTAGAGCTGGAAGGATGGGCAGAGATACAAAAGGAGAAAGCATTTTGATCTGTACAGAGGCAGAGAAACAGATTGGTTTTGATCTGATGATGGGAGCTTTGGATCCTGTTAAGAGCTGTATAGAAAGTGAAGATAAGTACATGAGAGCTGTGCTTGAAATGATTGCAAGTCAAGTTGCTTGCACTAAAGCAGAATTAGACTTGTATTCTAAGTGTACTTTATTATTTACACAGCAGAATACTACACCATCACAGAATGAATTACTAGATAATACTTTGGAAGAGTTGAGAAATTATGAGCTTGTCAGGATACAAGATGATGGGGATGAGAAGAAGTTTGTTGCTACTCCTTTGGGAAAAGCTTGTCTTTCGTCGTCTATGGCTCCTAATGACGGTTTATCTTTATTTTGTGAGTTGCAGAAAGCCCGGCAGTGCCTGGTACTAGAGACTGACCTTCATTTGATATATCTAGTCACACCATACAGTGTCAGTAGTCAGTGGGGTGACATAGATTGGCTCCATCTGCTAACTCTATGGGAATCTCTCACCAAAGCCATGAAGAGGGTAGGAGAGTTGGTTGGGGTCCAGGAGAGCTTCATAATTCGATGTTTAAGAGGAATCAATAAAATGAATAATGTTCACAATAAATTAAACATCCACAAAAGGTATATTATATTACTCTGCTAAATATGGCTAGTTATAAAATAGTAAAATAGAGACAATTTTTAAAATAGAGTTGTTATAAAAGTTTTGATGTGTAATCACTTGTTTTAGATTTTATACCGCCTTAGCATTACAAGATCTGGTGAACGAAGTACCATTGTCTGAAGTCGCGGGCAAGTTCCAATGTGCTCGAGGGTTCCTGCAGAGTTTACAGCAAGCTGCTGCTGCGTTTGCAGGTAAATTTTGCATATTATGTTAATTGATATTGTTTTTTTTTCTCTCTGAAGAATTTGAACATAATCATTAAATTTTAGGTATGGTCACTGCATTCTGTCACCAGTTAGGTTGGAAAAACATGGAGATGCTGATATCGCAATTCCAAGATCGTCTGCACTTCGGTATTCACTCTGAACTATTAGATCTCATGAAACTACCGTCTTTAAATGGTATGAGAGCTAGAACCCTATTTGATGCGGGCTTTGAAACTGTGTCTAGCATTGCGTCTGCTGAGGTGAATACTGTAGAAAATGCTCTTTACAAAGCTGTACCATTTCAAAGTGAGAAGGAAAGAGAAGACGACGACAGTGATGATATGAGGAAACGTAAGAAGATGAAGAATGTCTGGATAACAGGGTGTTGCGGGATGACCACCAAGGAGGCTGCTGAGAATCTTGTAATGGAGGCGAGAAAGTATTTAGAACATGAAATTGGGGTGAAGGAAATTAAATGGGATACGTTAGCAGGATGTAGAAATTCCACGCAGCAATCCTCAAAAGATGAACACGGTACAAATAAGTCTTCATGTTCGACCCCAATAACAGTAAATGAAAATATTCAAAAGTCAGAAACCTTGATTCTTGAAGAAGGTAATAAGCCTTCTGAAGCTTCACGTAATAATCACAGCTTAACTAATAGAGACGTTAAAACAGAACTACTGACGGAGGAAACAGATACTATATCACGAAAGTCTTACGAAAATGATAGTGAAAACATTTATCACAGCGCGAATTATTTCAAATCCAGTGATGTGAAAAATGAACTTAAAAAATCAATTATAGATGATAATCTAGTTGATTCCTTGATAAGCAATAATGAATTAGAGTTTATGAATAAAACGAGTTCGCCGATAATAAATGGAATGAAAAGAGAAAAGTCTAAGTTGAAAAGTCCACTCTTAAAAGATGTTACTAACATAAAACATAGTCCATCCATTCTTAAAGATGACATTATTTGGGACTCGATGAATTTTACTGAGGTCGCGATTGAAAATGTAACAAAATTTCAAAATGTTGAAAAAATGTATTCTCCAAACATAAGTTTTGGTGAATGTGATGAAAAGTTGGAACCAGTATCAGAAACCACAACAAGTACAAAGTCTACAGTGAAAGACATTAGTTTATTTTCTTCTGAAGGCGATAACTCTAGTCTGTTTGAAGAGAGTTTGCCTATAGACTTGATCCCTAGTAAATTGTTGGATGATAAATTTACACAAATTCAAATAACCAAGCCTATTAAACAGGAAACTGCCTCGGACTTTATAAGTATGAATTCAAATTCTATCCTAAATGCTTTTAAGTCCACAATAGTGGAAGTCGATGATGAGTGTGATGAAATCAAACTGGTTTATGAAGAGGATAATAAATTATCGGAAAATGAATCAGAAAGCGGTTTTAATCTGTCGGAAGACGTAGTGATTGAAACTCAAGATATAAACGTTAGTCCAATCAAAGACAGCTTTAAAAGTCCTTTTAAACGACATAATAGTTACAAAGATACTACGCAGCCCTCGGCAAAAAAAGTTAAAACTGGAACCGATACTGATATACTTCCTATTTCTACAACAAAAAGTGATGATGATTCCTTTGCTTTAAAAATGAACTGTCCTGAATCAAAAATGTTTACATTGGAAATTAGAAAACAGAAGATCAAATGTTTTATTTTGAAGAGGAACGATATTTTAAACAATTTTGAAGTTATTGACAGCAATAAAGAAGCGGCTATATATTTGAATGTGAAAGCGCCGACTGCTCCTACAAATGAAGTGATAGGCAGTAACATTGTGAAGACAAGACCTCAGACAGCGAATACATCAATTCTAATACAAGGAATAGCTGTTTACCTTGGTAAGGACACGTGTGTTTTCCTAGACTTTACAAACATTGGGGATTTGTTTACGTCAGTCAAGAATAAATTAGCTATCTGGCTTCAAAGGAAAAATACCAAGTTGAAGGTGATGTCATTGAAATCAGACTATGTGAATATAAAGAAATGTTTCAATATTGATGTATTAGCGTCGTTATTCGATGTTTCTTTAGCTGAATGGCTCGTAGATAGTGATGAGAAAATACCGAACCTTGTATACCTGGTAAGTTTCTGGTGTTATTCTTTATTTGATTTTTTTAATATTCTTTACTTTTTAAAACTCATTATTTCGTTTTAGACCAAGAAGTATTGCGATGTAGATCTAACTACAGTTTCATTGAAAGTAAATAATCGCGTGAAGAGGTATCAACATCTGGATACGATCGAGGCGTGTTGTTTGAAGACATGGTCGATATGGAATGTCGCTGAAAAGGAAGTACAGTATTTATTGGCGCAGTATGAGAACGTTCGAAGTATAATCTGTAAGTCAATATTTTTATTCGCACAGTAGGTAATCATACACCATGTGAAACGAATCTTTCATAATCATAACTTCGGCACCTGGAAGAATAAACGTAGTATGTTATGATACGTTAATTATATTACCGATTATAGCCTAAAGATAATGTTAAATGTCTGGATTGGTTGGGGTTCGTACAGAGTTATAAACTAAATTTACTATTAGTAGTAAGATGATCCGTGCTTCGGAAGGCACGTTAAGCCGTTGGTCCCGGTTACTACTTACTGATGTAAGTAAGTAGTCGTTACATAAGCCATGTCAGGGGCCTTTGGCGGCTCAATAATAACCCTGACACCAGGTTTGATGAGGTTGGGAATTCACCTCACAACCCACACGATAGAAGAAGATTAGAAATAAAAAATAGGCAGTTTTATTTGTAATTTTACTCTCAGAAAATACATTCACCATCTATCACGTTGGTCTAATAGAAATTGTAAGCAATATGATACGATTCATAATTATTCGACAGTTCACAATCTCGCGAGATTCAAATCGATAGATTATAATCTAACGTTATTTACAATTTTACGGTGACATATATAAATATACCAAAATATGAGACCAACACTACTACAGCTACATATCGCTATGTAGTACCTGCTACAATAAATTGAACCTCCCTAACCTAGACATGTTTCATTAGCAAAAAGAAAATTAGGTATCATACCTAAGTAGGTATTTATTTAGTTTTAAGGAAATTAACAGCAAAATAGCACAAATGTGTAACACTATAAGAAACTAAATGCTAACAAAAAAAATTACACATATATGTGTCTACTTAACTAACTACTAAAAACTTTAACCATTTGTTAACGGTATGATACCTAATATAGGTAAGTACCTATATTATTCTAAAGTATAAAAAAACCTACTTGCTACATAATGGCACTTCTCGGTACTTTCAGCTATAGAGTTTCAAATATCGAAGATCTTAGCCGATTGCGAGTACTACGGCTTGGCGGTGGACAAGCAGCTCGCATCCCAACTGCTCATCGACGTGAAGGACTCGCAGGAGCATCTTCAGAGGAGAGCGTATCAGATGTGTGGGTACCACTTCAACTTCAACTCGGCTAAAGACGTCGCGAAGGTTGGTATTTGATTGTCTTTTTTTGAGACTAAGACTGGCATTCTAAGATGATTATTCAGGACTTCCTCTTCGTGACTCAGCTGAGGCAACCTTAATTAAAACACATAATAACGGGTTCTTACCGCGTTTAAATGGGGATATGAGACTCCCAATATTTCGACACTGTTGCAAGTGCCATGATCACGGAATGACTGATGAGATTGGAGTGGAGTAGGTAGATCCATAATTTTCTACGGGCAGACATATCTGTCTACCCTCTTTCTTTGCCGCTTGTTTGAGGCAACCTTATATGGTCAGTAAGGGCTAAGGAAGTTATGAGGGTCATGACCATGGTCCATGAGCCACCGGCAACCGGCGCGAACTATATCGATTCCTTCGACAAATAGCCGTTTGACGTCCATGTACGTAGATAGCATTCGTATCGTTTATTGGTCGAAGCGCTCGATATAATTCGCGGCGCGGTTATCATGACCCGGCTGGTGACCCCCGCTGACATAAAAGCAGGGTCCGCTCTTGCACCCAGGCCCTTCCGGCTCAGTTCAACCCTGTGTCAGATTTTTTGTTATTTATTTAGATAACCAACAATTTATAAAACAACATTTGACAAGTTTACATTGGCCCCGATTCCTGCAGACACCGCCTAATTTTATTTAAAGTTATATCCGTCATTTTCATATCCGTCGAAAAGGAAAGGGACGGATGATTCACAGCTCTTAATTTTAGGAAGAATGAGTGAATGAATGAATAACCCGGGCGAATCAAAAGGTACGTCGCTGGTATGCAATCCGTTTGACGTGCTGTCTACTTAACTGTGTCGGGTTATTGACGGATGTAAAATTTTTAGACGGTTGGTTTAGATTTGTGCTTAAAATTGACGTGTGTTCCATAAATTTTATGCTCGTCGATTATCCGTCCCTTTCCTTTTCGGTGGATAAGAAAATGACAGATATAACTTAAAATAAAATTAGATGGTATTTACAGGAATTAGCACCATTAACTGCTAAAGCAGTATAAACTGTGCAGGTTTTAGGGTTGTATAAGGGGCGCAAAGTGAGCACTAAGAAAAGTGTGCTGACGTCACACAACAGCCCGATGGCGAGCCTCGTCATTTACTGGAGGAAGCTCAACTCTATACTGACGAAGACCTTGTATCCTTTGACGGAGAAAGCTTGCATATACAGCGACGGAAACAGGTAGGTACCGTTGTTTTTAATTATTTTTTAATATCTATCTTAGGATTGCATAGCAAGTGTGGGCGGTAATGTCCTTTCAAAAGTATGGGAAGTCTGTCTATCTACTTACATCCTCTTAAGACCGAGATTTCCAGACACAATAGTTAAACAATGGGGTTTGGATTTATAAAGAACATTCGGTCTTAGGAGGATATGGGCGATGAGGTGACCTGTCATCTTGTCGTTCATCACGTGCCTACCCCGTTAGGGATTTCAGCCCCGACATTTTGTTGTTGTTTGATTTGTTGGTTTATTAAAAAGTATACCACGAACAGTTTAAATTAAGAAGAAGGCTTATGTACGCTCCGCGCCACGAGAAGTGATCCGTGGTTCAGGCACTGCTAGGTACGCCTGCCCTATACCTTCAGTGTCCCTCATGTACAACCCGGACATTTCATACAACAACCCGGACACTACACATTGACTTTGTCAGAAAATAAATTTTACTTTATGTAAAAAAGCTTCTCTCTCTCTCTTTATTTAAGAGCTGCGCTCTTGTCGGTGGAGTAATCGCCATTCCTCTCTTCTTCCCGCCAAATCCTTCACCTCCTGATACGACACGACCTGCACCTTCTCTTTTATTTGTTTCATAAATGTTCTCCTAGGTCTACCCCTACCTCTCTTCCCTTCATTTTTTCCTTCTATGATGTTTGTTATAAATGAATCGTGTCGTATCAGGTGGTAAAAAAGCTTAAACATAACATAAACATAAAAAGCCTATATAACGTCCCACTGCTGGGCACAGGCCCACAGGTTGCACAAGCACAGGTTGGTGGATGTGATTTTTACGGCTTACGGCCGGGACCAACGGCTTAACGTGCCCTCCGAAGCACGGAATCATTTTACTTTTTCGGACAATCAGGTGATTCAAGCCTGAAAAGTCCTTAACAAACAAAGGACAGTCTCACAAAGTGATGTACACAATGTCCCCATCGGGAATCGAACCCGAACCTCCAGATCGTGAGCCTAACGCTCTAACCACTAGACCACAGAGGCTGTTGAGGTAAAAAAGCTTATTATAAGATTAATGATTACCTAAATGGTAGAAACGTAGAAGACTGTAACCACCATTATCTTTCCAGGATAAACCCGTCGTACACGATGTTCACGTGCACAGGCCGGATCAGCATGCACGAACCGAACCTCCAAAGCGTTCCACGTACTTTCTCCATCCCAACGTCATACTTGGACTCTCAACCTTCTACGGACATCATAGAGTTCAATTGCAGGAACATATTCCAGGCTGCCCCAGGGTATGTCCTGGTGTCTGCAGACTACTGCCAGTTGGAAATGAGGATTCTGACGCACTATTGTGAAGATGAAGTGCTTATGAGGATTATGAGGTCGGATGTGGACGTGTTTAAAGCTATAGCGGCGTCGTGGGGCAACGTCGCTGAAGATGAGGTAAGGGCTTTTTAGTTTTTCTTTTTACTACATACACATAAACAACATATATATGTCCCACTGTTGGGAACACGCCTCACCTCAATTAACCGGAGGCGGTACAGAGCATACTCCACCACGCTGCCCCACTGCGGGTTGCTAGAGGAGTTTTTAGGGTTAATAGCCGGAATCAAATCAAACCAAACGTGCCCTCCGAAGTAATGCTTGTTACATTTAAAAAAAAAAGCTTTGACTCGTCTGAAACACAGAAGAGTACGAAATTACGATTATCTACAATCATTTTAAGGACTTCAATAAAGCCCGCTTAGTTTAAAAAATATACAATTTTTTATATTAGAAATACGATGATAACAAAACATTCTTAGGTAGTTCCCGAGATTTATTATTGCCAATTAGGCAGACAATTAGTCACAACGAAATCGTTTCTCGGAACTCGGTACTAGATAGGTACCTACTATAAGTAACTGTTTTCTTATAATTGAAATCAAATAAGACAGTTCTGTATACGACAAAATCATTACTTACATACCTACTTATATTTATTTATTATTTTCACGAAATTGTTCCATTAAAAGACCCATTATTCAATTCCTTTTGAAGTTATTATTTTTAAGTCTTTTATAATACCGATAAACGCCAGTAGCTGTTTCGTTATGGGCACATGTTTTGGAATTTTCCTTTCATTTTTCGTGAGCCTGTTTGCAAAACATGTTTTGTGTTCTCATATTTTTTCCTCATTTATGTTCCGTACCTACATCCAAACTGCCAAGTTAAAAGCGAAAGAAGCCTAACTTTACCAAGCCGAAAGAAAGAAAATCCAAGGTAATTAGGGTTGCTACATTTACGACGTTGATGGCCAAACGTCAAAGTTTTCGGTAGTAAAATTTTATCGTATTTTTGCGCCGTTCTGTTTTTGATTTGTTACTTATAAAATTCATGACATTAGCGGACAACTCCTTATAGGGGTGTGTACACTGAAAACCTCATTATTAGACGGAGGTACGGCTCACCACCTATCACGTTGGACTATCAGAAAGCTCGGTGAGATATAGGTACTTAGTTTATTTTGCGATGGACGTACCTCTGACTACCCCAATTGGGATATAGTTGTGAGCTGATGTGATAATGCTTTACACTGAAAAGAATTATTTATCACAACTTTGGTGATTGTTTAGTTTACACAGAGCAGAGTGACTACTGAACTTAGTATTACTAAGTATTTATTTATTTATTTTATTTTATTGTTTATTGAGAAAACCAACAGCTTACAATTAAATTTTAACAGTGGTAATGGTGCTTATACATAGGCCAATTATAGGTTTCCCTAGAGTAGTAGTACTTAATATTAATAAGAAGAGGGACAGTAGACCGCATAATAGAAACATAATACAAAAAGTAATGATAAAGTTAAGCATCATTATTTAATTCTAGAAGAATTTTATATTTAAATGTTTGTTTCGTGTATAAAAATATGTCGACGTCAGAGAATTTTTCGTTATAAGTTTTGCAGATACGAGCAATGACAGAATTGTTAGCATAATTACTACGATAACGCCTAATAGAAAAGACTATGTGTGAGGTATGTCTTGTACGATGCCTAGACACGTTAAATGTAATAAATACATAAAATAAAATACTAAGTAACATAACTGTTTAGTAATAAACGTTGATAAAATATTTAAAGAAATCAGGGGTGGTATTAATAAACTAATCTCAGCTTCGAGACTGCCCTGAAGATCATGTCAATGTGAATGTTCTTATATAAAAACATAGACTTGAGGATCACCCTTAGTAATACAAAGTTACATTACAGGCTGATCACCTGATTGTCCGAAAGTAAGATGATCCGTGCTTCGGAAGGCGCGTTATCCCTGATTAACGCGGTAAGAACCCGGTAATATGTGTTTTAATAATGATAGTAAACCTCAAAAAATGTATAAGTCTATATGGCTGAACACATTCTAAATAAGGGTTCTTTAGGGTTCAGGTTGTGAGAAGCTGTAGTAGTTTTAGGCGGATGAGACGTTCGTTATGTAAAAATTGACGATTCAAAGTGTAACTATGTTACCTACTGAATAAAGATACTTTTGAATTTGAATTTACATCTTGTGCAACAGAGAACTATACGAAAAGACGAATATGTACGTATAGATTCAGGGATGTTTTGCTGGCGTCTAATATGTTTACGGCATCGAAGGAAACCGACATGTCGCCGCATATAAATTGTGTCTCGAAAGTTTATACCTAACATATTGATAAACCGAAGGATGTTTGTTCGTGGATATTTGATAGATAACATAATATACATACTTGCCTATGTATTTATAGGGCTTATTAACATATTTTATATGCTACCGACATGATGTAGTAGGTTTTATATGTAATATACCTATTATATATATAACAGCCTTCGTGGTCTAGTGGTTAGAGCGTTAGGTTCACGATCTGGAGGTCCGGGTTCGATTCCCGATGGGGACATTGTCGAAATAACTTTGTGAGACTGTCCTTTGTTTGGTAAGGACTTTTCAGGCTTGAATCACCTGATTGTCCGAAAAAGTAAGATGATTCCGTGCTTCGGAGGGCACGTTAAGCCGTTGGTCCCGGCTATTAGCCGTAAAAACACCTTCACCAAGCCGCATTGGAGCAACGTGGTGGAGTATGCTCCGTACCCCCTCCGTTTGATTGAGGGGTGGCCTGTGCCCAGCAGTGGGACGTATATAGGCTGTTTATGTATGTATACCTATTATATATATTTCGCGATGATTTTATTTTACACTAAGGGGAACCACATCTGGCAGCACATAGCACTTACCTATGCTTCTATCCTTTTCTAGCGTGCGTAAGCGTGCGTTTGCTCTCTCTCGCTCTAGCAAATGACGGTTCTGGGTAACAGAAAAGGATTGAAGTATAGGAAAGTGCGATGAGGTCCTGACAAATGTGGTTTGACCCTAAGTAAAGTGGGGTTAGATCCAATTTAATAAACCACATTTGACAGCGTCCAACTTTTTTCTTACCGCAACAGCGTCCACGCGGGCAACGGCTTTAATATTAAGACATCCACAGGTAGATGACGACCTCCGCCAGAGAGCCAAGCAACTCTGCTACGGGATACTCTACGGCATGGGAAACAGAACTCTCTCCCAGCAGCTGGAAGTATCCGAGATGGAGGCAGCAGTGTTCATGGACACTTTCTACCGCAGCTACCCGGGGATCCGACGGCTCACGGGCCGGTTGCTCGAAGACTGCCGCCGGAGGGGTTACGTCGAGACACTCATGAGAAGAAGGAGATACCTGCCCGATATCAATAGTCAAGTCTTAGCCAGGAAAAGTGAGTACTTCATATAGAAATCTCCTTACCGTGTCCCGCTTAACGCGTTAGTGCGAGAGAGACACAGTCCGCGCCTTCTCCCCCTTACTCCTCATCGACTTACGACCATTTACGATTAAAGTAAGACCCGGAGGGGGTGAGGTAGGTGCCTGATACGAATTGGTACGCGGCGAAAACTTACCATTCCATATGTGTATTATATTTGTTCTATGACGTAAACACCTATATGGTTCGGTTTTAACCACAAATCTTACTCGATGATAAGTGAGGATGCGACAGCGGAATTGGAGGGGAGGTAACATCAGGGTGCCTTTGTAATTTTGTATTGATTCTTAGAAATACTCTTGCATCGTACTTTCCGATTCTGCTTAAAGATACGCGTAGTGTTAATCGGAAGACTGAAGTTTTTCACAGGATCCGCTTACCTAACCTGAAGATTTGACAGGTCTGGTTTTTTATAGAAGCGACTGCCTGTCTGACCTTCCAACTCCAACCCGCGAAAGAAAAGCTAGCACATTACAGATTAGGTCAAATACCTCTGGAACGCGTTTCCTAACGTGGTAAAGGAAAACGTCGAACGCTTCAGCTCGTGATAATCATTTTAATACTCAATTATTTATTGCATTCCATGTACGGTCACGAGCATTAATATGTATACACTTTGGTACCATGTCACATTAACTTTTTTGACAAATTGAACTGTAAGTCACACTAAATGTCAAATATGTTAGTGCGACAGAGTCCTAAAGTGGGTACATTATATTGCTCATGACTGTACTACATTTACCTATAATCCAAACGTGAATTCGAAAATCATTGGTTTAATGTCCTAAATGCAAATGCTGTGTTCTTATATGTAGGCGCAGCAGAGCGGCAAGCAGTGAACACGACGATCCAAGGTTCAGCGGCGGATATAGCCAAGGCAGCCATGTGTGCCATCGACACTCGCACTAACACACACGTGCACAAACCCCGCCTCATCCTGCAGATGCACGATGAACTCATATACGAGGTTCCGAAGAACAACAAGAATGACTTCGTGAAGATTTTGAAAGAAGTCATGGAAAGAACTGTCAAATTGAACGTGCCTTTACCTGTTAAAGTACGGTCAGGGAACACTTGGGGTAGTTTGCAGGAAATCAAGTTTTAAGATGTACTGACTGAAATCAATATATCACGCCACCCCGAAGAGGTAGGCAGAGGTGACAGTACACCCACTTGACTGAAATCATGTTGGAATTTATTCTGTGATACTTATTTTATTAATGCGATGTGGTCTACGAATAAATAAGATGTGGTAGTTGATAATAAACTTTTTAGTTTTATTATTGGTTATACTTTTCCTCTCCTGTTTATAACATAACATAACAAATACTTTATTGCACAAACAGGAAAATACAAAATACAAAACAAAAGACACACACATTTACCAGTTAAAAAATAAGTAAAAACAGGTACCTACACCAATATCCCACCCCAATGCAAATTGAAGCAAGTACCTATCTTTTACTAATGTATACCTAGTAATTACGTCTTCCTACCCATTTAAAATCCAAGCTATTAGGGTAAATGGCTTCTTGTTAGTTTGAATGAAAGGAATTGGAATTAGTCGAATAATTGCTTGTATTCAAAGGTAAATAGAGGGGGTGGATGTACCTACGATAACCTGCAAAAGTCCAAACAGTTTCTTGCAAAGTAATAAATTAACTGGTTGCACTTAAGACCTCCTGGTTACATGTCGTTTCTGTAATACTTTGACCAAATATATCTACAAAAACATAAATTTTATAATTATGACAACTAATGGTCCATAATTTCACCACTGTTTACAAATAATTCGCTGCGCTCAGTGACTGAACTGTTGCTTTTTGATTGTACCTACGTCAGACCTTCAGGATATTTACGTAAGGTACTTATGAACACACACAATTTAGGTGGTTTTGACAATAGGGATATCGGTTTAATTAACCACAACAACATAACATAGCATCAGGACTGTTTCCTCGAAGGAGTAGGAAGGGGCATATTTATAATATATACACCCTCTCCAAGCCAGCTATATTTAGGTACTTACCATGTAATAGCGGGTAAGCGTGTCAATAACCGGGCACAAATCCAGCAAGCCACGTGAAAACAGTTATTTATGTTTGCGATGGAAAATTCCACTTGATATCAACCCAGCATAATGGCCAAATCATCCCTCAAAGTTTTCGTTACGATGTTACTAACACCTGTAAGTATACACCAACTCCTCGCTAGATATCTTGTTGTATGTTGTGTATGCCCTACCAGCACGCGGAGTATTAGTTCATAGAATTGCCCAGTAAACACTATTAAGGTCAGCCACCACCACAAATCAACGAACCTCCCATATTGTTTGCGAAGTGTGACAAAGCCAAGCGTAATTAATTCCGTATTGAACCCATTGTCAATAATGTGATGTTACGCGGTTTGTTGACCAAACATACAACGGAACACGGATACTCAGGTTTTTCACTTTGTGCCAAAAACATTGTTAATACAGAGTGCTAGGTAGTGTCATCGTAACGAATACTGAGGGGGATGATTCAGACCATGATTCTGAGTTATTATCAAGCCGAATTTTCCGTCGCAACATTCATGATTTTTTTAAGATTTTTCAAAATTATTTTCAATTCTATATTTCTGCGATGGAAATTCCACTTGATATTAACTCAGAATAATCAGCTGAATGATCCCTCTCAGAATTCGTTACAATGTCACTTACATACACCCCGTACAAGTACATAGAGGTACCCATGCAAGTAGGTATGTGTGTTAGTGACACCGTAACGAATACCATTTGGATGTTTCAGACCATGATTCTGAATTGATATTAAGTGGAATTTCCTGTCGGAAAATCCTTGAATTCTTATGTGTTTTTAATTATTTACAGTTCCATACTTACTTTTGCGACGGAAAATTCCACTTGATCTTGATATTAACTCAGAATCATGGCCTGAATCATCCCTCAAAGTTTTCTTTACGATGTCACTAACACCGTGCATAGGCTGTTTAACATATCTTACGGTGTTTTTTGTAAAAATCGGACGAAAAGTGTTTTTTGTAAAGATGGACCGGGGTACAAGTACAACATGTGCAATTTTACCGTAATCGTTATCGTAAAGAGCAGATCTACAAACTCTTGGTATTGTAAAATTATGTTAATGGTGTTAAAAGGTTACCGTGGAGAAAACATCGTTTTTCGGTCGGGTTTTATTATTTATCTATCTGAGTTCTACATACCGGGAAAGATAAGCAGCTGAACGCATTCTGCCTGTTTTTATTTATTTTCAATCTTCATAATAATATCAGGGGACTTCAATGTTTATACAACATACGTTTTTACAATATAATTCCCGTCGTCGAATAATTAGAGAGTAATTAAACAAAAACTTTGTAAAAAAGGTTATTATGAGATTAGATTATCTAGAAGAGATAAATGCATGGGATTAGCTGTCTGGGAACTGATATTAGGCAGCCAAATTACTAAATTGTATAAATAACAGTTTTTTTTTAAAGTACGTCTAGGGCCCTGTGCCGAAGTTTTTCTTGCAGCTTCTTTTCCCCGGCTATACAGGTTGTGTGAAGCTGCAGTAGTTTTAGGCGGATGAGACGTTCATTATGTAAAAAATGTCGATTCTAAGTGTAACTATGTTATCTACTGAATAAAGATATTTTTGAATTTGAAATGTGTACCAGATATGGCTGTTGCCTTAATTGCTTGTGAACGTCCACGTCAATAATAGGGATTGACGTTGCGAATTGTTTTTGTATAATGATATAGGTAAAGTAGGTAGGTTCGTGCAATTTTTTTTGGATGTTGTTACAATTAATTTGGGTTTGGGTATTGTATATAAATATTTATTCTGCCGCACGTGACGTTGATATGCTAGGGAACCGGTCAAAGGGTAGCAGGTTGAAACCCTTTGGCGGTGGAATAATAAATCTCATTTCCAAATGTACCCTAATTTGCATAACTACTTGATTGTATAGCTATTTACAATGTACTGAATAACATAAGTAGGTACATGACTTAAATACTTATTTATGCTCGTAATTTTATTTCTACAATCACCTTTATGGATCGGTAGAGATTTGAGAAAGGTACTACTACCTTCTTATTTACTTATATTTTACGATCGCGATAGTCCTCCTCGAGCTGCAAATAGTTAGTTCGAAAGTAAATATTTGTATCAAGTCTCGCATTGTATAATGTTGTCTACAAGGACGCCCAAATCTGTTTCTGTAACTATACGTAGGTACTCGGTATGCGCTGCACTGTTGTGGCGGACATTTGCCAAAATTAAACAAGCGACAAGTTTTAAAATAGACCGCTCATACATTCAAACGGTAGTTCCAATAATCCCGTAATCGCGTCGCTACAGTACACAAGTAATTCAAAACTTCTCATAAATTCCCCTACAGTGTTCATTATATTGAGTTGTAAAAATAATACTAAACCATTAAAGTTCTTCCCCAAGTTATTGTCGCGTCTAGTAATTAATCTTACAAAATTACCAACACAAAATGTTACGAGTTTATAAAGCAGTTATTAAGACTTCAGCGAAAACATTGGCGACATAACGCGTTATTAAAAAGAACAGTGTGTGGTAGCGCCATCTTGCGTGTTTCCCGCGGTTTTCCCGTTTTCCCGCGCGCGGCACGGTGCGCGCGCCCTGCAATCAATAGTGGCGCGGGCTGCGAGCGCCCCGCCGCCTCCGCCCCCATCGCCGCCGCGCTGTCACCCTCGGCACGTCAGCCGACGACGCGGGCCGACAACGTACACTATTATTTCAACACTAAAATGAACATAAAGTCTCAAAATTTCGCGGATATATCGCAGCAGGCGTCGCGGCTGTGCCAGCGCATTCCGTGCTTATCGGTATTGTGTTAAGTTTTATTCAGTGCTTGTTTTATTTTGTGAAAATGCATCTCCATTTCGAAAGGAACGTGAACGCGAAGTGCGACTGTACAATATTGTCGCTGTCATGGATGGGGAAGGTGCCGGATGAGCTGCCGGAGGTAAGAGCACTCGGTTACACAAGCACTCGGCTACTTGAAGCGAACCTGGTTAGTGTCGAGACTCAAGCGAGGGTCGCACTCGGGGAGCGTCGGCAAATTGGACAGCTCATGGCCACACAAAAATTTAGGTGACGTGCAAATTGCTTCACAAATCGTCTTGGTTGGGTTCTTTTCTAACAAGACTAATTGCAACAGTCGCAGCGTCGTTTATCATTCGTGACAAAGATGAACTGAAAGTAATTCATTTCTAAACATAAGTATTGCTAGTTTGTACGTACCTCATAATTCTTAGAAACATACTTGCACAAGTCGCCCCTACGAGTATTTATGTTCCAAGTCTATGTTTAGAACTAAGTTGGTTCTAAGCGGGTAATTAGTGGTCTACCTGGAAAATAGCGAGATGTATACTTATTAACTTTGTAACAGGAGGCAGGGAAGTTTAATAGCGTTATAAACGTTAATTATTAATTACGACCGAGAAGATACTCTTAATTATGAATAGCAACATAATCATTTTGAAATATGATTGTTTACTTAACTGTTAATTATTATATGTTGTTAATTATTGTATGTAAGTAGATATGTTGTTCTATCCATATATAGGACCTACTTAGTAAATTGGTATACTTCGCAGTTACTTAATTTAAATTAAATAACGTTTACCTACTAATGCATATTATTTACTTATTATACCTAAGTAAATAGTAGGAGTGTGTGGGATATAAATGAACTCTACATTTTTATATGTATCAAAAAATTATAACGTAAGTACTAAACAATAAATAAAAACCTAACACACACACACATAAGAATCATCATCATCCCTCTAGCGTTATTCCGTTTTTCACGGGGTCCGCTTACCTAACCTGAAGATTTTACAGGTCCGGTTTTTTTACAGAAGCGACTGCCTGTCTGACCTTCCAACCCGCGAAGGGAAAACCAGCCCAATATAGGTTAGGTCATAAACTTACGAAATAAATTTCTCGCGAATGTAGGTTTCCTCATGATATTTGTACATATAAATATATGTACGTGATAATCATTTATGATCCAAAGATAAATTTGAAAACAAATTCGAAAATTGGTTTAGGCCTATGCTGGGATTCGAACCTGCCACCTTAAATTGAGATTCAAGCGTTCTACCAACTGGGCTACCACGGCTATACCTATCATAAGAATAACGTTATTATTACAACAGCTGTTTTCCCTGACAAAGGTTTTTCCAACTGGGGTAATTACTTCTACGATCGGTCCCCCGTGGGGTTTTTACTTTTTAAACAAAAAGGGTCCTTGCTAATGTCAGGTACCATTACACGCACGAAGTTCCGTCCGATTTGGCGACATACACTCACAGGGAGGGCTTATTTGTGCGAAACATAGATAGATACATAAGGAGTGAAAGGGTCAATGCTATACCCTGCCTTCTACGTATAATCAAAATTTAAAAAGAAATAAGTAATATTACAAAATGTCAGTCGTGTTCAATCTATGGTCAACCTATTTGGAAGACTAATCTTTTACTGTGGCCCAATAAACGGGATATGTACAGATTATGTAGGATCAAGATGATTTTAAAAGATTGAATTTTGCCTCGTGTTCACGAGTATTGTACTGCCAAAATGTTGATTTATAATCAACTTCTGTAGTATAGGTAGGTACGCTAAAGAAAAGTAAGAGAGAATATACCCTTTAAGTATCTGACAAAGGTGATAATCGTAAAGGTTATAATGTTCTATACATTAAGTACTTGGGTACCTATTACAGTGAATTATGTTTCCATTATCCCAGATTAGAAACTATTTGCAAACAATAACCTCCCTAAAGACACCGCGTTTGAGAAGCATTAGTTGTCGATTACACATCGTAGAATATGAGTCTCAAGAGAGGTAGATTGTATATTGTTTATTTATTGTTCTCGAACGAACGTGTAACAATATACTCACTTCTCTCGTGTGGGTTGTGGGGTCAATAACCAACCTCATCAACCATGATGTCAGGGTACTTAATTCATCTTGTGATGTATGTACCTCTAACTACAACCAATCGGCATATAGTCGTGAACTTATGTTTATTTCTCTGAATTAGGACTAGGGGTGGTATTAATAAACTAATCTCAGCTTCGAGACTACCCCCAAGATCATGTTAATGTGACAGTTCTCATATAAAAACAGAGACTTGAGCATGATCTTGAGGGCAGTCTCAGCTGAGATTAGTTTATTAATACCACTTATGAGATTGTGTCCACTCCAACACGATGGATCATGTGAGTTTATTTACGTACTTACTTATGTATTATTAACACTTTTAAGTACAAAACGTCTAATGACGTTCCGATCCCAAGGTGTTATATTACCTGTTATGAACCATCAATGACCCATGGTCTCTGTCCGTGAAAGGGTTAATAAGAGTCATTTCTAAATGAACAGGAGTACTTAGATATAAAGCATAAAATCTTGCTATGTTGCTACGACAGCTTGAATAGATACCTATTTCCAGTTACCTACATGTTCCCAAAGACTCATAAATTGTATTACACTAACTCCTTAGCATGTTTATACTATGGCAAAGACTACAGAGTTATTTATTGGCATAGAAATTCGAGATGAAATTGTGCAAATTGCGTATTATGAATAGAAACTAACAAGCGAAGGGAGCGTGAAATTGAAGGTAAAATTGTCTTCGGCGTATTCTAAACATGTGACGTAATTGAAGTTCGTATTCTTTGGAGAATGATTTCCCTTCGGCGGAATTTCCTGAGTATTCTAGACGAACTCAAGGGCTCCGGGTGCAATAGTAATCCGTGTTATGTGAGCGGAGGCGCGCGGAGGCTGAAGGCGCCCATTCAATTAACCTTTCTTTCCCCAACAGCTTGACCTATTTACTTTCATTCCTATTCAAGGGGCAACACCGCAACACTTACGAAACTGCGATGTTCTCCTTCTGCAACAATTTACTGGAAATGAAAGAATTACAGAAAACACCAAATAGCTATTCCATTTCGCTGACAGTTTACAGGAAATGAATGATCCAAGTAGAACGCAGAATGAACATTTAAATTGAGAATTTGGGGATTCAGAAACTATCGTAATAATGTTGGTTAGTTAACGTAGTGACAATTCGCAATAGCTTCTTCGAATGAGACCGTAAAATACTTGCGGTCAAATCCCAAACTATTGCAAAGACAGTTAATAGAATAGTTGAAGTTACGGGTGTCATCTCAAAGCATTCATTTGTAGTGAGAAGGTTCACGGAGGCACGTATAAGAGCTTTGTTCCTCAAACGTACGACTAATTGTGACGCTGGCGACTGTACGTTGCGCATTGCGCCTTTGTCACATGCAAGCATGATCTCGTTAAAATTCAACGCACAATATTGTAGCAAATGAGGGACTTGGCAACTGCTACGCGGCTACGGCGTAGCACGTTGCCATCACCGCAATGTTTTATGCGAAGATAAATAAACCTACCCACAAATTTGGTTACAAAGGTACTTTGAATGGAAATTAAGCAGCTGTTGTAACAATAATAAATAATAGCTTTAAAATAAATACTTGTGATTACTTGTGAATTCGGATATTGAAGGACGTAGATCTACTTAGACGATGTGGCACGTGTAGGGTTGTAGGAGTGATTGTTCGTGATAAAATCCTTTAGGTTGAGTAAACACGCACTGCCGAGTGTGTGGGGCGCACATTTGTCATTGTAACAAGGATACGTCTGTGCCGCTGGTGCTATGCCGCTCAATTTTCTGCCCTAAAAGGTCATATATTTGTCTCGGCAGACGATGACTTTGTATTACGTGTATTGTCGTATTACACCGTCTCGTTATAACTATAATGCTAGGAATACCAAAGTAATAGCTTGTTTATGTAGGTATGAAATTACAAGACATGTTCACTGGGCAGGAAGATACCTACTTAGTAATTAGGATACTTATTTACCTATATAAAATTACTTGCCTAACTTAGAGACCTTGAGTGAGCCAAATAACCTCGTATCAGATTTAAAACCCAATGTATTCCTTCGCTCGTTAATTACATAATCTTACTTAATTGTTGAAAGGCAATTAATAATTATTTAGCGGATTGGAAGGGTAAAAACCCTTCTAATCCGTTTTGTTGCTAAATAATCACGTTCTGGAGATCACATTAGGATTCAGCAGGGTGTTTCTGAGACACGTCGTCAGCCAAGCTTCGTCGACAAACCCTCACCGGCGGACTCTGTCTTCGAAGAATCTATCAAAATAAGGGCATAGATAAAGGAACACGTATAGAACGGCAACTCTCCGCTCCCCACCAGCGACTGAGCTAGATTTACCTCACCCCCCTCGAATATAGTTTAAACTTGATTCGTATGGTGTCAGACGTCGCACACACAAATGCGTGTGTACGATAACGTCCATGTGTAGTGTCTGTGTAAAACGAGGTTGTTTGTATGAAGTGTCCGGGGTGTGGTAATAACACTAACCAATCCAAAAGTCGAAGTCGAAGATCGAGGCCCCGTCCTCCCGATATCGATGCA
Source organism: Pectinophora gossypiella (assembly GCF_024362695.1). Classification (NCBI taxonomy): domain Eukaryota; kingdom Metazoa; phylum Arthropoda; class Insecta; order Lepidoptera; family Gelechiidae; genus Pectinophora; species Pectinophora gossypiella. Next base: position 1,704,211 of record NC_065412.1, on the reverse strand, counting down.
TCGGGCCGATGGATTTTGTGGATGGAATGGAGATCTTAAAAGGCCATATACAATTAGACATTTGCGCATATGAAATTAAGTGCGCAAAGCAATGTAAACAAATGTCAAATACTTAGCAATATTGGTTTTTTATATGAATTGCTTCAATGTGGCCTTTTTAACCCCCCCCCCCCCCCCCCAGTAAGAGGTACGTAGTTGGGACGTTGTTCGTTTTTAACGATAATAAAAAGACATTTTCTCGATATATCGGATTTAACATCTCTAAATTATAACGACAGTAAATATTTTAAAACATCATATCATCTGTCTGTAATGGACTATTTAGTGTAAGTAAGTACATACATTTTAATTGCAGGGACATTCCAAAAAATATTGGGACAGAGTGGTCCTTTTCATCGGAGACAGCATTTCTATTTACCACTCTGTCACAGAATTTTGTGAAAAACAATCAAGTTAAAACCACTAATCGAGCAACCGATTAGTATTTTGCCAGCATTTTCAGTATAATAAGATTAACTATATTTTTGGACAATGGAAAGATTAAATAAAATTCTAAAACACGTAACTAACGCCCTTTTATAAAGGACACCACCACCATCGTTGACCAGTCCATACACTCAATTATTTGTATTTCTCGTGTATGTTGTTTTTATTATGTGTTTTGTTTGATTGTAAGTTGTGTGTAACTCTGTGTTTTATATTTTATATTTGTTATTTGTTTTTTATTTGTTACTGTGGTGTCCCTTTATAATAAACGTTTCTTTCTTTCTTTCTAACTTATCAGAACGAAGGAAAGATCATTGTCGATAAAAAAGAAGAATGACCCAGTTACAGATCACGCCGCGGACCTTGTGGTTTCCATAGTTGAGGTTCGTCAACGGATAGCGGCGGAATTGCTTTTAGAGAATCGCATAGCAAGTTAGAAGTAAGAGCTGGGTTTAAAGTTGAGTGTATAATTTACGATGCAGTGAAGTGGTGTGTGAGAGGTGCATTAGTCGCAGTCAAATGCACTCGCTCCGGCAAATGAAGTAGCGATTCCATTCCCTCGCGGATCACTGCACTTCGTAACAACGTTGAGTTATAGATGCTTCTTTAGCGTAGGAACTGTTTTTTTCTCTAGATACTTACCTGTAGGTACTAATCTATAGGAATTAGTTGTGAACAGAAAGCTCGGTGAGGCGTGGGTACTTAGTTAGACTTACTTACTTACTTAGACACTATGCGATGAATTCACCTTTGACTCTCCCAATTGGGAATAAAGTGCGTGAGTCGTTTGCAATGCTAGGAGTAAAGAATCAATATTTAATTATATATTTAACTAACTTGTGTATAAGGTGTAATTTCAAAAATGAAATGTCTTTATAATATAGAATAGACATATTATCCCAAGCATAAAATCATAATCATAAGTGCTTCTATGCTGTTCTGGGAGCATATAAAAAACATAGAACACGTTCAGCTGCTTCTCTTCCCGGGCATGTCGTAAAAACCGACAGAGGGATTGTGTCCTCTAACATGATGGACTAATGTTATGGGCGATAGGCTGATCCCTTATCACCATAAGGTTCATCATATCCATCTTTGGACTTCGTATCAACAGTGGCTGCAAGTTGTCTTTGATTACTTGTGGCTCTGCCCACCCCATTAGGGATTACGGGCGTGAGTTTATGTATGTATAAAATCATAAAAAGGCGACTAAGAAATTATGTCATCTCCACCACAATAGAACCCATAAGGGTCGTCATAGCATTTATATTCAATTTGTGAAATGTTACTGATACCAGAGCAGAGATAACAAGTTGTCTATTGTCGAAGGCGGCACGTGGGTGTTGTGAATTCTTTACTATACTGAATTCCTATCACTTAACTAGGGCCTCGGAACGTGCATAGAATGCATCGATGCATAAAATAGGTGCAACTTATACAATATTTTTCACCTCTCTAGCACGAAAAGGGTGCTGTTCTTTTAAAAAAGTACAGTAAGTAAAGAAAAGTGCATTTTCTTTACTTACTATTTTTTTTTATTTGGACAGACCAGACAAGCTGTCGCTTCTGTAAAAAAACCGGCCCTGTCAAATCTTCAAGTCAGGTAAACGGATCCCGTGAGAAAATGGGATGGGGTGGTTACACAAAACAAATCTCTCTCTCTCTATTTAAGAGCTGCGCTCTTGTCGGTGGAGTAATCGCCATTCCTCTCTTCTTCCCGCCAAAACCTTCACCTCCCGATACGACATGACCTGCATCTTCTCTTTTATAAGTTTCATAAATGTTATCCTAGGTCTACCCCTTCCTCTCTTCCTTAACAAATCTAATAGACACAACAATAAAGTTTAGTATCAACTGAGGCTTTTGCACTGTGTGTTTGCAATTTGAATAATAGATTAAGTACAGAAGTATTAATAGCTTAATCAATAATGCAAGAACCGCGCTCCCCTCCCCTGTCATTTTCTTGCAAATCAGGTTGACTTTATAACAGGGTCGAGTCGTAAGTTCGATGGACGATCAATGCTTTTTGGAAGGTTCGAACGCAGGGGAGACAGAATAACAATTTGCTAGAAAAACCTCCGATTTCTTTTAATTTGGCGCGTCAGCAGCGAACCAGGGTAACTATTTTTATGTGATTTGCGAGGATACACATTTACTTACTAGCATTGGGATGGAACAGGAAGAAATATTTGACAAGAGTCAACGCAATTTTAAATGATTGATTCTAGATTAAATATTATTTTCAGAAGTTTATTTATTTTATTTATTTATTCAAATTCAAATAATTTATTTCAGAAAATATAAATTCCATAGTTGTTAGTAATTAATATGACTTATTCTTATTATTTCTTATTCTTATTAGGCACATCCACAGTACAAACACACAACAATTAATATAACTTTCTTAAGGCTAGTACTAGTGTTTGCACCAATTACAGACGTGCACAACTTACGTAATTAACAAGTTGAATTGATTTAGTATCAAATCGGGTGTCACTTTCTAAGGCAAAACTTATAGGTAAGTAGTATGTATTAGATACTAGGTACTTCTACCTACCTGATACATCTAACTCCACTGCTAGACGACGCAACCTGTTGAATAGGTTATTTAACCATCGATTGCTCGCCCACAATGTGATAGCAACCCCAAACCGCCTTAATAGCCGGCAATGGACGTGTAGACAGTAATATCTCACTAATTGGCAATTCGCGTTTCGATCTCCGGCCCCGACTCGACCATTACGAGTTTGTTAATTGGGCTCACTTCCTGGACATATTGGTCCTCTGTCACTGCAGGAAGTTTATTTAACATACCTACGTAGGCACAGAATACACACCCAATAGCTGCTCGGTAACAAGTACAACGATGTCTTAAGTAAAGAAAAACGGTAGAGCGTTTTTGCAGCGTTTGTAGGTAATGAAGGTTGCGCCGACTTCAATATTTAGATTCTAATACGGTATTCAACAAAATCATCATCATCATCACCAGCCCATTAACGTCCCCACTGCTGGGGCACGGGCCTTCCCTATGCATGGGTAGGGAGATCGGACCACGCGGGCCCAGTGAGGATTGGTCGTTATTAACGACTGCTAATGCAGCCAGACCAACGGTTTAACATGCCTTCCGAAGCACGGAGGAGCTCGAGATGAAAACTTTTTTTTGTGGTCACCCATCCTATGACAGGCCTTTGCGAAAGTTGCTTAACTTCAACAATCGCAGACCGTTAAAAAGGCCACATTAAATCAATTCATCTAAAAAGGCAATATTGCTACTTGACATTTGTTTGCATTGCGCTCTTACTTTTTATATGCGCAATTATGTCAAATTGCAATATTGCTTTTTTAGGCGAATTGCTTCGATGTGTTTTTAACTCCCCAGGACTAAATGAAATAATGTTTATTTTACATCAACAGCACAAAGAATGGCGCAATAAAAGCCCGTACAGTTTTACAGTTGTAGATTACAATGTTTTTAAACAATATAATAATCCAATTAACTATAACACGAGAACAAGCATTCAGTTTTGCATGAATGTAGTTGTAATTTAATGGTGGCGCGGGGTAATTGCTTGTGTAATTCTGCTGCTGTTTTAAATAAACGGTCAAGGCTTCAGCTATTACGTGCTAGAACTTACAATGGAGTATCTGAACAGATATTTTCATAGGATTGCGCGACCCGAATATATTGGCACGAAATAATAATCGAGGATTTCCAATGCGTTTTGTCGAATACTAAATTTGAAGAAAATGATGGACTTTCCAGGCTGAGTTCCCCAAAAATAATACAGATGGCGCTGTTGGGATTTAACGTGATAATTACCTATTTTCTTGGGTACGGTCACGAGCATTAATATGTATACACTTTGGTACCATGTCACATTAACTTTTTTGACAAATTGAACTGTAAGTCTCACTAAATGTCAAATGTGTTAGTGCAACAGAGTCCTAAATTGGGTACATTATATTGCTCATGACTGTACATAAATATTCAAAAATACAATGTAATGGCAGAAGCATAAGTATATAAAAATATTTGCTGCTTGATATTTGGATCACATAAAAAAAAGAGTAAGAGAGAGAGAGAGAGAGTTTTTATACACATATAAAAGAGTACAATTACCACATCACACATATTGAGCTTATTCCACAACTTAACTAGGTATTCTGACTGATATGTGTAACAATAACGGTGTACATAGCACTCGCAATCAATAAACTAATTTACAAATTCAACAGTAGCAAATATTATTATTATTAAATAGGTTAATTATACTTAATTAAACTAAACCGAAACATACAAATAAACTTTGGCGATAGATTTAAAATATTGACTCAAAAAGTGCCGAAAAATTTTAGACCTGAATTTAAAAAAAAAATCAAAATCAAAAATCAAAATAGTTTATTTGCTTTAAATAGTACATCATATATAACCCCGTTATTGGGACTTCCTAGTAAGCTTCATGTAAAGACCTGAAGAACGTTCAAATAAAAGTTAAAGAGAAATACTTATGAGATAAGATGTATGTGTGTGTGTGTGTGTGTGTATGTGTGTGTGTGTGTGTGTGTTTGTGTGTTGTGTGTGAATTACGTATAGAATTACGTTTCTACCTATATTGCCTCTCTTTATTTTGATCGGAATAATAATGGGTGCAAGATATAATTCTGCCTGGGTGGAATATAAAGGGTCATCATTTATTCCTAAAAACAAAGATATAAAATTTGCATAATGTCTGTTATCTATGAAATAAGAAGGAAAATCTTTACAGCGCCATCAATATTCTTTTTTGAGGAACGTAGCCTGGAGAGACCAACTCAATTGTATACCAATATTTTATGTTTATTTTTTTTTTAAAGAAGGTCTAGGGCCCTGTGCCGAGGTTTTCCTTGCAGCTTCTTTTCCCCGGCTATACAGGTTGTGAGAAGCTGCAGTAGTTTTAGGCGGATGAGACGTTCGTTATGTGCAAAGTGTAACTATGTTACCTACTGAATAAAGATATTTTTGAATTTGAATTTGACCTTCATTCAACTCTCTCTCTCTCTCTCTCTCTCCTTGGCATTTATTATTCCCATCTGATGGTGGGGTCTGCCTTCTTCGTACTTCTCTTCCACTTCGCTCTATCAGACTAAATTACCTTAATGTTGATTCCTTTAAATGTTGGAGAAAATACTTGTTATCCTGTGTACTTTTTACACAACTGGGCATACAGAGTTCTTCTCATCTACCGGAGCCAAAATGAAGCATTGGTATTCCATCACATTGTTGAGTTTATTTTCTAAACAAAAAATTACAATTTGCCTCAATATTTACTGTCTTTTTATTTGTACTCTCAAATTCATGTTTGGATCATAAATGTTTATATCGCGTGCTCAGCGGCGAAGGTAAACATCGTGAGGAAACCCACATTCCCGAGAAATGCATTTTTGGAGGTATGTGACTCTAGCCTGTACTGGGCTGGTTTTCGCGGGTTGGAGGGTCAGACAGGCAGTCGCTTCTGTAAAAAACCGGACCTGTCAAATCTTCAGGTTAGGTAAGCGGACCCTGTGAAAAACGGGACAATGTTAGATAGATGATAATTTGTATTTTTGAGAGACTGGTTTGGAACACCTATTTTAGAGCCTTAGCTTCTGGTAATATAATAATGACGATCTTCTGTCTTATTCCTGTAGGAGGAAGGCTGGAAGCTGAATCGCAACAACTACTACCAAGAAGGTTGGCTGGCGACGGGCAACGTGCGCGGCGTCGTCGGCGTTACCTTCACATCGTCGCACGCGCGCCGCCCGCACGAGCTGCCCCTGCGCACCAACTACAATCTGCGCGGACACCGCTCTGATGTAAGTTGATACTATTAAACCGGTTATTACATTTGCCAATCCATCCTGCCCGATGCGTCAAGGCAACGGGCGGTGTAGTCTAAGGGCGCTCGCCCACGTCAGACTTTTTATTGTTCCCTAGGACAGATAATCGGGCCGATTTTTCCTCCGATTCTTATGCCCGATTTTGTGACCGACTCATTTCCGAACGTTCATTTTTCACCGATAATCGGATCGGTCGGTATGCACCGATTTTATTTCTGACTGACTTTTAGTAGGACATGGGTGTTGAAGCAATTCATATAAAAAGTAGCAAAGTAAGCGTGCAATGTCGAATAGCAATATTGCTTTTTTATACAAATTGATTCAATACGGTCTTTTTAACCCACCTGATGTGCAACGGAATGCTACTCGTATGAACCTTGTATATCAACAGCGTGGCGTTTACGAACATTGTCCGGTCAAGTAATATGCAGCATATGCGGTAAATCTACAATAAGTCACGTCAAAAAAAAGAAGGCGATACGTTCACCATAGATGCTGAAATAACTTATTTTTATTTGAGTTATAAAGTGTCGCTAATATTGTACCTACCTACCATTTCAGTCTCCTTTCCAATAAACGTTTTGCTAAAAGCGTTCTTCTTAATGCTCGGGGCAATGAAGTAACATAATAATATACTTACATCAATGGCTCGAGGCATCTCTGAGAGACTAAGCTACTTGCTACAAATTATTCAAATTGGCCTCTATCTCGTGTTACGTCGCTTTCAGAGATTTTTTCCGAAAACATAACATAAGGGTTAACTCGAGGTTTAGCTCTCTACCTACAGTTTAAAATTATTCAACCTGTCAAATTTTTTCAGTTTGTTTTCTGATCACTTCGACACTGGCAGAATGGTCGTATTCCTAAGCGACCCATTGCCATAACAAAAAAAAAAACATAACATAAGCTCACGCTACATCCTAATTGCGGTAGTCAGAGGTACGTCCATCGCAAGATAAACCAATTACCCTCATTTCACCGAGCTTATGTTAGACCAACGTGATAAGTGGTGAGCCGTGTCACCGTCTATAATGGTCGAGCCAACTGTGTTGGTGAAAACTGCACTTAAGATAAATTAATAACTCTTTGGAGCAAATCTGGCACCGGGGTTCGAACCGGCGCGGCGCTCCTTGTGTGAAAAGCAAGCTGGTGTAAAAATGTTTTTTATACTCGTCATATCATAAACTGCCTATATACGTCCCACTGCTGGGCACAGGCCTCCCCTCAAACAACCGGAGGGGGTATGGAGCATACTCCACCACGCTGCTCCACTGCGGGTTGGTGGAGGTGTTTTTTACGGCTAATAGCCGGGACCAACGGCTTAACGTGCCCTCCGAAGCACGGAATCATCTTACTTTTTCGGACAATCAGGTGATTCAAGCCTGAAAAGTCCTTACCAAGCAAAGGACAGTCTCACAAAGTGATTTCGACAATGTCACCATCGGGAATCTAACCCGGACCTCCAGATCGTGAGCCTAACGCTCTAACCACTAGACCACGGAGGCTGTTGTCTCAGACACTCGTCATATATTATTGTAAAATCTTAACTATGCAACCTGTGCCCTAGCCTAAAATGAATCTAGCAAGCGTTATTTAAGTATGTAATATAAGCAATATAAGGCAGGTGAAGGTTAGACCACTAAACTAAACGTTAAGTATTCTATATGACAGCCTGTTTTAGACAAGTAACTCTTGCCCGTGTCTCGTGAAGTTTCGGCTAAGTATGTAAAGAGACTAAAGTATTAATTCCACGTAATTTTACACAAATGTTTTAGACAATTATTTTGTATTGTTGAGAAGTAGAGAAAAGCTCATTATGAAGCGAATAATTCTCTTTGTTTTCGAACAGAATGTTTGATTACAAGCAAAGTAAAAAATAATACAAAGCTGAAGGCATTTCTTTTTTGAGAATATTGGATGTATCCCGCATAATATATATACATCTAAGTATTTAAATAATGAAACGTTAACGTAAATTTTCACTATGTGCCCGGTACCAAATGATTTTATGTTAATACCTCTTTACTTACATGAAAAGGTCATGCTTAGATTTCCTTTAGGTTAAAATGATCAGAGAGTTTTAAACAATATTGGTGCTAATTCCTGTAAATACCATCTAATTTTATTTTAAGTTATATCTGTCATTTTCTTATCCGCCGAAAAGGAAAGGGACGGGTAATCGACAAGCATAAAATTTATGGAACACACGTCAATTTTAAGCACAAATCTAAACCAACCGTCTAAAAATTTTACATCGGTCAATAACCCGACACAGTTAAGTAGACAGCACGTCAAACGGATTGCATACCAGCGACGTACCTTTTGATTCGCCCGGGTTATTCATTCATTGACTCATTCTTCCTAAAATTAAGAGCTGTGAATCATCCATCCCTTTCCTTTTCGACGGATATGAAAATGACGGATATAACTTAAAATAAAATTAGGCGGTGTTTGCAGGAATCGGGGCCATTATATTGCTAAATATTTTTCTAAACGAAACACGACGAGATAAGTACTTAATAGTTACAAACGGTACGGTACTCCTTAGCGTCCCCGGACAAACTCCGTCCTCGACCAGCCCCAGATCTCTTAACCGGCCCCTGAACGTGCCGTGGACCTATCAGGAGTTGCGACGTTTGGTAATCCGGTTTGACCCAGCATGCCCGGAGCCTTTTATACACGCACGGAAAGAACCGATAGAAGTCTCGGAGGACTTTCGTTGCTCCTGCCACACGCATACCACTTCGGAGTTCGAGCTCCTTCCCCGCTCTACCGTCCCGATTCGACCCCACCTTACTTTCGGACAATCAGGTGACCAGCCTTTAATGTCCTAATCAAACCAGGGCTCACGAAGTGATTTTTGTGATATGTTCCCATCGGGATTTCAACGCGGGACCTGCGGATCTTGAGCCCAACGCTCAATCACTGGACCACGGAGGCCGTCACAGTGAGAAGCATTCTTTCAACTAGGCTACCACGGCTTAACTAAGGTGGATAAAAGCGAAACATTACGAGATAAAGTAAAAAGATTATTTGATTAATTATCAGGACACTAGTAATATTCGTTAAGTAGGTACCAAGGACCTAGTGAATATAATATCAAAGGTATGAAAGTCCAGACTCCTAGTTGGTCTATCGATTTGTTGAGCTGCGGGAGTGGCGCGTGGCGAAGGAATCACTTAGGGTAATTAATCAAACTATTTCTCAATAAGATTTATGATGGCCCATAATAGCATACCCTCGCGTCGGTTTAAACCCGGAGAGGAGAGGAAAAATATCAAATTAATGCTCTACGAAAGAGCTTGTAAAGAAAATTGTTGATGAAAATGATTCTGCTATTTCAATATAAAATATGGCGCGACAAATCTTGATTTATTTTTTGAATACTTTGGTTTTTGTCTGAGAAAAACTTAGAATTAAGAATAATTATGTATCAAGATTTTTTATTATTAGAAACGGTACCTTCACTTATATATACATTAGTCTGGGTGAGTTTATATAAGTATTTGTTAGATCAACCCACATTATAATGTTTCTCTTCTGATACATAACATAACATAAATAGCCTAAATACGTCCCACTGCTGGGCACAGGCCTCTCCTGAATCAACCGGAGGGGGTATGGAGCATACTCCACCACGCTGCTCCAATGCGGGTTGGTGGAGGTGTTGTTACGGCTAATAGCCGGGACCAACGGCTTAACGTGCCCTCCAAAGCACGGAATCATCTTACTTTTCCGGTCTTTTTCTCTTCTGATAAAATACATTTTTATTATATTAGCAAACTGAGAGTAAAAAGCTTTACAAGATGTGTTTAGAAATGGAAATCAAAGTATATACCTACTGTGTTGGAAGAAAATTTCATTATCTTTCGCTTTTTATTTTAAGTAGGTACTTAAGTAAATATTCTTTGTTGCGTTTAATGTTTTCAAGTTTTCGTCTGGTTAAGTTAATATAATTAAAGCACATAATAACGGGTTCTTACCGCGTTAACAATGTATAAGTTAATATAGTTGCTGAGCGGAAAATTTTAGACAAAATAAAAATATGATAATTATATTATTATTCAATCCATATCAGTGGCCTTTACCAGCTCAATAGTAACCCTGACATCAGGGTTGATGAGGTTGGTAATCCACCGCCCACCCACACGATAGAAGAAGAATTATTATTAAATTATATACTTAAAAAAAATATATATTAACAGTAGTTATTAAAATAAATGTAACTAACACAATATGGATGAATATATTATTTATTATTATTAATTGGTTGCTAGAGAGGTGGTTATTTTTAATGAAATTCCACAGTTGTTTACAATAATGATTTTACGTACTTCTTTAGGTACGAAACCCCAATTTTTTCGGGTAAAATTAAAGACCTCAGCGAAAGCTCATTACACAGTGAATTATTTTTATTTTTTAATGGAGTATTTTAATTAAGTACTTACAATGGAAAAATTTAAAGCACGTACGTTCTTCATGAGAGATTAGATACTGAGGGCAAATTAAACGTAATTTAGAGAAAAACACCTTAGAGAATGGTCTATGTTTTAAAACTTTCTGACACACCTTATATATAAATCCGAACTTAGGTGATTTTAATACTCACACCATGTGCAAAATTATTTCGTTATAGATTTCGAGGAAATACCTTCAAGTTGACAAATTGATTAAGTTGATTGCTATAAAGCCGTAAGTAATAGAACAGATTAAACATACGTTTAAATGTCGTTAAAAGTTTCGCGCATCGAGCGTTCGGGCCCTACAAACGATAAAAGAGAGTTACGTTTCGTGTGCTTTTTGCCCTCATCGGTAATAAATAATACGTCAGCATGTGTATGTATTGATTTTTGTCATACTTCTCCTCGCATAATCTATTTTACATGGTCAGTTCTATTTATGTTATTGGATATGTTTTTACTTGGCTAATACCGCAATAAATAATGGTGCTAATTCCAGCAGACGCCATCTAATTATATTTTAAGTTATACCTGTTATTTTCTTATCCGTTGAAAAAGAAAGGGACGGGTAATCGACAGGCATAAAATTTATGGAATACACATACATTTTAAGCAGAAATCTAAAACCGTCTAAAAAATTTACATCGGCTAATAACCCGACAGATTTAAGTAGACAGCACGTCAAACGGATTGCATAGCGAGAAGCCTATTTTATTCGCACGGGTTATTCATTCATTTTAAAATTAACTTCTTGACAATCATCCGTCCCTTTTCTTTTTTTTACAAGAAAATGACGGGTATAACTTAAAATAACGTTAGGAGGTGTCTGCAGGAATCGGGGCCATTATATACCTAAACTTAGTCATAGCCAAGTACTTAGGTAAGCTTATTAATTAAGATTATACATATATTTACTGTGCTATTGCGTGCGGTGTATATTAGAGTTATAAGGTTGCGCTCACTCGCATTCTAAACATAAGCTCACGGCTATATTCCAATTGGGGTAGTCAGAGGTACATCCCTCGCAATAAAAACTCACCACAACTCACCGAGCTTACTGTTAGAATAATAATAACAGTTTATTTCAGACAATAATTGTTGTTGTGCCTTTTGTCTCTCCTCATGTTGTCATATTGTGGTTCTGTGTTATCCCGTGTACAATAAATTATTAAATAAATAAAAATAAATAAAAATATCTATATTTGTTAATAACAATACTAACTTAGATCTAGTATTAGTGACTTTTGGCGTTTACGTACGAATTCGATTCGTGCGTAGTGCGTTCGAATACTTTTCTATGACGACGAACTCGCAACCTGCAGCGTATTCTCATAGTTCTTTGAAGGCTGGGATGGTTGCGTCGAATTCTTACGAACGCATCCAAAGTGAGCTGCCTTAGTTTTTCAATCAACAACACCCACTTCCTTTGCTCTAGAGTTGTCGTGGGCGGAATACATAATTAGAATACCTACCGGAAATCGATACTGATCAAAGTTATTCAAGTCAACAAACAACTTGCAGGGGGGTTAAAATGGCCACATTGAAGCAATTCATCTAAGAAAGCAATATTGCAATTTGACATTTGCGCATATAAAAGTAAGTGAGCAATTGGTATGTTCGGGAATCGACGGAAAAACAAACGACGTGCACTCAGTTCAAAGGTTAATTTATTGCTGACCAATAGAGGGCGCCCGCGAGCGCATGCGCGCCGCGGCGCTTGCACACATGTACATTTCACACAGCTTATACCTAACTCTGCATACATATCATCCCTCTTCCCCTAGTTTGGGAACCTGTTAACAACAAACATTTTATAATTAGGTAGATATACTAACCTATAATTACTCTAAATACCTACTATTACAACTACTTCACAAGTGATAACTTTTTACATATTAATTAAACCTTATAATTAATGTCCTTATTCCTAGGCCTCAAAACCCGTGTCGGTGGCGGAGGAATGGGCTGACTTATGGAATCAGGGCATGCATTCGGATTAGGTCCAATAGTGGACGGAGGTTCCTGTTCCCTACTTACAGCGCTTTCCCCCCTCATCCTTTCCCCCTCCGAGGCTTCGTGCCACTCGTCATTGTCCTCTTCCAACTGTCTACTAGGAGAATTTACATCAAGTATTGGTGGGTCAATTACTTGTTCTTTAGATGACTCATCACCCTGCGACATACCGAAATCTGCATCATAATTCGTGGGTTGTTCTATTGGTTTTTCCGTGTAACGTAATAACTGATCAATATGCCTTTTACATGTAACATTCTGCTCATTCAACTTGACTGTATACATACGATTTCCTAACTTGTTTATAATAGTGCCTTTACACCATACTGGTTTCCTTTTATCATAGCATTTAGCCCAAACTGTTTGGTTCGTTTTAAACATTCTACTCGAATTGTTATCGTGATTATTATCAGATTCTATACAATTTTTTAGAGGTGGCAAAATTTGATCTAACCGTCCCTGTAGGTCACGACCGTACATTAACTTGGCGGGGGATACTTTTGTTGAGCAATGCACTGTGTTTCGATATTCGAATAAATATTCCTGTAACTTATCATTAATTTTATTTACACAAGTATAAGACTGCATAATTGATTTTAACATTTTCTTACACGTTTTAACGCTCGATTCAGCTAGACCATTACTTATAGGGTGATAAATAGGGGAAGTAATGTGTTCAATGCCATTAGTTTTGCAAAACTGATCAAACTCCACAGATGCTATTTTGGGATCATTGTCTGAAACTATTGTTCTAGGCAATCCAAATCTTGAAAAAAGCAAATTAAGGTTTCTAATTAAATGGGAAGTCGTGATACCCCCTCCCATATCGAGACATTCGAGCCATTTACTGAATGCGTCAATAACCACTAAGTAATTCCTTTGGGCTACACTTAGATAATCTAAGTGAATACGTTCCCAAGGTGCAGTCGGCCGCGGCCAGGGCGCGGGGGTCGCGCGGGGCGGGTCGGCGCGCGTCTTCATACACACGTCACATGACCCGATCAGCTGTTCGATCTCCTTATCTATCGCGGGCCACCACATGCGAGACCGCGCCGCGCTTTTCGTTTTCACTATACCTTGATGTGTTTTATGCAACTCTAACATTAAAGTTCGTCTGTGGACCATAGGTATTATGACACGATGCCCCCTCATAAGACAACCGCATTCGACATCAAGGTCATACCTACAATGATAAAAGGGCAAAATATTTTTACACGCAATTTTCCGCGGCCAACCATTTTTTACGTACCGCATAACTGTTGATAATGTATTATCATTGGCCGTAGCTTCCCTAATGTTTTTGTACGTGATAGGTAAGCTTTGTATCTGCAAATTATTTAGGTTTAATATCTGACAGCCTTTTATATTATTTTCCTCAATCATGTTATCTTCCGACGATACAGGCGCTCGTGAGAAATAATCAGCAACTTGATTTTGTTTACCTGATGTATATTGAATAATATAATTATAAGCCGATAAAAATATCGCATATCTCACTAATCTAGACGCCGTAGTGACCGATATTCCATTTTTGGTACCAAAAATAGCTAAAAGCGGACGATGGTCGGTTTTTAAAATGAAAGGTTGCTGCCTACCATACAGATACTGAGGATTCGGAGGCCAGCTCTGCCTTGATGTCTTCGAACGCTGCCTGCTGCCGTGGCCCCCACTCCCACCGCGCGCCGCCACGCAATAACTCGTGGAGTGGACAAAGGATGGATGACGCATTCGGTACAAAGTTGCGGTAGTAGTTTACTAAACCTAAAAATCGTTTAAGCTCAGTAATATTCGTAGGCATAGGTGCATTACGTATGGCATCTACTTTATTAGTACATTTGTGTAATCCATTCTTGTCTATTAAATGCCCTAAGTATGTAATGTTATCCTGAAAAAAAGCACATTTCTTTTTTTCTAACCGGAGCCCTGCCGATTTGAAACGGTCGAATACCTCCTTCAACCGTTGAAGGTGTACGGTTTTATTAGGTCCTGTGACGCACACGTCATCTAAGAAAATCGCGACTCCATCTATGCCTGCTAATAAATTTTCAATCACCCTTTGAAAAATTGCGGGCGCACTGGCCAACCCAAATACTAGTCGGGTGTACATAAACAGACCTTTCGACGTGTTTATTGTAGTAAGTTTTTGCGAATCTTTTGATAGCATAAGTTGATTATAAGCCTGACTACAATCTAATTTTGTAAATTGTTGGCCTCCGCTTAATTTTGCAAAAACATCCTCAATGCGAGGTAACGGGTACTTATCGACATGTATATCTTTATTCAACGTAATGGAATAATCTGCGCAGATTCTTACCTGTCCATTCGGTTTTTGTACGGGCACGATAGGCGTTGCGTAATCGGAATAAGTAACAGGCACGAGAATACCGTTATTCACTAATCGATTTAATTCCGTTTCAACTTGATCCTTAATAGCAAAAGGCAAGGGTCGAGCTTTGCAGAACTTAGGCTGAACGTTTTCTTTCAATTGTAAACTTACTTCTAACCCTTTATAACACCCTAGTTCGTCTTTAAATAACTCTGAATAATCACATAATATCTGTTGAATTTCATGTTGACTATTACATATTGCTATATTTAAATTATTTGTCACAAAACAGATGTCGAATATGGCCATAAAATCGCGCCCAAGCAGTGGATAATTATTACCATTTTTAATTACGAAAAATGTAATATTTTCTTCACGGTTGTTGTAAGTTACCGGTGCAATAAAATAACCTGCGGGTGATATTTTGTGGCCATTATAAAAGCAAATTTTTAGATCGCAAAACGTTAAAGGGAATTTCGAAAAGTTCTGCTGGTAACTACTCTCTGACATTACACTTGTACTCGAACCTGAATCCAGTTCCATTTTAAAATAACTACCTTCAATACCTATAGATAACAATATTGGATCATTATTCACGCACCTTAGATTAAATAATCGACACTCCTCGCAGTCGTGGCTGCCGTGCGCCTCTTCCTCCACCGATGCAGGAGATGATTCAACACCAATACTGTTCACCTTAAGTTCGCACATTTTTTTCAAGTGTCCTTTGTTGTGGCATTTATTACACCTGTAGTTTTTATACCGACACTTCTCCGCTACGTGGTTTTTGAGGCCGCACACTGTACACCGGGCCACGGCGTCGTCGCGCTCGCGTCGGATGCCGCCGGCGCCGGCGCCCTTGGCACTGCCGCTACCATACGCCACGCTCGCCCGGTACAGTGGCTCCTGCTTCACTACGACGGACTCGTTTTCTTTAACTTGCTTTACACAGGCTACTTGTTGAGCGATTTCCAACGCTTTCGCGAACGTTAGCGTTGTGAGGTCTTGTTCTCTCAGACGATCCCGTTCCGGTCCCGACTTAAATCCTAGAACAAAACGATCCCGTAGCAGAGTGTTCAGTTCCGAACCGAATCCGCAGTACACAGCTAGCCCCCTTAACCGCGCCGCCCATTCTTCCGCACTCTCGCTGTCTACCTTCCTCGCTTCATAAAACTTATCTCGATCAGCAAATGTAGACCTTTTCGGAGTGAAATGGGTTTTAAATGCGTCGACTAACTCATTGAACTTCGCATTTTCGATTGTCTTGGGATGTAGTAAATTACATAGCAATCTATATGAATCTTCGGACAAATTCGTCAACAATGCCGCACAATGTTTTTTTTCATCGATGTCGTTGAGTTCTAGAAACATCTTCAACCTCCCGTAAAAAATAGTCCAATCCATGGTTTTGTGGTCGAAACATCCTAGGGTTCCAATGAAAGAAGAAGACATCTTGTTTTCTTCTTCAATATCCGGTCTCCAGCGCTCGTTGCCAAATGGTATGTTCGGGAATCGACGGAAAAACAAACGACGTGCACTCAGTTCAAAGGTTAATTTATTGCTGACCAATAGAGGGCGCCCGCGAGCGCATGCGCGCCGCGGCGCTTGCACACATGTACATTTCACACAGCTTATACCTAACTCTGCATACATATCAGCAATGCAAACAAATGCCAAATAGAAATATTGCTTTCTTAGATGAATTGCTTCGATGTGGTCATTTTAACCCCCAGTTCTGAGTATTTCCGTACTTCGAAAGATTGTTGATGAAATCTGAAACGCACCGCAGTAGTTAAGTAGTTGTTACTTATAACTGAAATTTGATTCAACCACTTCAACAAATTTTCACAACTAACAACAACTCTCGAGTTGCCTTTGACGACGTGGCGACAAGAACAAGAGATTTAGTGGGCAAGAAGACGAAAAGCTCAAAGGAAAATAAAAAACAAAAACGCGCGTGACAAACTGGCCATCTTGAAAAGGAAAATAAATAATAAGCATACCCTGGACACTTCATACAAACAACCTCGAACGCAGACACTACACATTGACATTATCGTACACGTGCATCTGTGTGTGTGACGTTTGACACCATACGATCCAAAACTAAACTATGTTCGAGGGGTGAGAGGGGGTTGAGTAAACCTAGCTCAGAGGCTGGTGGGGAGCAGAGAGTTGCCATTCTATACGTAGTATTAAACCTTATTCTATGTAATAAGTTTGAATAGCGTTTTACTCGCCTTTTCTATTTTAATTTTGCTGAATTAAGGCTTCCATTTTTAAAAAATGGGCTTACTCATTTTGGCTTCCACTCGTCGATGCTCGTCAAATACAGGGCAGGCGTCAAATTCTTTTTGTTTTTAGTGCTTAGCCTAGCCATGGGCGGTATAGATAACCGAATAGAGCGACGGGCTCAGCCGTAAATAATGAAAAACAATTTGTAGCGCCTTCTGTATTCTTGTGATAAATAATGATAATACACACTAAGTAAGTACATTACTAAATAGCCCGTCGAGTCACACACATCGTTAATGTGAATTACAACATAATAGCACAGAATAAAAGTTTAGTTTGCGTTTAATTAGTTATATAGGTTTATCTTGGTTGGTGAGGTGAGTACCTATGTAGAGACAACGACCACTCCGGCGTGGCCGGTATCGGGGTCCTGAAGTGTTTGTTGTCGCGAGCTGATTGGCCACCTCTATGGCTAGAGTAACCGGGTCGTCAGGATCGTATATTACGTTCTACCAGTAATATTCCTTATTCTATAGTTCTACTATAATTAACGCCTAGTATGGACATATCGTCACTGAAAAGGAACACAGATACCTACCTACTAATTAGTATAGTAAGTCTCGGAATGTTATTTAAGTACCTACCTACCTTAGTCCAATTCCAATGTTGTTTAAACTACTATATTATGAAATTGATTGTTTCTCAGTAAGCGAATCAAATGTATTCTTTTGAGAAATAAAGTATCTTAAACCTTAAAAGGCAAAATTACGTAAGCACCAAAATGCCATTTCAAGAAAAAGCCGTTTAAAGTATTTTTGTAGTTTTTTTACTATACATTTTTACCCATTTATCCAAGCTACATGACGTCAACGTAAGTTTACATTGTTTTTCATTTTCGATATCTAGCAATTTATAACATGGCTTGCTATTTTAGGATATTTTAGCGCTTAAATGTAATTTTGTCTTTCCAGTGACGATATAATTTGGAATCTAATTGTTTCCAGTTATGAAGACCCACGTGAACTGAAAAATGCTATTTCTTTATTATTATCTCCTTACTTATTTATGTCTTTTGGGTAGTAACTAAGTAACTTAGGTAACTCGGGATAGCGGGCAGTGGATGGCAGTGCGGTGGTAACTCAAGTAACATATTATACTTACTTACATCGACTTGGTAAGTCGTCGGTCATGGCCACCGTTCCGCCATAATAATTGCCAGCTGCAGTTTGGCACGCCACACAAAGGATTTGGAAAGTGTTTAACTTGCCACATTATTTCGACTTTAGTATTGTTCTGCTTTTCTTGGGTTGTGCCGTGATTTATATATTTTATTGTTTCTTTTTATAATATATTGCATGTATGTAGGTAACTTTTGTAAGTACGTGATTTGAATTTAGAAAATAATTGTAGCTTAACTTAATTTTGAACACATTATAAAAAAAGTTTTCATCTCGAGATCCTCCGTGCTTCGGAAGGCACGTTAAGCCGTTGGTCCCGGCTGCATTAGCAGTCGTTAATAACCATCAATCCGCACAGGGCCCGCGTGATAGTTTAAGGCCCGATCTCCCTATCCATCCATAGGGAAGGCCCGTGCCCCAGCAGAGGGGACGTTAATGGGCTGATGATGATGATGACACATTATAATACCCGTAAATACGTAGGTATACAGGGTGTTAGTGACATCGTAACGAAAACTTTGAGGGATCATTCCGACTATGATTCTGAGTTGATCATGCATTATCCCGTTTTTCACAGGGTCCGCTTACCTAACCTGAAGATTTGACATGTCCGGTTTTTTACAGAAGCGACTGCCTGGCCGACCTTCCAACCCGCGAAGGGAAAACCTGCCCAAGACAGGTTAGGTCACATGCCTTCGAAACGCATTTCTCGGATATGTGGGTTTCCTCACGGTGTTTTCCTTCATCACTAAGCATGTGATAATCATTTAGCAAACATTAATTCGAAAAACGATTTCGAAAATCATAGGTTTAAGCCCGCGCTGATTTCGAATCTGCGACCTTACAGTGAGAGTCAAGCGTTCTAATGGTAATGGCGTGGTAATGTAATAACTAGTAAGGGTAAAATGAAGGAGATATCTCAAAAAAAGTAATAATGGGCAGTAATCTCATGTGTACTTTCTACACGTGTAACGGTCGTGAATCTTTAAAAGTGACTAAGTAGCTTTTTTGTTTTTTTTTGACGTGACTTATTGTAGATTTGCCGCAGATGGCATTAACTACTTGGCCGGACAAAAGACTAAGTAGCACTTAGTAAGAGCACACCCCGGACACTTCATAATAAAAAAATAATAAAAAAGTTTATTTAGGTAAAACCTACGACACATATACATTTACAACATTAAAATATACACACATAAAAAATATAAACATAAAAAAAGTGAAGAAGTGAGTGAAGTGTATGTATTTTAATAATCTATACTAATATTATAAAGCTGAAGAGTTTGTTTGTTTGTTTGTTTGTTTGAACGCGCTAATCTCCGAAACTACTGGTGCGATTTGAATAATTCTTTTTTTGTTGGATAGTCCATTTATCGAGGAAGGCTATAGGCTAAAAAACATTACGCTATGACCAATAGGAGCAAAGACAGAGCGGTAAATGTGTAAAAAACGGGGAAAATTATTCATTTTTGAAGGCTTTCTTTGCGTGCGCTGCGAAAACGGTTCAAGATACACAAAAAATATGTATGAAAGAATTATTCCTCTATACATGATCTAAAAAAAAGTCCGCGACGGCATATGTCTATCTTTTAAGGTTTAGTCACAATTACCGTTTTTATGGTACCAAAGTTGGTCGAAATAATTTGTTTAAGTTGTATCAACATAATAATATTAATCTTTATTCAAATATAAATATAAATATGTTGTTGGTTAAGAGTACTTCATCTATACTTATAATAAATCTGTAGAGAGGTCAATTCTATACATTAAATATTTTTTAAAAATAACTATCAGGGGGTGATAAGTGGTCGATACTGATGCCAAAAATGCAATCAGTAAAATTTTTGTCTGTCTGTCTGTCTGTATGTTCCTTATAGAAACAAAAACTACTGGACGGATTTTAATGAAACTTGGTACAATTATTCTTCACACTCCTGGACAGGTTATAGTATACTTTTCATCACGCTACAATCAATAGGAGCAGAGTAGTGAAGGGAAATCCTTTTGTATGAAAAATCTAAACCGCTCAAGTTAGACGTTTGAAATTTGGCATGCAGGTACCTTAGATACCGTAGAGGTGCACTAAGAAAGGAATTCCCGAAATTCCTACGGGAACGGGAATTAGCGGGAAAATCCTTTTGTATGAAAAATCTAAACCACTCAAGTTAGACGTTTGAAATTTGGCATGCAGGTACCTTAGATACCGTAGAGGTACACTAAGAAAGGAATTCCCGAAATTCCCACGGGAAAGGGAATTAGCGGGAAAATCCTTTTGTATGAAAAATCTAAACCACTCAAGTTAGACGTTTGAAATTTGGCATGCAGATACCTTAGATACCGTAGAAGTGCACTAAGAAAGGAATTCCCGAAATTCCCACGAGAACGGGAATTAGCGGGAAAATCCTTTTGTATGAAAAATCTTAACCACTCAAGTTAGACGTTTGAAATTTGTCATGCAGGTACCTTAGATACCGTAGAGGTGTACTAAGAAAGGAATTCCCGAAATTCCCACGGGAACGGCAATTAGCGGGAAAATCCTTTTGTATGAAAAATCTAAACCACTCAAGTTAGACGTTTGAAATTTGGCATGCAGGTACCATAGGTACCGTAGAGGTGCACTAAGAAAGGAATTCCCAAAATTCTCACGGGAACGGGAATTAACGGGAAAATCCTTTTGTATGAAAAATTTAAACCATTCAAGTTAGATGTTTGAAATTTGGCTCGCAGGTACCTTAGATACCGTAGAGGTGCACTAAGAAAGGAATTCCCGAAATTCCCACGGGAACGGGAATTAGCGGGAAAATCCTTTTGTATGAAAAATCTAAACCATTCAAGTTAGACGTTTGAAATTTGTCATGCAGGTACCTTAAATACCGTAGAGGTACACTAAGAAAGGAATTCCCGAAATTCCCACGGGAACGGGAATTAGCGGGAAAATCCTTTTGTATGAAAAATCTAAACCACTCAAGTTAGACGTTTGAAATTTGGCATGCAGGTACTTTAGTAAACTTAAAGCTTAGTTGCAACAGGATATTACAAAATTCCCACGGGAACGGTAGTTAGCGGGAAAAACATTTGTATGAAAAAATCAAATCTAAATAAAAGGAGAAACTGACTGACTCAGTGACTGACATATCAACGCATAGCCTGAACGGCTAAACGTAGGCATTTGAAATTTGGAAGGGACATAGCTTAGGTACCGTAGAGGTGCACTAAGAAA
This sequence comes from Pectinophora gossypiella, assembly GCF_024362695.1. NCBI lineage: Eukaryota > Metazoa > Arthropoda > Insecta > Lepidoptera > Gelechiidae > Pectinophora > Pectinophora gossypiella. The sequence continues at coordinate 1,682,437 of NC_065412.1, read as the reverse complement.
GGAATTCCCGGAATTCCCACGGAAACGGAAATTTGCGGGAAAATCCTTTTGTATGAAAAATCTAAACCGCTTAAGTTAGACGCTTGAAATTTGGCATGCAGGTACCTTAGTTAACTTAAAGCTTAGTTGCAACAGGATATTGCAAAATTCCCACGGAAACGGGAGTAAGCGGGAAAAAAACATTTGTATGAAAAAATCGAAACCGCGTAAGATAGATGTTTTCAATTCAATTCAATTAAATTATTTATTGCATTCCATGTAGTACAATGGGGTGTTACATAGGCATAGGAACTAAAACATGGACCCTGTAGGGCACAGCAACGTTGAAGGGAAGAGAGGAAGTGTGTATTAAAATTAAAACTCAATGAACAATCAATTAAAAAAAAAATCAATTCAATCAATTGATTCAATCTAGCATGCATGCATACCTTAGTAAATATAAAGTTTATTTTTGGCTGTATTTTGAAAAATGGGAGTTATTGGGAAAAAAAAAATATGAAAAAATCTAAACTGCATAAGTATGCACTCCCACACACACAAAGATCTCTCTCTTATATAACACGCCACGCGGACGAAGTCGCGGGCAAAAGCTAGTTAAAATATATACACTTCATACAAACTACCTCGTTTTACACAGACACCACACATTGACGCGTTTGCGTTTGATTGCGTGTCTCAAGTCTAAATTATGTCCTAGGGGGTGAGGTAAATCTAGCTTAGACGCTGGTGGGGAGCGAAGAGTTGCCGTTCTATACGTAGTATTACTCCTTATTCTATGGTAAGAGTTCCATCATTGTACAATAGACTCGAGTTAAATCAAGGTCGCGATCATATAACTCCAGTTGATTACGTTTCTCGCCCCCCCCACCCCCGGCTCTAACGGTAATGCAATTTTAATTAAAGCCCAAAGGAATTTTCATTTCAATCTAATTACTACGTTTGAGTTGTTTTAGGCATCTAACCGTCGGGATATTGAGTAAATTTCCCCTTCAATGCCTAAACTTAAACCTAACCAGTCAAGATATACGGTAGGAATTTTGGTGCTTAAATGCTTAAATCTACTGAGTATTTTATTTCTAGTTAACTTATTATACACTTACTTATTTCCTTACTTTTACACTTGTGTTTATTTATCTATGTATATATTTGTATGTATGTATATACGGTTTTATTTTTTTATTTTGTACACTTTGTGCCTTCCCACTTTTATTAACCTCTCACGCCATGCGGGGTTCGCTGATGGAGATCTCTTTTAGAAATAAGTTCACTTTTTGTACCTAATTTTTGTTTTTTTTTTTGGCATAATTTAATTATTGTATACAATAAAGAGTTTAATTATTACGAAACTAAATACAAGTAGGCAAGTGCCTAAACCATAACATTAGAGCGTCAAATGTTAATTGTTGATGGCTGGCAATAAATTTATTTTATTCTTATTATTCTATTTTTAAATGTGGTCATACTTTTGTTGTCAAAATAAGACAAGCGGATATGAAAAGTGGTAGAAACAGAGTACATAAACTGCCTATATACGTCCCACTGCTGGGCACAGGCCTCCCCTCTATCAACCGGAGGGAGTATGGAGCATACTCCACCACGCTGCTCCAATGCGGGTTGGTGGAGGTGTTTTTACGGCTAATAGCTGGGACCAACGGCTTAACGTACCCTCCGAAGCACGGAATCATCTTACTTTTTCTGACAATCAGGTGATTCAAGCCTGAAAAGTCCTTACCAAACAATGGACAGTCTCACAAAGTGATTTCGACAATGTCCCCATCGGGAATCGAACCCGGACCTCCAGATAGCCTAACGCTCTAACCACTAGACCACGGAGGCTGTTGTCTATCACTCCACGTTTATCAGAGAAGAATTTCCTCATGCAAATAATTACATTAGTCACTGTGGTCCTGTGGTGCACTGGCTTGCTTCTCAAACAAAGAGAGCCGGTTCGTAAGATTCACTAACACAGTTGGCAGAAACAGAGTATAGAAGAATAATCCCTGTGACGGGTAATTTCAGTTCACTGTCCATTGGGAGTCCATATCAACCCAACATTTTCCTTTGTGATACTTGTTTACTTACTTACATAAACTTTTGCTTTTGCGTTGTCGATAGATTTGACTCGCTATTGTGATAAAAGGATACATCTGTTTTTGATGTTTCAACAGAATTCCCAGTAGGTACTTTGGACGTAATGAAAGCATCTCATTTCTTGCAACCCATATTAAGGGTGTTAGTGACATCGTAACAAATAACTGAGGGGAAATGATTCAGACCTGATTGCGTTGATATCAAGTGGAATTTCCTGTTGGAAAATTCATGAAAATTTTAGTGGCTTAGGAGCTGCGTTTGTTGAAGTAAAGCAACTTTCGCAAAGGTCGGTCATTGGATGGGTGACCACAAAAAAAAAGTTTTCATCTCGAGCTCTTCCGTGCTTCGGAAGGCACGTTAAGCCGTTGGTCCCGGCTGCATTAGCAGTTGTTAATAACCATCAATCCGCACTGGGCCCGCGTGATGGTTTAAGGCCCTACCCATCCATAGGGAAGGCCCGTGCGCCAGCAGTGGGGACGTTAATGGGCTGATGATGATGATGATATTAGTTCTATACTTTTTTCGTTACGATGTCACCAACATTCTGTTTCTATACCTATTTAAAAAAATAGTAAAAATAATAATATTTATATAATTTACGCCCGTATTCCCTATTGGGGTGTATAGAGGTATGTATAGCTACAATAATATAACAATAACACAAACTGCACACGTCGTACTGAGCCAATCTGGGAAAAAGGGGAAATACTTAAGCTCCTTATCGCTATTGGCCCACTAGGGTCGATTAATTCTTTTAAATATAATCCTCTCAGAAGACAGCTTGAGCCGAGGTTAGCCATCAGGCCTGTTTTTTATTTTTTGTACCGGGTGAGACCTCTCTGCTCTCGCTATTTGTTCGGCCAAGTAGTTAATGCCGTATAATGTCACGTCAAAAAGTAAAGAAAGGAAACTCAGCGGCTAATGCATTCTAATTAGTTCTTAGTTTTGTTATTGTTGGTTTTGTGTCCATTGTGCTCAATAAAGTATAATATCTATCTATCTTTTTTTTTACTCGTACTCCTAAGAGTCCATCTCTATCACTCCACATCCATCAGAGATCAATTTCGACATGCAAATACTTAGATTAGTCACTGCGGTCCTGTGGTGCACCGGCTTGCTTCTAAACAGAGAGAGACAGTTCGTAAGATTCACTAACACAGGTGGCTCGACCATTATAGACGGTGATACGGCTCACCACTTCACGTTGGTCTAGCAGAAAGCTTGATGAAGTGTAGGTACTCAGTTCATCTTGCGATGGATGTGCCTCTGACTGGGAACCGAATCAAATATACTTTATTGCATAGAACTAAATTTCAACAATTAGACATAACACATGAATACAGTACAATTTGGGCGGCCTTATAGTCCTGAACTTATATGTGAATAGTTACAAAAGACATAAATTTTCTTTTTATTGTCTTCCACAGGTGATCCTGGTGAAGTGGAATGAGCCGTACCAGAAGCTGGCGTCATGCGACAGCTCGGGAGTGATCTTCGTGTGGATCAAGTATGAGGGCCGGTGGAGCATTGAGCTGATCAACGACCGCAGCACGCCCGTCACGCACTTCTCCTGGTCCCACGATGGACGGATGGCGCTCATCTGTTATCAGGTCAGTGGTCCTGGCCAAGACGCCAACGCTCAATAGTGGTCACTACGTAGCATGTAGTGGGTCGACCCCTGGCTTTCTTCTTCTATCGTGTGGTTTGTGAGGTGGAGTACCAACCTCATCAAACCTGGTGTCAGGGTTCCTATTGAGCCGCCAAAGGCCCCTGACATGGCTCATGTAACGACTACTTACTTACATCAGTAAGTAGTGCCTTCCGAAGCACGGATCATCTTGCTTTCGGACAATCTGGTGATCAGCCAATAATGTCCTAACCAAACTAGGGACCACAAAGTAATTTTTGTGTTATGTCCCCACCGGGAATCGAACCCGGGACCTCCGGATCGTGATCCCAACGTTCAACCACTTGACCCTGGCAAGATGGCTTGCAGGAGGAAGTGATTGGATGCATAAAGCTGAATATAGGGCTTTGTGGCACGCAGGAGAGGCCTATGTTCAGCAGTGGACTGGTTATCATGATGATAACTAATGACATAAACATCTATGGCAAGATGAATTACATACCCACACCTCACCGAACTTTCTGTTAGACCAACGTAAAAAAACCCGCGCACTAAAAAATATCCCGCGCGATTCCAAAATTCGAACTATTACGTAATCTGTGGTACGTATACTGCTTGACGCAATGTTCATTTTATTGCACGGCTAAAAAGGTCACTACGGCTCCCTAATCTGGGTAAAAACGCCACATTGAAGCAATTCATCTAAAAAGCAATATTGCTATTTGACATTTACGGATAACAGACTTATGCATTTTTTACCTTTGTTTTGGGTATCAATGATGACCCTTTTATCGTCCACCCATTATTATTCTACTCAAAACAAAGAGAAACAATATAGGTAGCAGTGTATAAACTAATCCAAATACGTTTTATTACGTCATTACGTTATATTTTTGAATTTTGAAGACAGTAGTTAAACAAAAACTTTACAAAAAAGGTTATTATAAAGTTAGTGATTATTTAGAAGATATGAATGCATGGGATTAACTGTTTGAGAATTGATATAAGGCAGCTAAATTACTCAATTGTACTTATAACAATATTTTATGTTTATTTTTATTTTTTTAAAGAACGTCTAGGGTCCTGTGCCGAGGTTTTTCTTGCAGCTTCTTTTCCCCGGCTATACAGGTTGTGAGAAGCTGCAGTAGTTTTAGACGGATGAGACGTTCGTTATGTAAAAAATGACGATTCAAAGTGTAACTATGTTATCTAATGAATAATGATATTTTTGAAATTGAATTTGAATAATTGTTTACCCGAGGAAAATAGGTAATTATCGCGTTAAATCTGGACAGCGCCATCTATATTACTTTTGGGGAACGTAGCCTGGAAAGTCTCTCGCTGCAATATTGCTGTTTTAGATGAATTTCTTTACTGTGGCCTTTTTAACCCCCCATATCATCGTAATATTAATAATAATAAAATAATAAAAAAACGTTTATTACCTCCACAACATAATAGTAATAAGTTACATTTTGACTTGTATAACATATGTTTGTGGAGGCTGGAGCGTAAACTAGGTTACCCTGTACTATAGGCTCCAGGCCTCCACCTCCAGAATAAATATGGATACTAGGGAGTATGTTTCTGCATAGAATAATTATGTTTAGCAAACTGAGCAATAAACGTGAAAAGGAAGAAAAAAGAATATTAATAAAAAAAAATCAGTTAGAGCTTAAGTAAAATAGACTATACAGTAAAGTGTGAGTAAGTGTGTGTGTATGTTTGTGTGTGTGTGTGTGTGTGTGTATATATGTGTGTATGTGTGTGTGCGAGTATATTACATCCTTTATTCCAATGGATTGTTTGTTCAGTTTTCAGATTAAAATGCAAAAGTATTTCCAAACTAATCTGCAATATCGGAGCCATTTCCGAGAAGGAATCGTTAAGCTAGCTAGTGCTCACTCCATTTCATTGATGCCAGGTTAGCGGAATAGCTTTTCAGTTCATTGCGAGTTCGTTGAATTCGCTAAGGACTGTTCACTAAGTATTCTCGTTAGTAATAAAGCATTACAGAACCATTGCTCCTTCTCATATTGTAAGGTACTTGAGTACGAGCACGTGCAAAATATATTACTTATTCCATTTTGTAGAATCTACTTAATTTGTGACAAAGTAATTTTCTCTTGTTTACCAACGAGTCATAGTGGAGTTGGAAATGCTGTTAAGTTGAAGAGAGGAAACAGTGCTACAACAACGCAACGCACCACGTGGCATGTTATTCATTATCCCGTTTTCCACAGGGTCCGCTTACCTAACCTGCAGATTTGACAGGTCCGGTTTTTACAGAAGCGACTGCCTGTCTGACCTTCCAACCCGCGAAGGGAAAACTAGCCCAATACAGATTAGGTCACTTACTAATCCTTTAACCCCCTGTTAGAGTTGCACGGTGTGTTCATAGTCGCTAAAAATCCATGCCAAGGTCATTCATATGCAAGAAGAGGCTTAAAACAAATCGATGTAAACTTGACGTCAAACTTTTCAGTTGGGCGGAGTTCTTTAAACTTTCAGTTCGTGGCTGATGTGACGCGGCCTTCCTTTGTCCCCGGCTCACTTCGAACTTAAATCTTTTGAAAGACAAATCTTTAACTACTTCGTTGTCATAAAAGCCATCATTCTTTACTTTATGTACTTACTTACTTAATAATAATAATAAACAGGGATAATCGCCGGTTGGTGTCACACCACATTTAGATTAAAGTGTCTTAAGGGGCCTCTACGTGTTGGCTTCGGCCCCACGCACGCCTTCCAAAAGTCCGAGACTCCATAGGCCCGAGATATGAAAACGACATACTTACAAATAATAATAATAATAAAAAAGTTTATTTAGGTAAAACCTACGACACACATATACATTTACAACATTAAAATATACACACATTAAATTAATATTTAGTTGGAAAACATAAAGGTATACACATATAGGTATGTAGGTACTTCACTTCGACACGTTTGCCTGGGAACAAAATGAGACAAACTTACTTTTTAACAACAGACAAATTTTCAATTATATTTATATTTTTTTCGGGCACGTTAGACACGGTAAGCCGTTGGTCCCGGTCTACTAGTCCAAATGCCCCTACCAACCCGCAGTGGCGCAGCGTGGTGGAGTATGCTTCATATTCCTTCCGGTTAGGGGAGGCCTGTGGGCAGTTAAAGCTCACGTGAAGCTTACTTTATGTAAAAAAGCTTATTATAAGATTAATGATTACCTAAATGATAAAAATGTCTGGTATGGAATGTGGTTCCTCTAGTTATTAAATAACTTGTAATGTACCCTCATTGATTTAAAAGATGTGTTGCTGTTGCAGTTTCTTGTCATTTCTTCTCCTCAGCCATAATACCTTGCGAAATAACGTAAATTCAAAAATGTTACATTACATACACTCTACTTTAATCTGGCATTTAAATAACCAAAAAGTCTAATATAAGTACATACATAATTAAACTCTTTGAAAAAGTGTACGCTCTATGGCCTATAAAAGCATTGTTTACAAAGTGTAACTGTACTATAATGTCGCCAAAAAAGCATTGTTGTTGTTTTTTTTTTGACCTGGAAACTGGCACCTTTACTTTGTTTGGTGCCATAGATATACTATAAAAAAAAAGTATACATTTGCCGCCATTTTCCCGCGCGTTGGAAAATAAATTGGAAAATTTTTGTTTCATTTAAAATTACGTCGTCGTAGAAAAAGTATTGTATGCAACGTTGTATAACTAGGTCAAAAAATGCTCGTGGCGTCTCTTATTGCGATGTTCGCCAAGGCTCACATCGCAACTCACGCCACTCGCATTTTTTGACCCTTCTTATACAACTGTTGCATAAAATACTATTATGTGATAATTTCGGAGCGCAAGGCTTATGCCAATTAATTTAGATAGTGGTGATATCTTATGATAGAGTGCGAAACATATGTTAACATTTTGTTGTAAACTTCATCGCCCGCCGCTGACCCTACTGCCCTTTCGTCCACGTGTCTTGAATTATCCAGAATTAACACTGAATATCTAATTCTTGGAAACCTTGGATAAACTATTATCCTCCACCAGAGAGGCGTTATAATAATAATCTTACTTCAAAGCTTTACCTTATATGTATTAATAGACCGTTAACTACATGTAATCAATAAAGAGGCCATAACTTATATAAACCATTATAGATTGCGATACGGCTCACCGCCTATCACGTTGGTCTAACAGAAAGCTCGGCGAGATGTGGGTATTTAGTTTATCTTGCGATGGATGTACGGTAAGCTGCAAAAGTCCAATCAGTTTCTTGCAAAGTAATAAATTAACTGGTTGCACTTAATACCTCCTGGTTACATGTCGTTTCTGTAATAGACCAAAAACACCTACAAAAACATAAATTTTATAATTATGACAACTAATGGTTCATAATTTCACCACTGTTTACAAATCATTCGCCGAGTTCAGTGACTGCACTTTTGCTCTTTGATTGTACATCTGACTACCCCAATTGAGATATAGCCGTCTTCAATCGTGTGGGTTTTGAGGTGGAGTACGAACCTCATCAACCCTGGTGTCAGGGTTACTATTGAGCCGCCAAAGGCCCCTGACATGGCTCATGTAACAACTACCTACTTACATCAATAAGTAGTAACCAGGACCAACGGCTTAACGTGCCTACCGAAGCACGGACTCTTTTGATTTTTATTTTTTTTGGATCATCTTACTTTCGGACAATCAGGTGATCAGCATGTAATGTCCTAACCAAACTAGAGACCACAAAGTAATTTTTGTGATATGTCCCGACCGGGAATCGAACCCAGGACCTCCGGATCGTGAGCCAAACGCTCAAGCACTGCACCACGGAGGTCGTTAGATGTACTCGTGAGCTTATGTGGTATAATGTAATATCATTGGTGTTAAGTTTTGTGGATTGATTATTTCACCACTCGCAGACTGTATTAAAGGAAACGCTGATTGTTTTGCCACTTCGTATATATTTCGGTTTTAGTAGATAATTACACAGGTTATAAACTCGTCCGACAATAAGAGAAGTTCGATGAATACAAAATTAATTTAAAAATAGTAAAGAATTACTTAATATTTTTTTATAACCTTTTTTTTTAAAGTTATTTTTATGTTGCAATTGTCAACAATTGGGTCAAACCTATACCCGTAGCATATACCTATCATCGGCAGCAATATACGTCAGCGACAATTCAATGCCATCAAATTGGATTACCTCGTATTGTTAATCTGTAAGGCATTGAAATAGATTTTGCGAATTTGCGATGTTGTGCAGGGTTACAATGGACTTTGGTGGAATACTGCAACGGCCTCCGTGGTCCAGTGGTTGAGCGTTGTGCTCACGATCCGGAGGTCCCGGGTTCGAATCCCGGTGGGGACAAATTACAAAAATCACTTTGTGATCCCTAGTTTGGTTAGGACATTACAGGCTGAACATTACGGCTCACGCTCAAGCTTACTTAGTTCATCTTGCGATGGATGGATCGGTTCTTCTCGGATCCATAACAGTAGATCACACATAATTCCAATAAAAATATTTACTGGCTTTAAGTTTACTTATAACAGAATTGTGTTAATAGTTAATTGGAATTCACAATTACTATTTACTTTGAATTAGCTACATGTCCTGTTCTAGTTATTAACCTAATTTATAGTTATAAATATTTTGTATTGAATTTTACATGTCAGTGAAAAGAAAAATAACAACAACAAGCATGCCACAAAAAAAAAATTAGAAACATAATTCAACTGGAGGCGGGTTTCGATCCTGCAACCATACAGTCTAGTCACCTCGTCTTCCTCGAGCGTTATAACCACTGAGCTAGCGAGTTATTGGTGAAACAGTGGTTGAAATTTTGAAGCATAGTCATCATAATTATAAAATTGATAGTTTTGTGGGTATTTGTGGTCTATTACAGGAACGACAGCACACCCCGAACACTTCATACAAACAACCTCGTCTTACACAGACACTACCCATTGACATTATCGTACACGCGCATCTGTGTGCTTGACGTCTGACACCATGCGATTCAAGTCTAAACTATGTTCGAAGGGGGGTGAGGTAAACCTAGCTCAGACACTGGTGGGGAGCGGAGAGTTGCTGTCGGGGTGCCCTACCGGTCGGTTAAATAAATAGTCTAAGTCCAATAGAACACAACCACTGTTTATTTTAAAGTTCACACGATTTCACAAGAAGGATAAGAATTTACACACGTGATTTTTGTGATCAACTGGTTTGCAACGTGACTAGCGCCGGCGCACGGCGGCGCCCGGTTCTTAGACAATGGCTGACGTAGCACGGCAGTTGAATGTCAGTAAATTTTGTGGACAAACATATATAAAAATGAGGAGCGGCGTAGGGTGACCATGATGTGACACTACCTACCCCCAAGGGCAGATTTATTTACATTTTGATGTGCGACCAGGGTCGCTACAGTTCTTTATGCCGTATTATTCTTTATTCTATGACGACACGTAATCAGAAGGTCAACCAGCATGTTAATCTGGTATTTTGCAAGAAACTGACTGGACTGGAGTATTTCTATTTCTATTTCTACTATTGCATTGATAGTACCTCTGACTATCCCCATTGGGATATAGCTGTAAGCTTATGTTATGCTGTTATGTGAGTCATAATAAAATCGTCTTTGTAAAACGTATGCTTTACGTGTCGAGCTAGCAAGTCTAAACCTGCGTTGAATATCACCACGTCCACACGTGTTCCGAACTACTGAAAGCTTGTGAATATGATGGTATAGTTCTCAAATGAGGTTTGAATGGCTTTTGATGTGCGAGGAGCTGCAAATGTGCTGTAAATTTGCCTCTTCACTGGCAGACGTGGGCACGTGGGACATTATGCTAACAATTTTCTTTACACTACTCGTGTGTACTAAGCTGCAACTAGGCATCCAATCGGCTCGTGACACCAAACACTTGAGGACCCCGATACCGACCCCAGTGGTCGACGATTTCCCTCAATCAGCGCTTATCGCTATTGACCCACCAGGGTCGATTAATTCTTTCAAATATTTTTCCGCTCAGACGACGCCCTGAGCCGGAATCTGCAACCGTTCTCCTGCGACCGATTCGCCATTGGAATCGTCGATAGGATGATACATTTAATTCCGTTTCACCAACAGGGTCTTTAGCCTATGCCGAGGTTCGCAACTGGGCACCCTCAGGCCTGTTATCTTAAACGTTGTATATAAACTATTATTAAGGAGTTTCAAGCGATATTCCGCTTTTCACAGCGTCCGCTTACTTAACCTGAGGATTTGACAGGTTCGCTCTATTACAGAAACGTTGTCGATATGTTAAATAAGGTAAAAAGCAATGCTAACATCCCATCCTGTGACCACGGTCGTTGCAACGCAGCCAAAACGTCGCGAAAAACAATTTAATAAATTGTTTTTTCAACAGTTTAATAAATTGTTTTTTCAACAGTTTAATAAATTGTTTTTTCAACAATTTAATAAATTGTTTTTTCAACAATTTAATAAATTGTTTTTTCAACAATTGAATAAATTGTTTTTTCAACAATTTAATAAATTGTTTATTCAACAATTTAATAAATTGTTTTTTCCTTATATAACATTAAATCACGTGCCGACCCGTTAAAAATAGTTTACTAAGTAGATAAGTAGACACGTTGAGCCTCGACATCATATAAGTACTTAATAAATTTCTTGATTTACTTTATAATAAAGGAAAGGAAAATAAGGAGGTAACCTTCATAGCAACAAACAGCAATACATTCATTGTTTTATTTTATTACTTCTTCTTCTATCGTGTGGGTTGTGAGGTGAATTACCAACCTCATCAACCCTGGTGTCAGGGTTATAATTGAGCCGCCAAAGGCCCCTGACATAGCTCATGTAACGACTACTTACTTACATCAGTAAGTAGTAACCGGGGCCAACGGCTTAACGTGCTTTCCGAAGCACGGATCATCTTACATTTTGGACAATCAGGTGATTAGCCTATAATGTCCTAACCAAACTAGGGATCACAAAGTGATTTTTGTGAATGTCCCCAACGGGATTCGAACCCGGGACCTCTGGATCGTGATCCCAACGCTCAACCACTGGACCACGGAGGCCATTATTTTATTAAGTACTTATCATAATTCTTCGAGTAAATTGGAATAAGAAAAAAGCGTCTTTCAGCACCGTTTTATAGCTAAATAAGAAAGAACCTTTACTGGCGTCACTCGAGTGTAAAGCCTATAAAACGTTCTCCTATAAACAACCTTTGTTCGCAGTACAGTGCGCTACTTAATTACAGGTGGAGTTAATTAACGTGATAGGTGGTGAGCCGTATCGCCGTCTATAATGGTCAAGCCAACTTTGCTAGTGAAAATTGCACTTAAGACAAATTAATAACTCATTGGTATAGCGAAGGATGTTTGGTGGGGCTGGTTACAACATTCATTATTATAAATACAGGGTGTTAGTGACATCGTAACGAATACTCAGGGTGATGATTCAGACCATGGAATGGAATTTTTCGTCGAAAAATTAATGATTTTTTAGTTTGTTTTTATTATTTTTAATTCTATACTTTTGCGATGGAAAATTCCACTTGATAATCAGTTGAGTCATCCCCCTCAGTATTAGTTACGATGTTACTTACACGGTCAGACTATGATTCTGAGTTGATATCAAGTGAAATTTCTGCCGGAAAATTCCGTTCGATACTTTTGCGACGAAAAATTTTACTTGATATCAATTCAGAATCACGGTCTGAATCATCCCTCAAAGTTTTCGTTACGATGTCACTAACACCTGTATATTATATATTTTTAAGTCACGCATAGAAAAACCAAAAACTCAAAAAAATATATTTTTCAAAATTGGTTTACATAGTTAGCGCTTTATGAACGTCAAAAATTAAATTATGTATTATGTAAATGGCTGTAAAACTATTACCACATCGGAAGCTGTATCGCTGAGGGAAAGACATGGCCAGAAAACCTCCTAGCACAGGGCCCTACTCCTACTGTTTATGTTTCCCTTTTTTTTTAAGTCCAGTTTGTATTACATAAATACAACTGTAATGGTATATATAAAAGGATACCTGCGAAATATTGGCGCTAATTCCTGTAAACATCATCTAATTTTATTTTAAGTTATTTCTGTCATTTTCTTATCCACCGGAAAGGGACGGGTAATCGACAAGCATAAAATTTATGGAACACACGTCAATTTTAAGGACAAATCTAAAACAACCGTATAAACATTTGGCATTGGCTGATAACCCGACATAATTGAGTTGACAGCACATGTAAAACGGTTTGCATACCAGCGAGATACCTTTTTGATTTTCCCGGGTTATTCATTCATTTATTCATTCTTTCTAAAATTAAAAGCTGTCAATCATCCGTCTCGTTCCTTTTCGGCGGATAAAAAAATAACAGGTGTAACTTAAAGTAAAATTAGGAGGTGTCTGCAGGAATCGGGGTCATTACGTAGGTACGTTAGGCTGTGCGATGATACCGTATAAAATAGTAAACGTACATGTTACAATGGGAAATAAGTAAATAACAGTGAGTCACTAAACTAATACATACCTACTAAACTTTGTAAAGAGAAGAAACAGAAATTTAGGCGTTACCTTAGCCTTTTGAAATTTCTTGTGGCTGCCACAATATTCCGCGGCATATTCGTACCGGTAGCCTATTCCAATATCGCTCGAAAATTACTTGGAGGCACAATGTCGGCGCGTTGCCAAACAAAACTCGCGCCTTTCTTAGCACTCACTGTTTGTTAGCAGGTGTCGTGTGACCATCTGGCTTTTAGGGGATTGGACACAAAAAAGGAAAACATACCTACTTACCAAATTACTCATGAACCTGTAAGTCTAACTTAAGTATGTTAAGTATATTGTCCGTGTCGGACGACGCTCAGTAGGTAGGCCCGCTACAAGGTGGAGCGACGATCTGGTGACGGTCGCGGGAAGCCGCTGGATGCGGGCAGCGCAGGACCGATCGTCGTGGAGATCCTTGGGGGAGGCCTATGCCCAGCAGTGGGCGTCGTACGGCTGATGATGATGAAGATGATGTTAAGTATGTTGTCCACAAGTATGTATTTTTAAACGTGGCTTTTTGTAGGTATTCCTATGCTTCAACGTTGAATTCGTTGCCAAGGGTTCCGCCAAGTGCGAGTCGGACTCCTGAACTGAAGTTTTGATAAATCCGTAGTGGTGTGAATTGTACATTAGGTCCTATAATGTAGGTATATTGGTGCTGATTCCAGTACACACTATGTTTATTTTAAGTTATACCTGTCATTTTTTAATCCACCGAAAAGGAAAGGGACGGGTAATCGACAAGCATAAAATTTATGGAACACACGTCAATTTTAGGTAGAAATTCATAAAACCCTTCCAAAATTTTATATTAGCCAATAACCCGACAGAATTAAGTTGACAGCACACGTCAAACGGATTGCATATGAGCGAGATGCCTATTTTATTCGCCTGGGTCTTTTATTCATTTTTTAAAATTAACAGTTGTCAATCATCCGTTCCTTTCCTATTCGGTGGATAAGAAGATGACGGGTATAACTTAAAATAAAATTACGATGTGTCCAGTGGCGGATTTACAAATTTGCCGCCAGTAGGCTATTCAATTTTTGCCGCCCCTACTGACCTCTAAAATTCAATACGCTAGTTTAGTTCACAATCAAATTAATTAGTACTTTTATTCTGTTAATAAAATTGCAACTTTCGGATTTGTATTCTATCGTCCTCATTACATCGGCTTTTTCCCGTTATTAATATGATTGTGAAGTAAGTTGTGTCAGTTTCTAGATTTTTTTACAGTAGTCGATTTAGTGTGAAGTGTATACTGTTGAGCTAAAACAGCAGCATGTAAGTACTAATTATCATAATTCATGTCGTCCAAACCGTATCCGGCGACGGTGACTCCTGAATATCTATCCTGGATCGATGTTGTGGTGGGCTCTGATGTGGCTGGCGAAACCGAACTTCAACTTGAAGATCCGGTCATACGGCACACAATAAAGCTGGCCTGACGAATTGAGTGTGTGGGTTTTGATCGAGTCTTCCACATTTGGCGCTTTGCGTCGAGATCTTGTAAACGCTTCTTTTCAAATAAATTGACGCTCTTGTGAACGGCGCGGCGTCATTCCGGTCTAAGACAAACACAATCCACCCAACTAACTGTTGGTATCTCACATGCCACGAGATTGCGCTTAAGCACGTCTTTGTAACGCAGATATTGCCCACCATGTTTTCGCTTTCCGCTAGAGAGCTCGGAATAGAAAACTGCTTTCTGTCTGCTGTCATCCATTCGCAAGACGTAACCGCACCATCTCAGTCGATGCTTTATGATGAGCGCTTCTATCCCGGATAGACCAGCACGACGCAAAACTTCTGTGTTAAGGCCGTTTATACACTCGTTCACAGTGTCCTGCATAAGTTGATTGCCGATGCAGCTTGGATGTCAGGTAAACTGAGAACCGTGTTTATGTATGATGACCATAAGAGTCGTCCATTCTCATACCGGTTACGAAAGATGTCCCAGCACGAGTCGTAATTGTCGGCGCTGATATACAAATGCTGTACGAGCTTTTCTGGTTCACCTCTCAGTTTAAATTTCAGTAGCTGCACTTTTTACGACTTCGTTAGCATATAAAAATCGCGAAAAGACACCCACTTGTTATAGTTTCCGTTAAACTCGGGTATATCAATTTTAGGCGTTGTTTTCTGGCGATTAGTGTCTCGACGTTAATTTTAGAAGCCGATTTTTCAAAAGCACTTAAGTTTATTCTTGTCTTTAGATGAACTTGCCGTTTAGTTATCTTTCATTTGGACATCAGTTGTAGGGCGTGGTGACATGAGAGATATACGTAGATAGTTTTTCCTTGAACATCTTCTGTCGTGTTTTGTCGTATAAAGCTACCGTTTACTTGAATGACGTAGTCCATGTCAGGCGTCACGAGTGGTGCAAGTTTCCCGTGATTCATGCTAAACTCAGCCCAGTGAGCCTCCAAAGCCTCTAGACGTTTTTCTAGATAACTGAAAATCTTCCGTTGAACAGTATCCTTGGCGTAGTTGGAGGTGATTTGCTTGATGTTTCTCGAGGAGTTGATCTATGTTAGTTGCCATCGTGGCGTCAATTGTTAAAGCTTCGCTGGAAGAAGAACGTGCTAGTTACACAGTGATATGTGCGCTTTCTCAATGCAGTTGGTGAGACCCGCTTGCGGCAGGCCAAAAGCACCGATTCGCTATCACAGTCATTAACACAACATTCCACTATAGTAGCTCGAAGGACCAAACGTTATAAGGGCCAATGCTGGGTTTCGGCTTCAGCGCTCCACCTTCAGTTGTAGTTGTAGGATTTGATCGTTAACTCAAAGATTCGTTTAAGTAGGTTTATTTCTTTATTTGCGCTCGTGGCTAGTATGGTATCGTTTACGTTGAGTGACCGTTTCACCAGCGGCGTAGCGTGGGTGTCGGCCGTCCGGGGCGGAAGACAATTTTGCCGCCCTTTTATTTAGATATTTCAATTTACAAATGACCACAGATTTTTTGTTTTAAATTTAATGATGTCTATATTCGTTACGCGCGTTTTTTAAAATATGAAAAATTAAATGTATATTTTTCAATCCTTCTGAGATTTTTTCTTAATATTTTTTCCGTAAGAACCTTGACCAGATTATTAGAAAACTACAAAAAAAATTTGCCAAATCGGTCAAGCCGTTTCTATGTTATGTCGTGACAACGGAAAACGGGTTTCATTTTTATATACGGGTTTTTTTTTGGGTTGATGAGGTTGGTAATCCACCTCACAACCCACACGATAGAAGAAGAATTTTATATAGATTATAAATTGTGAAATTTTGCCGCCCCCTAAAAACCCGCCCGGGGCGGGCCGCCCCTGCCGCCTCCACTACGCTACGCCGCCGCTGCGTTTCACACTAATAATAATCGAGTGCACAGCGCTACCAAAAGCAGGGCGTAATGTTCGGTTGAAGCCCGTACAGACGTAAGAATGTTCAGTACACTGTCCATTATACTAAAATATAAAAATTCTTGTCACTTGTTTCTTTATGTACTTACTTATATAATAATGTCTTTTTTATTTCTGTAAGACAAAAAAAAAATTTAGGCCAAATTTGCCGCCCCCTAAAATCTGCCGCCCTAGGCTTCAGCCTACTCAGCCTACTGGTAAATCCGCCACTGGATGTGTCTGCAGGAATCGGGGCCATTATTCGTGTAGGTTTTACTAAAAAAGTGCTATCCACTAGTTACACAGCTGAAATCAAGGGAGTTAAATAGATCGACGTAATTGATGAAAACATTGATGCAATTCAGGGTTTCCACTGACGCGGAGATGGGCGGAGAAGAGCAGAAATGTGCGGATTTGACCAATCACAGCGATCGAGAGAGCGAAAGGTAAAGAAGCTCTGTCACTCTCTCCCTCACGGTGATTGGTCGAATCCTGCACATCTCCGCTCATCTCCGCACAGCTCCGCGTCATTGGAAACGCAGCCTAAGAAAGTAATATTGCTATTTGTCATTTGTTTTTGATTTTTATATGATCAAATGTCAAATTGCAATATTCCTTTTTAGATGAATTGTTTTAATGTGGCCTTTTTGACCCCCTAGGCCTCATCATCATAGAGTGATGTGTGGATTGGCACAGAAAACCCGCAGCCGACCCAAAACTATTACTTCGTTACAGACATCAATATCGCGCCAACCTTGAGCGTTGTCTAGACATATGTCCGCTGTCATCTCCAAACATGTCGGGACATGTACAGACGTGTTATAGCTGACAATCCGTGCGGGTCGGTAATGGCTGCCGCGCTCCATATAACGCAATTTGCATGGAATTAACTGGGATTGAAAGCGTTTTCAATCTCACCCGACAGAAGGATTAACAGCTTCGCTCACCCATAATTGTACGACTCGTATACATATACAAATACCTGTGTAAAGTACCTATATATAATTGACTTACGTCGACGATATAGCCATATAGATACCTAATGTTTGATCTTTATAGGATACGAAGGAAGCGTTCTGTGGCATCTTTTTCTGATGTACTTACAAGTCATATACAAGAATCCGTTCGTCTGTCATTAGAAGTTCGGCGTGGGTTGGAAATCAGTGTTGTTCTCTGGATAAATTTTCACTGAACCCTGGCATTTTTTGGTAAACTGTGGCACCCATATAACTTTATGTTTACGTTAACTAAATATTAATGTGTGTATATTCTAATGTTGTAAATGTATATGTGTGTCGAAAGTTTTTTATTGGATTACACATCTGCAGCTTTGTTATATTTATTATCGATTTAGTTTCGTTTTTATTTTATTCAATTTGGCTGGGACTTGCTGAAATTGAGTTTAAAATAATGTCTTACAAATTGATATCTATTAAACTTTTAAGAACGGAATTCTTTTTATACATTCTATAATTACACTGACTATAAAAATTCTAAAAATCTCTAGGCAATATGCTATACGGTTGATCAATCAAATCCTTCTTCACATCAAAAGTAACTTAAACTTCTCAAAAAGGCCCCATTGAAGACATTTATTTATTTATAAAAAAGATACCCAACAGCTTATATAATAAAACATTAAATAAAATAAAAGTTACATCAGGAATTAGACTGTTACATAAGCCATTTATTGAAATTTCGGTTTTACTTTATAATGTTAAATTGCAATATTGTTTTTTTAGACGAATTGCTTTGATGTAGTTTTTTTTAACTCCCCCCTCCACCTAATTACAAATCACTCGCGTGAGTTTATATGAACATAAGTATACGATTACCTGTGGAACGTTCAAATAAATCGTATAGGTTGGTACGAAAGTCGTGAACAAACCACCTAAAGATCGTCTACAACACCGTAGCTCCTCTACGACTACGCCGACGTAACGCGTAGCCAGCGTAGCAAAGTATGACAGAGACAATTTATAGTCGTACAGTCGTATCTTTTTACTGTTTAAGTGGTGAGTGTGGTACACTAAAAGCGCTGTAGATAACGGACTGACATATTACACACACAATTCAACACTTACTTAACGAATAAATGGAAAAATACGAAAACTTCAGAAGTAATGTCATCTACTGACCTAGCTGACTGAAACGCATCACCTTAATTTATCAAAAAAGATAATGTGACATGGTATCAAAGTGTATACATATTAGTACTCGTGACAACGGCCTCCGTGGTCCAGCGGTTGAGCGTTGGGCTCACGATTCGGAGGTCCCGGGTTCGAATCCCAGTGGGGACATGTCACAAAAATCACTTTGTGAACCCTAGTTTGGTTAGGACATTACAGGCTGATCGTTACGTTACGGCTGAACGTTAAGCTGTTGATCCCGGTTACTACTTACTGATGTAAGTACGTAGTCGTTACATGTGTCATGTCAGGGGCCTTTGGCGGCTCAATAGTAACCCTGACACCAGGGTTGATGAGGTTGGTAATCCACCTCACAACCCACACGGTAGAAGAAGTACTCGTGACCGCATGTACTGCTGTTGATAAACTTCAATAAATAAATAGTGAAACATTACAAAAATCAGGACAAAAAACAGAGACCTGTCAATAACTTCCGGTCAGGTAACTCCGGAATATCCGGGATGAAAACGTGTTTATGACAGGCTCTCCAAAGAGGCCTGACATGGAAGAGAGGGCCCCGTACCTCCCGGCCATGCGGCCTGCCAACAACCTCTTCAAACTTGACCTTGACGTGAGAACCTTTAACCGAAGGAAAGGGTAAATGGGGGCGGATAAAACAAAACTCCAAATTAAGGATTAAACTTAGTAAAGTTTTATGTTGCGTTTACTACGTATATATCGTCGCCTTAAAGCGCAAAGATCGTAAGAAAAAAAAAATAATAATAATTTGGAAAAACATGCTTGGACGTGATTTTTTTGTTAACAATACCTCGCATCAGACACTATTTTTAATCCAGGTAAAAAAATTGCCTTTATTTTCACCCGGATTGAAATTAATTGAATGAATAGGGGCTTTGTTGGAGAAAACATTGACTGTTATTAATCAAAAAAGCGCTTATGAGGTTTTCACTAGGCGACGTTGTGGTTATGGTTGAAAATTATAGGCGATGGGATGAGTCGACTACAAAAAAACATACAGGCAGAACAAACAGACAAAATTTATTAATAATTTTGAATACATCCAATGCTGTCTAAAGAGATTTGATCGGCATAATTATTTACATACTTACATACATAAACAGCTTATATACGTCCCACCGCTGGGCACAAGCCTCCCCTTAATCAACCGGAGGGGGCATGGTGCAAGGAACTTATCTGTCTAAAAATTTTCGTACGATTCTTTTTTCCCTAACATGCGTGGCACATGATTTTCTTCGTATTTTGATAGAACAACATGATTTATTTAGGTTCACATATTAGCACCAATCGACAAAACGACATAATTATATCGTCAGAATCGACAAAATTTAACACGTTGCGCATGGTACTGGATGGGGTTCATAGTTTTCTTTCTAGACTTTGAAGTTGGTACATGCTCATACTGGTGCAAGTAAATATGTAATCGTCTTCGATTGAACCTGAAGTATAAGAAGAATAATAAGAATAAAATAAATTTATTGCCAGTTTGCTATATATTGACATTGGCCCCGATTCCTGCAGACATCTCTTAATTTTACTTTAAGTTATACCTGTCATTTTCTTATCCGCTGAAAAGGAAAGGGACGGATGATTGACAGCTCTTAATTTTAGGAAGAATGAGTAAATAAATGAATAACCCGGGCGAATTTTTAGACGGTTGTTTTAGATTTGTGCTTAAAATTGACGTGTGTTCCATAAATTTTATGCTTGTCGATTACCCGTCCCTTTCCTTTTCGGCGGATAAGAAAATGACAGATATAACCTAGAATAAAATTAGATGGTGTTTACAGAAATTAGCACCAGTATCATGTCCTTAACATTTCAACAGCCTATCTCCATGAGTTCTACAAAATAAATAGAAAGAATTTGAAAATGTTCCATGAAAATGAATACACAGATAATATTGACTTCGCGAACTCAAATACTGGTTATTTGGACGTAAATGAAAGCTTCTCTTTGTGGGATTATACAAACGGTTTACGACTTACGCTTTATAAGCGAAATACCTACTATAAATAATACTCAAAGTCGGGAGAAACCCGAGAAACGGGAGTAAAATATTTATTTGCCCCACTCAAGATGTTTCTGATTTTAAATGACTGATAATTGACAACTGATAATTTTAAAATGAATGAATAACCCGGGCGAATAATAAAGGCATATTACTGATTTGCAACCCGTTAGACGCGTGTATATTGGCTAAAATATAATAAAGGAAAAGGAAATGGAAGGATAAATGACATTTTGGGAGGTTATTTTAAATTTCTGTCTAAAATTGACGTGTTGCATAAATTTTATACCTGTCGATCAGGAAAGGGACGGGCTTTCCTTTTCGGCGGATAAGAAAATAACAGGTATAAGTGCCTTAAAAAAAACTTGATGATTTGCACTGGAATCAGCACCATTAAATAACAGAAGCTTTATAATTAGTTTAGTTTAATTAAGTTTGATTAACCTATTTGCTACTGTTAAATTTGTAAATTAGTTTATTGATTGCGAGTGCTTTGTACACCGTTATTGTTATACATATCAGTCAGAATACCTAGAAACTAAGTTATAGAATAAGCTCAATATGTATGATGTCTATGTCTGCGTCACCGCGGAGCTCGGTGGCGCAGCGGTAAACGCGCTCGGTCTGCGATTGTTGGCCGGTCATAGGATGGGTGACCACAAAAAAAAAGTTTTCATCTCAAGCTCCTCCGAGCTTCGGAAGGCACGTTAAGCCGTTGGTCCCGGCTGCATTAGCAGTCGTTAATAACCACCAATCCGCACTGGGCCCGCGTGGTGGTTTAAGGCCCGGTCTCCCTATCCATTCATAGGGAAGGCCCGTGCCCCAGCAGTGGGGACGTTAATAGGCTGGTGATGATGATGTATGATGTGGTTATACTCAAATAAATAAATAAATAGAAGCTGATGCTAATGCACCCGTACCTTTGGACCCTGTAGATACTCCAGTAACTGTAACATTTGTATTGCAAACTAATAAAAAATCGCATTCAAACAGAGTAACTTTGCACACGGGACTAGTTTCGTCCCTTTTTAATCAAGTGGCTCCATCGACGCACTATCACCAGGGGGTGATTGATAGGCTATACCAGGGGTTGCCAACCGGTGAACCGCGGATCGACAGGGATAGATAAATAAACCATAGTAATACATACATACATACATAAACTCACGCCTATTTCCCACCGGGGTAAGCAGAGACTATAGAATTCCATTTGCTTCGATCCTGACACACTTCTCTTGCTTCCTCCACATTCATCAATCGCTTCATACACGCACGCCGGTTCAGAGTAGATCGTATTGAACCTTTTCTAAGGACATCTCCAATTTGGTCATCATAAGTCCTTCTCGGTCTTCCTCTGCCAGCCCTACCATCAACTTTCGCTTTATATACCGCTTTTGCAATCCTATCATCCTTCATCCGCTCCACGTGTCCAAACCAACCTAACATTCCCTTCTCAATCCATAATAAATAATACATATCTAAATTCTTCTTATCGTGTGAATTGTGAGGTGGAATACCAACCCCATCAACCCTGGTGTCAGGGTTATTGAGCCGCTAAAGGCCCTTGACATGACTCATGTAACGACTACATACTTACATCAGTAAGTAGTGACCGGGACCAACGGCTTAACGTGCCTTCCGAAGCACGGATCATCTTAATTTCAGACAATCAGGTGATCAGCCTGTAATGTCCTAACCAAACTAGGGATCACAAAGTGATTTTTGTGACATGTCCCCACCGGGATTCGAACCCGGGGCCTTAGGATCGTGAGCCCAACGCTCAACCACTGGACCACTGAGGCCGTTATATATATATATCTACATTTATCTACACTTTATAACTTCTTAGGGTCTGCGACAAATACTTAAATCTATATTTACGAAACCAAGTTATCTAAATCAAGATTTTATGTATGTGGGTAAATAGTTTTCATGATACCCTTACAAAATTATTCGAATAGGTATAAAAATAAACAAATAAATAGGTATAGCCGATAGAGGTGACGGAAGGCGATTGGGGCATCCACCGTTCTACACTCCCTATCTATGGAGTAATGAAAATGGAGGCGGTTACTCCACCGACCAGAGCGCAGCTCTTAAATAAAGAGAGAGAGCCGATAGAGGTAGAACGCTTGACTCTCACTTTGAGGTCGCAGGTTTCAATCCCAGCATTGGCTATAAACCAATGATTTTCGAATTCATGTTTGGATCATAAATGAATATCACGTGTTCAGCGGTGAAGGAAAACGTGGGGAAACCCACATTCCCAAATGCATTTCGGAGGTATGTGAACTAACATGTATTGGGCTGGTTTTCCCTTCGCGGGTTAGAAGACCGAAAACCGGACCAGTCAAATCTTCAGGTTAGGTACTTAAGTCTTATCACGCAGACAAAATAAATATACGTACAATCATAGATATTCCTGGAATTATTGCTATAAACTCTTGATATGTTACATCATGTGGAATGGCAAGCAATGAGCATGGTCCGAAGATATGATATTATTGACAGCGACAGCGCTCTGATTGGACTACTTGTCCTTTGATTTGTGGTTTTCTGATGAAACAAGATTGCAGTGGATTTGTGTGAGATTGATGAAGGAAAATATTTGTTTACCTACGATTAGAGTAAATTAAATAAATTATGTAATACAACCCCCACTGGGCCCGCGTGATGGTTAAAGGCCCGATCTCCCTATCCATCCATAGGGAAGGCCCGTGCCCCAGCAGTGGGGACGTTAATGAAAGGAAGACTTGAAACAGTTAGGATTAGGCCCCTGTAGTAGTTTTACAGCTAGTTACATAATATGTTATTTAATTTTTGACGTTCAAAATGTGCTGACTAAATAAGCCAATTTTGAAAAATAAATATTTTTGAATTTTTAATTTTTTGAAGTAAGTAGTCACAAAGCAGATATGATAAGGTATAAATTTTTAATTCAATTTCGAGAATTCTCGACCTCGAATTTTATAAAATAATGTATTTGACACCGTAAATCAACAAATGTAAGAAATATTATTGTAATAAAAATAACAATAGCAATAGTAATAATTTGATTAAAAGTTATAATATACATACATACACTCACGCCTATTTCCCACAGGGGTAAGCACAGGCTATGGAAGTTACAATATAACGTTATAAAGTCATCCATTTCATCTCTCAAGGTGGTATTAATAAACTAATCTCAGCTGAAACTGCCCTTAGGACCATGGTTAAGTCCTTGTTTTTATATAAGAACTGTCACATTGACATGATCTTGAAGGCAGTCTCGAAGCTGAGATTAGTTTATCAATACCTCATAGAAGTTATGAGGTACCTATGTAGGTATGTACTCACCCTGGACTTTTCCGATGCAAAGGCGCCTATAACACGCGTTAATGAAGTGTCTGAAAACCTCCGTGGTCCAGTGATTGAGCGTTTGGGCTCACGATCCGGAAGTCCCAAGTTCGAATCCCGTGGGGACATATCACAAAAATCACTTTGACATCCCTAGTTTGGTTAGGACATTACAGGCTGCTCACCTGATTGTTCAAAAGGTAAGATGATCCGTGCTTAGGAAAACACGTTAAGCCGTTGGTCCCGGTTACTACTTAGGTACCTACTGATGTAAGTAAGTAGTCGTTACATGAGTCATGTAAGGGGCCTTTGGCGGCTCAATAACAACCCTGACACTAGGGTTGACGAGGTTGGTAATTCACCTCACAACCCACACGATAGAAGATGAAGTGTTATTAACTAAATACTAACTACTACTATACTGTGTGTGTCTGTGTGTGTGTTACTATATTGTGTTGCGTTAACTAAATACTTACATAAGTAAGTACATTAAACATTTTAATACTATTTATGTGTGTCAATGCAACTTATCTACTGGAGCGGTAAATAATAAAATATTGACGACTCACTGTGGCATAACGACAGCGATATAATCACAAAGTAACCCGGAGACGTTCCCGGTTCTCTTTATCCGAGTATATTGTGCTTTAAAAGGTTTCTTTACGATTTCCAAAGGTACAGATGCCAAAACGTGCGGGATCTCTGAATTTATTGCGCATGTTTAGGGTTCCGTTCTGTACTTTAAATGGAAAAACGGAACATAAGCTAAATCTGGCGCGCCTGAGCTAGGTTTATCTCACCCCCTCGGTCTTACCTTAATCTTCAATCGATGGGCGTCCGACGTCACACAGACAGATGCACGTGTACGATAACGTCAATGTGTAGTGTCTGTGTAACACGAGGTGTTTTGTATGGAGTGACCGGGGTGTGACAGAAGTTTTGTTCATCTGTTCTGCTAGTTTGAACAGGTTCCGCTTACGTTAAGTACCTGATTATTTGACAGGTCCGTTTTCTTACAGAAGCGACTGCCTGCTAAGTTTCTAAAACAAACATTAGATTTCAGTCGGATTGGTAGAGATTTTTATTCAATGACTATTATTAATCAATGACTATTACGACAGTTGCAAAAATCCGAAAACTTTTCTAGTATAATAATCGCTAAGATAATACCATTTTAAATACATTTTAACTGATGAAAGCTATTTCACATGTAGATAGGTACTTTTATGTAATATTAATTAATCTATTGGTACATAACCAAAATCGTGAAAGCATGACTCGCTCTTGGCCGCATTTTACGTAACACAACAATGCTATTAGAATCTGCTATTCGGGCTATTGTTGTATGTACATATTGTGTACTTAGTGTTATTATAGTTATGGTTCTTCGTCCTCTATTGTTTGGCTAGACCGGGCTTTATAAGAAAACACAGACGTGTAATTGGATACGGGGCCGAGAAAACTTAAATAGGGGCGTATTATTGTTTGAATTAGGTTGGAAATGCTCAGATGCTGAAGTTATTGTTCATTGTCTGTAAGGTTGAAATGGGTTGGTGATAAAGTGAGAAAAGTTTAAATATAAGTAGGTAGGTGAAGTCTGTTCAAAATAAGTAACTATCTACTATTCCTTATTCTATGATTACGTTCTGTTTCATGATGGGTATTGAATTGATGCGTGTTTGTATTATTTATCTGTAGCGACTAGTGATGGGCAGGGAAAGAAAAAATATCGGGAAAATAAAATAAACACCCGAAAAATTCCGAAATCGCGGGAAAATATTTTTCTAAATAAGTAAAATGAATAATCATATTTAGATATCTTTGAACGAATTTATTTCAGATATGTGTATCAATATAACCTACTATCGATTGTTTTAAAATTGAGGGCATTTAATAGTAATATGTATAGTCCGTTCAAGAATGATCTTCATAAAAGGTAAACAAATATGGCTGCCGATATTTTTTATCTGTGTCAAACTGCATACTAGTGAAGTGCTGAATTGATTTTAGCTCAAGTTATTTTATCAAAATGAACTGACTCTCTTGGGTTGTTTGAATATTTTGTATGATAATATTAAAATATATATTGTACGTTTCTTTGTGGTTACACTAACTCACTTTGTAAGTCTTTTTTTCTGCGCATTTCGGCTTATTAAGTACAGTACACTCACTTAAGTTATTCACGGAACTGACTCGTTTTCCTGACCTGAATGAAATGTCTCATCACTAATCGTCAAATTGACAGCTAGCCACAGATTAACAAATCAACTTTTTTGTGTGAAGTTTTGTTTGATTTTTGTTTTTACATGAAAAAATGTGTTTTTAATAATTATTTTACGTTAATTTCACATTGAGCTAAGAAATCATACATCTATTGAGTGCTACGGATGTTATTAGAAGAATACGTTGCGTAGTTTAGGTGAAATTCGAACATTCTTTGTGGTAACAGGTTTGTTTACCTTTTATGAAGATCATTTTTGAATGGACTATACCTACCATTAATTATGGTTTGAACGTAAATTAAATAAAAACGGTATGTTACTTTAGAAGTCGAGTATTTTGTTAACGTAGGTACTCTCATTCTACGCGCCAAAGTCGCGTATTGTATTGCTAATGTATTGTATTGGTAGAGAATTTCAAGGCATCAAGTAGGAGTTATGTTAATTGTGAACGTGAAACTTCTCTTCTCTAGCAGATGGTATTATTGACTGTTTTGTTGACTTATATAGTTCATTGTAAGATTTACATTATACTAAAATGATCTTTGTTGGAAATCCTTAGGTACTTTAAAGAAAATTATACGCTCATCATGATCTAAAAATTTCAATGCATAGGTATTAACGGGGACTAATTAAAGACTAAATTATTCTAGTACAGATGAAAAAAAAGCCAGATTTTATAAAACAAACTACATTGGTTTATTATAGAGCTCAACTTTAAATGAGTGTTAGTAGTATTTTAAAGCAGTTAGTTAATTACTTTCCATA
Organism: Pectinophora gossypiella; assembly: GCF_024362695.1. NCBI lineage: Eukaryota > Metazoa > Arthropoda > Insecta > Lepidoptera > Gelechiidae > Pectinophora > Pectinophora gossypiella. The sequence continues at coordinate 1,655,244 of NC_065412.1, read as the reverse complement.
GCTTTATGGTTACGAGTGTGAATTATGACATTTATGATTACATACATGGCCTTTCAGAAATAAGATAATATAAGAGCCGAAGCCGCGCAGGCCTATACCACTGATTGTCGAATTTGTTTTCGAATTCATGTTGGGATCATAAATGATTATCACGTGCTCAGCGGTGAAGGAAAACATCGTGAGGAAACCCACATTCCCGAGAAATGCATTTTCGGAGGTAACCCAACCTGTATTGCGCTGGTTTTCCCTTCGCGGGTTGGAAGGTCAGACAGGCATTCGATTTTGTAAAAAACCAGACCTGTCAAATCTTTCGGTTAGGTAAGCGGACCCTGTGAAAAACGGTCACGTAAAATGATACTTCATTTTACGTGACCTTCCGCGTACATTGTATTTGGTTATTACGCTGTTAAGTAGGATCCGGTCTTAGGCTAGGTAGAGGTCCAGCCTAATTCCGACCCTGGCGCGCCAGTACCAAAGTTAATCCGTCCTTAGTTATGAAACAGCCACCACAGCCAGTGGACACGGGGCATACCTCCACACATCCGAGGATAAACACGTGAGCGACGTGATAATATTCCATTTTACACTTCCAATTCAGTTATGTAATGAAGGTATCTGATACTAAGTACGCTGCTTCTATGTTGTTCTGGAAGCGAATAAAAACATAGAACACGTTCAGGTCACTTCGTATCATACTTTCTAATATCTGTGGTATCAACAGTGCCTGCAAGTGAGTAATCGTTACATGAGCCATGTCCAGGCCCAGGGGCCTTTGGCGGCTCAATCATAACCTGACACCAGGGTTAATGAGAAGAAAATATTCATGGGTGAATGATTATGACTATACAGTAGTAGTGACATTGCGTGCCACAGATTACGTATACGCGGTGGATATTCTTGTTTCAAAAAATAAACAGTTATTGGAATAGAGGAGGCCATTAACGTATTTGTTTACGTAACTTACTATTTTTCTCTCCCCAGGACGGGTTTGTGCTGGTGGGATCGGTGGCGGGGCAGCGCTACTGGTCGTCCATGTTGTCGCTGGACGCGCGCATCACGTGCGGCTGCTGGACGCCAGACGACGGCCAGGTGTACCTGGGCACCGCCTCCGCGCAGCTCGTGGTCATGGACGTGCACGGGGCCATGGTCTCGCAGGTACGTGCTGTTATATTTTCGTGCTCTCATCATATGTGACGACGGCTAGGTGTACCTGGGCACCACTTCCAAGCAGCTCGTCGTCGTGCACGGGACCCTGATCTCGCAAGTACGTGCCGTTATATTTTCGTGCTGTCATCACGTGTGTCTACATGACGTGCAATGACTGCCAGGTGTACCTAGATACCACCTCCGTGCAGCTCGTCGTCGTGCACGGGGCCCTGACCTCGTAGACACGTCCTGTTATATGTTCGTGCTGGTTTCGCAGTTACGTGCCGTTGTCATATATTATGTTCGTGCTGATAGACCATTTATTGAATTTTGCATTATTTCTTTCCGTTTCGTCGGAGGTCCGTGCTCTATGCTTATTTCTTTATTAGGTAGTTCAAGTTTGACTCCAATACGTTAGTGTAATTTTCTATCTTAATACATTTAAACAAATACATACATACATAACATACATAAACAGCCTATATACGTCCCACTGCTGGACTGCTGATTTAAACAAATGCGTAATAAATAATGCTATCTTAGCGTTTATATTCAGAACACAACATGAGGTATTCTAGATATATTTTATCATATAAAAAGTGACCTGTGTCTATCTGAGAATCAAACCCATAACTGGCCTAATTAATCGTCAATAATATTCTACCAATTAATACAACTGCAAACAATTTTAAATTGCCCCTTTGTACCAGCCAACAACTACTGTAAATATGGCAATCAATTGAAAATTGGAGTTCCGATTTAAATTGGACGAATCGGATTTCAAATTGGAAGCGTCGTTCTGACGTCGGGTCTAGCTGAGACTTGGCATTCTTGGCAAGTAGATACGTGACCAAGTTGAGAGATTCCCGCGAGTGGTCAAGGCTCCTGAACCAGTTGAAAGCAGAAAGCCTAGCGCCAAGTCTTTTGGGACGTGGGTTGAAACTTAATTATGGTGTGGATTTGTGTTGGTGTTTAGTATTTACACAGAAACGAGAAACAGTTCCCTAGCGATTATTTTATTTTATTTATTTATTTATTTTATTTGGGAAAGGAACAGCCTTAGTCTAATTATTTATACGTATATTATATGTTTGTTAGTAATACACATTCAGAGGCCAATTATAGCTATCCACGTGTTACATAGAAAAAAAAAATACATAAGTAGTTAATTGAAACAGGTTGGAACTGTGGCTCAATATAATAGGGAAAAAAAAACAAAAGCTTATAAACATTATACCAACAGGGAGGGTATGTGAAATGACTGTGTGGGGGTGTGTTTTGTGTACCTATGTGTGAAAGAGGAGCTCGATGGCGCAGAGGTTAACGCGTTCGGTCTGCGATTGTTGAAGTAAAGCAACTTTCGCAAAGGTCGGTCATAGGATGGGTGACCACAAGAAAAAAAGTTTTCATCTCGAGCTCCTCCGTGCTTCGGAAGGCACGTTAAGCCGTTGGTCCCGGCTGCATTAGCAGTCGTCAATAACCATCAATCCGCACTGGGCCCGCGTGATGGTTTAAGGCCCGATCTCCCTATCCATCCATAGGGAAGGCCCGTGCCCCAGCAGTGGGGACGTTAATGGGCTGATGATGATGATGATGATGTGTGAAAGAGGGTGAGGGTGTGTGTATGTGCGCGAGGATGTATATGTGTTATATATTAGTGTGATTGAGTAATGTATGATAAGATTGAGTTACTAAAAAAAAATAAGTTAATCCTGTTTCTATTCCTGGGTTTGTTTATCTAACCTGATGGTATTGACAGGTTTTTAAGTAAACGGTAGGTACAGTACACAAGATCATGAAAAATATAAGTAAGTACTTAACCATGTCTTTTCGTATCCTGTTTTCTTAGGAGACTGAATGTGTAAAACAATCTTTTTCATGAAAAAACTAAAAACACAACATATTACCAAAAGTGGTCGGTCGGTGGCCGGTAGACGTTACATGAGTCATGTCAGGGGCCTTTGGCGGTTCAATACAAACCCTGACACCAGGATTGATGGGGTTGGTAATCCACCTCACAACCCACACGATAGAAGAGAAGGCCAAAAGTAGTAGTATCAAAATCAGTACATTATGTGTTTTAATGATGATAATAACCGCGTAAACCTGAAACAATGTATCTAATTAACTTTTTATACATTTGGAAGGTAGGTACTTACTTATTTACTGTAAGTTTTACGCCACTTGGCTTACAGGTGTTGTCCAACCATTTAATCCATTATTGATAAATGAAACGTAAACAGTTTAGCAATTATGACAGGGCGGTAGCTAAATGCTTGATTAAATTTTGTGCCGCCATCGCCATGTTGATTGATGTTTGTTTCGTTGTGGGTCGATCACGTCGACAATTTTGCCATGATTACGTTAGAGGCGGGGGAATCGAACGGAATTGTCGTCTGTTATGGCGAATAGTCCATTGTAGACGGACAATAAGGACTTATTGAATGAGTGTCATAAATTAGCTGAGCAGCTGGGGACATCTGATACTCAATAAAAAAGTACCTACCTACGGTCACGAGCACTAATATGTATACACTTTGATACCATGTCACATTAACTTTTTTGACAAATTAAACCGTAAGTCTCATTAAATGTCAAATATGTTAGTGCGACAGGGTTCTAAAGTGGGTACATGATATTACTCATGACTGTACCTACATCCCAATAGGGTATAACAGGATTAGAAGAAGACCAATCTGTATATAGTGAGCAATCTGTTTATATAAACATATATAATAGGCCCATCATGCAGCGTCCACCCAATCTTTTAAAAAGGTCATAAAAGAGTGGTTGTTTAAGAACATATTCTATAATAACATAACATAAACAGCCTATATACGTCCCACTGCTGGGCACAGGCCTCCTCTCAATCAACCGGAGGGGGTATGGAGCATACTCCACCACGCTGCTCCATGCGGGTTGGTGGAGGTGATTTTACGGCTAATACCCGGGACCAACGGCTTAACGTGCCCTCCGAAGCACGGCATCATCTTACTTTTTCGGACAATCAGGTGATTCAAGCCTGAAAAGTCCTTACCAAACAAAGAACAGTCTCACAAAGTGATTTTCGACAATGTCCCCATCGGGAATCGAGCCCGGATCTCCAGGTCGTGAGCCTAACGCTCTAACCACTAGACCACTGAGGCTGTTATATTCTATGAATTTAATGAATTTCTTTGCTATAACAATGTATACACCTAATTAATGTACTTACCATCGACATGTAGCTAATGTTACCGATAACTATTTGTATTTGACCTACCTATCTAGAGAGTAGGCGATTCTTTTAGCGACGTTTCGCGCAGTTGAATCAAACATTTGACAATGTATCTATGCGTTCATGCGGAAGCTTTGTCACGCGCGTTTCAATAATACGTGTACCGCACCGCGTTACTTTAAACGAAGTCCTTTGGGCTTACTTAGTCATGAGCAATATCAGGTACTCACTTTAGAACCTTGTCGCACTATCATATTTGACATTCAATGAGACCAACTGTTTAATTTGTCAAAAAAGTTAATGTGACATGGTTTCAAAGTGTATACATATTAGTCAGTGGCGGATTTACCAGTAGGCTGAGTAGGCTGAAGCCTAGGGCGGCAGATTTTAGGGGGCGGCAAATTTGGCCTAAATTTTTTTTTTGTCTTACAGAAATAAAAAAGACATTATTATATAAGTAAGTACATAAAGAAACAAGTGACAAGAATTTTTATATTTTAGTATAATGGACAGTGTACTGAACATTCTTACGTCTGTACGGGCTTCAACCGAACATTACGCCCTGCTTTTGGTAGCGCTGTGCACTCGATTATTATTAGTGTGAAACGCAGCGGCGGCGTAGCGTAGTGGAGGCGGCAGGGGCGGCCCGCCCCGGGCGGGTTTTTAGGGGGCGGCAAAATTTCACAATTTATAATCTATATAAAATTCTTCTTCTATCGTGTGGGTTGTGAGGTGGATTACCAACCTCATCAACCCAAAAAAAAACCCGTATATAAAAATGAAACCCGTTTTCCGTTGTCACGACATAACATAGAAACGGCTTGACCGATTTGGCAAATTTTTTTTGTAGTTTTCTAATAATCTGGTCAAGGTTCTTACGGAAAAAATATTAAGAAAAAATCTCAGAAGGATTGAAAAATATACATTTAATTTTTCATATTTTAAAAAACGCGCGTAACGAATATAGACATCATTAAATTTAAAACAAAAAATCTGTGGTCATTTGTAAATTGAAATATCTAAATAAAAGGGCGGCAAAATTGTCTTCCGCCCCGGACGGCCGACACCCACGCTACGCCGCTGGTGAAACGGTCACTCAACGTAAACGATACCATACTAGCCACGAGCGCAAATAAAGAAATAAACCTACTTAAACGAATCTTTGAGTTAACGATCAAATCCTACAACTACAACTGAAGGTGGAGCGCTGAAGCCGAAACCCAGCATTGGCCCTTATAACGTTTGGTCCTTCGAGCTACTATAGTGGAATGTTGTGTTAATGACTGTGATAGCGAATCGGTGCTTTTGGCCTGCCGCAAGCGGGTCTCACCAACTGCATTGAGAAAGCGCACATATCACTGTGTAACTAGCACGTTCTTCTTCCAGCGAAGCTTTAACAATTGACGCCACGATGGCAACTAACATAGATCAACTCCTCGAGAAACATCAAGCAAATCACCTCCAACTACGCCAAGGATACTGTTCAACGGAAGATTTTCAGTTATCTAGAAAAACGTCTAGAGGCTTTGGAGGCTCACTGGGCTGAGTTTAGCATGAATCACGGGAAACTTGCACCACTCGTGACGCCTGACATGGACTACGTCATTCAAGTAAACGGTAGCTTTATACGACAAAACACGACAGAAGATGTTCAAGGAAAAACTATCTACGTATATCTCTCATGTCACCACGCCCTACAACTGATGTCCAAATGAAAGATAACTAAACGGCAAGTTCATCTAAAGACAAGAATAAACTTAAGTGCTTTTGAAAAATCGGCTTCTAAAATTAACGTCGAGACACTAATCGCCAGAAAACAACGCCTAAAATTGATATACCCGAGTTTAACGGAAACTATAACAAGTGGGTGTCTTTTCGCGATTTTTATATGCTAACGAAGTCGTAAAAAGTGCAGCTACTGAAATTTAAACTGAGAGGTGAACCAGAAAAGCTCGTACAGCATTTGTATATCAGCGCCGACAATTACGACTCGTGCTGGGACATCTTTCGTAACCGGTATGAGAATGGACGACTCTTATGGTCATCATACATAAACACGGTTCTCAGTTTACCTGACATCCAAGCTGCATCGGCAATCAACTTATGCAGGACACTGTGAACGAGTGTATAAACGGCCTTAACACAGAAGTTTTGCGTCGTGCTGGTCTATCCGGGATAGAAGCGCTCATCATAAAGCATCGACTGAGATGGTGCGGTTACGTCTTGCGAATGGATGACAGCAGACAGAAAGCAGTTTTCTATTCCGAGCTCTCTAGCGGAAAGCGAAAACATGGTGGGCAATATCTGCGTTACAAAGACGTGCTTAAGCGCAATCTCGTGGCATGTGAGATACCAACAGTTAGTTGGGTGGATTGTGTTTGTCTTAGACCGGAATGACGCCGCGCCGTTCACAAGAGCGTCAATTTATTTGAAAAGAAGCGTTTACAAGATCTCGACGCAAAGCGCCAAATGTGGAAGACTCGATCAAAACCCACACACTCAATTCGTCAGGCCAGCTTTATTGTGTGCCGTATGACCGGATCTTCAAGTTGAAGTTCGGTTTCGCCAGCCACATCAGAGCCCACCACAACATCGATCCAGGATAGATATTCAGGAGTCACCGTCGCCGGATACGGTTTGGACGACATGAATTATGATAATTAGTACTTACATGCTGCTGTTTTAGCTCAACAGTATACACTTCACACTAAATCGACTACTGTAAAAAAATCTAGAAACTGACACAACTTACTTCACAATCATATTAATAACGGGAAAAAGCCGATGTAATGAGGACGATAGAATACAAATCCGAAAGTTGCAATTTTATTAACAGAATAAAAGTACTAATTAATTTGATTGTGAACTAAACTAGCGTATTGAATTTTAGAGGTCAGTAGGGGCGGCAAAAATTGAATAGCCTACTGGCGGCAAATTTGTAAATCCGCCACTGATATTAGTACTCGTGACCGTACTTATATTGTATTTGTATCATACGCAGATTAGAGCTACCATAAGAAGTTACAATCTTATTTAGGTTATTTTCAACGAACATGTTCAACCTTTCATATCATGTCGGACCCTTATATTAGAGAGTAAAAAATACACGCCTCTCGGCCAGACCCTTCCACGAACATCTCGGGTTTGTATTTCAAGTACTTTGTCCCTTTGATCAAAACTAGTTCCCGTCATATTGTAAATGAATAAATATAAGGTCCAGAGTAGACAGATGTCTTAAAAGCAGTGATTAAGGCTTTTAGTATTTCGAACATTATGTGTAAGAGAGTAGTACATTAAACTTGATACGGTTCTTCAAAGGAGCCTTGACCTACAACATACAAACTACGTAGGTACTTGTACCCAGTACTATATGTATTTTCGTAAAGGTATGCTACAAACTAACTTCTATATAAATAGTATAAAAGCTTCTTATCTGTCCTTAGGTCCAGTTAGTAGCAGAAGGCGGAATAACATCAATGGCTTGGTCTTGCGAGAAGTTCAAAATGGAAGAAGGCGAAGACAATACAGACAGCAACACGGGCCACGTGCTGGCGGTTGCCCTGGGCAACGGAGAAATAGTCCTTCTAAGGGGCCATGATGACGTCAGTCCTGTGAGGATCAAGACTGGGCTGAGGGGCAATACGTTGGCTATGGAGTGGGCGAATTCGAGAGAACTCCTTGCTGTTGCTGGTACCCTGGTAGCTGGTAAGTAACTGTCTATATTACAATAGTGGACTTTGTTATTCTTGTAGGTACTGAGGATTCTAAAGTGGGTTGAATGGCAATACATACATTGGCTATGAAGACTAAGAAGAAATTCTGTGAAGAAATTCATGAGAACTTCTCGATGTAGCTGGTACCCTGGTATTTAGTAAATAGCAGTGTCACGACGACGTCAACATCAAAATTAGAGAAAAATCACGCTCAGTAGGAGCCTATCTTTTTATCGTTGCTAGATTCCTGGTACTTAAATGCATAGAACGATTTCTGAATACTCCACGTGACGTCAGTCTCTGAATAAGCAATTTATTCGTAACTGATAAAAAAACAATTTGTTGGCCTGCCAATCAAAACTTTACCGTACCTCGTGCAGAGCGTCACATTCGCAAAAAAGTAAAAATATGTTTTATAACTTTTAGGTATCAAGTTTTAAAAGGAAAATTGCGTTTCGTTGGAAATTTAGGTGGCAGGTTGTCGACAGTTGCCGGTTAGTTTGAGCGAGCGGCGAGGCATTTTTTTTAATCTAGGATTTCTGGAAATAGAGATCAATGTAATTTCATGATGCAACGACATGATTCTTGCTACGTGACTACGAAACGTAGTTGCTACGAAACTTTCCGACTACGTCGTAGACAAAAGCTATTTTATGCATAATTGGAAAACACGTTTTCTACGTAAAATATCACTGAGAATTACATATTTTACAGTTATATATAGCTTGAGTGTGGTAGATTGAAACCGGTTTCATCAACCATATACACAATTTTTCGAGCAAGTTAATAAATAAAAAACATCTAAAAGTCAGGTACTCGTAACATGTTTACCGTTTCGTAGAACCGTCCCTAATTTACTGTTACATCAACGCAACAGCTGGCGAAGGACCTTTTTGCTTCGGGCGAACATCGAAAGGAATACATTAATGGGTTTTTAACCATAGAATAAAGAATAAAAAAATAATACTGCATATAGAACGGACACTCTCCGTCCCGCACCAATTCGTTTCGCGCGTCAAGTTAGATTTACCTTACCCCCTCTGCGTCTCACTTTAGTCTAAGTGGGCGTAAGAGTGGGAGCGCGTATTGACTGTCTCGCTCGTACTTACGCGGTAAGGTGGCAAGCGAATTTGATGAGATTTTTCTATGGAGTGTCCGGGGTGTACTTTAACGTAACGCCGGCGTGGTCGACGATTTCCCTCAATCAGCGCTTATCGCTATCGACCCACCAGGGTCGATTAATTCTTTCAAATATTTTTCCTCTCAGACGACGCCCTGAGCCGAGGTTCTGTATATTAAACGTTGTACCGAGAGCCTTCAGCCCAATTTGTCCGGCCAAGTAGTTAGATTCTGTGTGTGTTCTGCGGCAAATATACAAAGTCACGTCAAAAAAAAAGCTTTAACGTAAAATTCTGTTTAAGTTGCCCCGGCGGGAAATAGGCGTGAGTTTATGTATGTAACGCGTCTGCTTACGTTCCATCGAAAACGACCTTTGATGCACTCATACTTTCCAACGCTGTTTTAATTAACGTGACTTATTGTAGGTTTGTGTCAGATGACATTAACTACTTGGCTGGACAATTATTGGGAAGTGTTGAGGTCTCACACCCGAATCAAAATTTAAGACAACGACCCTGAGGGTGCTCAGTTGAGTCCGAATTTTGGCTCAGGGCGTCGTGTGAGATGATTGTATTTGAGAGAATCGACCCCTGGTGGGCCGATAGCGACAAGAGCTGAAACACGGAAAAAGTCGACCACGCCGGCGGGGTCAGTGGTGCTGAAGCGACTGTTGTCGCGTGATCGCGTCGCCATCAGCCGCTTAGCATCCCTTCCCATAAAAGTTTTTAATTACTTTCATCGCTAAAGTACGTATGATAATAGGATCCAATTTGAGTAAATAAAGAATGAATTCAAATAGAAAAAAAAATATTAAGAGGATGTTATGTTTGCTTAACAATTTCAAAAGTTGTTGAAGAGTTTGAGATTCTGATTGAAGGCAAAATTGGAAGCCTTTCAATAAAGTTGTCCCCTCTGTTGAAGTAGGAGCAAAGAGTGTAAGAATCATATAGATTTTAAAAAACATTTCTTAGGAGCCGTGGTAGTCCAGTCAGAAAAATGCTTGACTCTCACTGTGAGGTCGCAGGTTTGAAGTCAGCACGGGCACCAATGGTTTAACTTACCTATTGAATCTAAACACAATGGCCTTCGTGGTGTAGTGGATACGACTAGTTTCCCGATCTTGAAGTACTGTGTTCCATTACTGGTGGGAATATATCACAAAATTCACTTTGTAAGTTTAGTTAGGACGTAGCGGGCTGATCACCTGTTTGTCTGAAAGTACCATGGTACGGGGATGATGCGTGCTTCAGAAGGCACGTGAAGCAATGGGTCTCGGTTACTATACTTTAGTAAGCTTGTAGTCGTTAAACCTATGTGAAGGGCCTTTGGCGGTTCAATAGTAATCAGGTTTGATGAGCTCGATCATTGACCTCACAACCCACACCGGAGAGAAAGAAACAAAAAATCATAAAAATTATAAATTATTTACTTGCATAAAAACATGGTAACATAAGTTCTTCCAATATTCGAAAAAAAATCAATCATTTAAATTATGTCTATATCTTTCTTATCTTTGTATATGTGTATATCTTTCTTAAACGACACGTTTAAGATAAGATAAGATAAGATAATCGTTTATTGTCTAACTGTGTACAATGGGTGTTACATTTTATAAGGTATCAACAGTTTGTCCTTTACGGACGTACAATATTAGGAGGTTACAATAGATTTTAGTAGTTAATAACATCCTGTAGGTATTATTACATAAACAACCTTCGTGACCGTTTTTAAAGTTTATAGCATCACGCACCAAAGCAATTTAAGAAGAAATATTTCCCGTATTAGGTATATTCTACCACTGGTACAAGTTTTTATGCACAACATCATTATAATCGGATTAGCAAACCCTTTATAAAACGCGCGGGGAGCAGGGAAATAAAGCAACCCTTCTGAGTGACCCACATAAATATTTTCTTTTAAGTGATAAATGGCTGGCGCGGGCGGCTATTCTCACGTTTGATAAACGACGTGGTGGGAGTTTTCAATACGAAATTTACTGCCAGCGCGCAGTGCCGTAGATAGGGCTTAAAAGGGGTAGTACAACCTGTGTTATACACATACACACATACATAAACTTGCGCCACGGTGGGTGGTGAGGATGGTATCCCGACGTGCCGGCAGAGTAGAGGAATGATTGGTGATAACGATGACAAATTAGAAGCAACCCTATCGAAGCAACCCTATCCATACCGTCTTAAGAAGTTTGGTATGATTTCCTTATACGATCGTAGACGTCTACTTAATCTATGTTTCTTGCATAAAATTCTTAATGGTCATATACAGTACTTTGTCTAAGGATATCTCCGATTTTTCACAGGGTCCGCTTACCTAACCTCAAGATTTGACAGGTCCGGTTTTTTACAGAAGCGACTGCCTGTCTGACCTTCCAACACGCGAAGGGAAAACCAGCCCAATACATGTTAGGTCACATACCTCCGAAAATGCATTTCTCAGGAATGTGGGTTTCCTCAGGTTTCCTCACGATGTTTTCCTTCACTGCTGAACACGTGACAAATATTTATGATCCAAACATGATGTCGAAAACAAATTCGACAATCATTGGTTTAGGCCCGTACTGGATTCGAACCTGCGACCTCAAAGTCAGAGGCAAGCGTTCTACCAACTTCGGACTTTTTAGTAACACTACCCTACCTACTCCCCCCCCACTCCTCTCTGCATCAACACCATTGGAAGCTGCGAGCAATGAAAGTTTCAGCACGTTTTATGTGCGAGTGTTTGTGCGAGTGGTGGCGGTTTATACCGCACTAAAAGGGTGTTTAATCTCGTAAAGGCGGTCGTGTTTTATCTGTTATAGTTTACTGCGAAACACGTGCCTAACAAGTGGAACGAGGAATTTAAGATACCTAAAATTTAAAAAAATATTTACTCCATTTCGTCTTATAGATTAATCATTTAATTATTCAACAAGTTTTTTTTTTGACGTGACTTATTGTAGATTTGCCGCAGATGGCATTAACTACTTGGCCGGACAAATGGGGAGCGCTGAAGGCTCTCATCCGGTACAACGTTTAAGACAACAGGCCTGAGGGTGCCCAGTTGGGCGCGAACCTCGGCTCAGGGCGTCGTCTGAGAGGAAGAATATTGAAAGGATTAATCGACCCTAGTGGGTCGATAGCGATAAGCGCTGAATGAATCTCGTCGAAAATCGTCCACCACGCCGGCGGGGTCGGTATCGGGGTTCTGAAGTGTTTGGTGTCGCGAGCTGATTGGCCGCCTCTATTCAACAAGTGAATGCTATTAATCTACTTGTTATAGCAGAGAAATAAAACCTACGCTAAGATCGGTTACGTCAGTTATATAAGAGCGCATCTTAGGCTTTCCTAGATTGAAGACTATATATATATATAAAAGAGAAAATATAGGTCGTAGTGGTAAATATGTATATTTCATAGTGACAGTTTTTACTAAGAGAAAACACGAAAGTACATACACGCAGTCAAATAAATATAGTCTGCCGCCATCGGGGATCCAAACTGCCTCGATTACTTCTTTGTTACTAATACTAGTACTTAGATCTAGATCTAAGTTTGTAATGTTACTAACAAATATGGATGCTTTTATAAGTCCGAAATAAACTTTTTATTATTATTATTACATACATAAGGCAGTATAAAAACATTGGTGTTGTTATTGTAGATTACAACAAAGAGTTTTATCAAATCTCCCAAATATAAAATAAATAAAGAAACAACAAAACAGACTTAGAAACTAATCCAATGCGCCATTATATAAACACTACAGCCCACGGCTGACCACAGACCTCTCCTCATATAACCGGAGGGGGTCTCCATACCCCGTCTCCGTACTCCCAAAAACATAAATTAACATAATTTATTACACATACATGTTTCTTCTTCTATCCTGTGGGTTATGAGGTGGATTACCAACCTCAGTAACCCTGGTGCTGATTATTCCAGTACACACTATCTAAGTTTAAGTTATGCCTGTCATTTTCTTATCCACCAAACAGGGACGGGTATTCGACAGGCATAAAATTTAGTGTCCACACGACAATTTTAAGCAGACATTTAAAAAGCCATCCAAAAAATTTATATTGGTCAATAACCCGACAGAATTCAGCTCACAGCACACGTCAAACGGGTTGCATATCGAGATGCCTATTTTATTTGCCCGGGTTATTCATTAATTTTAAAATTACCAGTTAAGTTGTCAATCATCCGTCCCTTTCCTTTTAGGCGGATAAAAAAATTACAGGTATAACTTAAAATAAAATTAGGAGGTGTCGACAGGAATCGGGGTCAATTACTTGCTAATATTAATAGAGACTTATTCTGACTCTGGCTGGCCGCTCGCCGACTACGGCTTGGTTATGGTGACCATAACTAAGGGTTTAAAGTCTAATGGCATAACAACGCCCGGAGTGGCGGAAGAGGACTAGGAGGACCGACACCAAAATACATGGGAAATAGGCGCGGGAGAAGAAGAAGATTAAAAGAGACTTCGCCACCTATCTGTAAAATATGATATCTTGTCCAGCAGGACTAATATGCGAAACGTGATAAAAATTTTGTCGATTAGTGCTAATATGTGAACCCGAATAAGTCGAATAAAATCACTTGGCACGCATGTTAAGGAAAAAACAAACTTATCGATTTCGACAAAATTTATTGAATCGATCGATAATTTTATCACGTTGCGCAGGTTAGGCAGGAGCTCGTTAAGTAGTGCCAAAGCTCTCGAAGTAGAAGCTTCACAGGCTGGCTCCGCGTGGGCATTGATAGATATCCCTCAATCAGCGCTTATCGCTATCGGCCCACTAGGGTCGATTTTATCCATCAAATAATAATCGTCACAGACGACGCCCTGAGCTGAGGTTCGTCAACAGCGCATCCTCAGGCCTGTTGTCTTAAAGTTTATACCGGGTCAGAGCTCAGCGCTCCCCATTTGTCCGGCCAAGTAGTTAATACCATATGCGGCTATCTACAATAAGTCACGTCAAAAAAGCAGTCTAACATTTTAGTTTCGTTCCTTTGCTTTCACATTGCACAAAAAAAAACCAACAGAAATGCGAGTCCATCGTAAATGTTACCTTTGAAAGAAAGAAAGAAACATTTATTACTTCCGGACACCACAGACACAGACAGACAGGTGCATTACATTTAACACAGGACAGAAACCATACGGAAATCAATAAATACACAGAAGCAAAACCAAAACAAAAAGAAAAACAAACCAAAACTAGTAGTAGTAGTAGTTGATAGTTTTGGAAATAAAACTTCTCCTTTATAAAAGGGACAATAAGGTACATGTTTGATCGTCGAGTTCACTTCGGTTAATTCAACTTCTACCGATCGATACGTGGTTTATGCCGAGTGTGGAAGGTGCAATCCGAATGAATAATACCCACAAGCAAGGGTTGAGGATGTAGCCATAACATAGCGCCACGTTTGTGTCGGCGAAGGGGTAGGCAGAGATGCATGGTATATACAACTTCTCGCCAGTTATGTTTAAGTCCCATGTTAATAGGTTTTAACCTCAAGGTGCAGACTCATATAACAGAAAGGTCTAACAGAAAGCTCGGTGAGGTGTGGGTACTTAGTTCATCTTCATAGAACCCTAGTTCTTTGGTTAGTGCGTTTAGCATTTGAATCGTTAATGCCATTAAGTTCTATTGAATGGTTAATTGTTTTTGTTTAGGTGCAAAGTTTGTTATGTTGGTAGTCTGTATGTTACAAACGAATTAAAAATAAGTAAATAAATAAATCTTGCGATGGATGTATTATTATTATACAATAAGTCACGTGCACCGTCAATTGTAAAAAAAAATATTAAGTACTGTACTTATTTTTAATTAAAAAAAAATAAAAAAAATAATGTGTGGCGGATCTGTGCACGTCCTCTTTGTGTCCTCTCGGCTGGTTATTTGGAAGTGTGGCAGACCTATCAGAAGAAAAACCAAAGGACCAATTTAGCAATTTCATGAACTTTTTAGCAATGTTCTAAGGTACGAGCCTATTGCCAATAACCGGGCACAAATCCTGCAAACTATATGTCAATTATCGATCCAAAGATGAATTCAAACTGGTTAAGTCGAATTCACTGGTTTGCATGTTATAACAATAATTTTGCTAAATCAAAGGATCAGAGTAAGGGGCGGTTGGTGGGTATTTAACCCTTTCACGGACAGAGACCATGGGTCATTGATGGTTCATAATAGGTAGTATGACATCTTGAAATCGGAACGTCATTAGACGTTCTATCTACTACTACACGGGTCTAAGGTGGGCCATGACTGCAAATCCGCCACTGCCTCCCGGGCAAGTCGTAAAACCGACAGTAAGGGACATACATAAAGTCTATTATCTATGGCTAGTCACAACTCTAGCGCGGTTAAACGAGCATTTCAGCTTCTGTATTATGTATTTTCTTCTAGAAGGACGTTCTTTGACCACGGTGTTACTAACACCCATACTTACTTGTACGGGGTGTAAGTGACGTCGCGTCTAACGAATACTGAGGGGAATGATTCAGCTCATTATTCAGAGTTAATATCAAGTGGAATTTTCCATTGCAAAAGTATAGAATTGAAATAATTATATATAAAAAAAATTGCGACGGAAAATTCCTCGTGATATTAACTCAGAATCATGGTCTGAATCATCCCCCTCAGTATTCGTTACCATGTCACTAACACCCTGTACAGTTTGTGATAAGAGCTTACGTTAGTGTAAAATTAAGTGGGCACTTAAATACCTAGCAAACTTTATCGTTACACGTTACACATAATTTGTTTACGAGTTTTATGTAGGAACTTTCGTGAAATCGTAATTATAATAACGTTTATTTCTATAAAAAATGTAGTACAGTGCATTACAGATACTATCGGTCAAGTTAATACCATTTGCGGCTAATCTACAATAAGTCACGCCAAAAAAAATACATTACAAGGGTTAAAAAGGCCACATCGAAGGTATTCATCTAAAAAAAGCAATAATTGCTATGTGACAAATGTTGGCATTGCGCACTTATTTTTATATGCGGAAATGTCAATTTTCGATATTGCTTTTTTAGATGAAGTGCTTCGATGTGGCATTTTTCAACCCCCAGATTGTTTCTTGGTCTAAAAATACATGTTTAGGTTATCATAAGTCTGCAGCCAAACTATGTGAAACCTATGTGAAAACTATGTGATAAAAAAGAAAAATCAAATCGACTCTCGATTATGTCGCGTGTCTCTTCATCACTAAAAAAAATAAAAAAATAAAATAATTGTTTATTGTCATAGAAAAGATCGACACAACATTGGGTGCTACAGCTAGGACACACAAATGCTACAGAAGTATAACCCTGCTACCTGAACTAGGAGACCTGTATCTCAGGGAGCAGTGTTCAGCAATTACATCTTTTATAACATCAGTTTAGGCAGACCATTGTTAAACTGAATTTATTTGACAATAAACTGTGCTTAAATAAGAACAAATAAACATGCATTTTGTATGTAAATTGGGTTTGTGTGTGTGTGTGTGTATGTGTATATATTAGTGTGTGTGTGTGTTTGTGTGTAACTGTGTGAGTGTTTGCGATAGCCCTACGACTTAAATGTTGTCTTGGGTTCAGAAACTGCTATCGTGCTATAAGCAGCTTCCACTAACGCATGTACGTGTGCAATTATGTATTAAGGATTTGTGAAAAATAACAGGGCAACTGCGTTAGCAACAAAGCTAGGTTAAGATTTGTATGTAAAAGCAAATAACACATTGGTCAAGTAAGCAGATTATGCAATGAATTTCAATAGTTCCTCAGTTTTAGAGTAGTTCAAATTAAGAATCCAATTTACGACTTTATGTTTAACTTCATATTTATTTAGATCCCTTAGACTTAGAATTTTATCGATTTTTCTATATAATAAGGAGCCCAAGACATAGAAATGATGTTCAGTGAATCCAGTTTTATGCGGGACAGCAGGCAAGGCATTCCTACGTTGTGATTTGTCAGATGGTGGCGTTATTTTATGCACGCGTAAGACTGATTTTAGCACAAAGAGTTTCCTGACAGTTAGGACTTTGCAATCCAAATAAAGTTGTTCTGTAGGGTATATAAACGGCTTTTTTGACACCACTTTTAATACCGCTCTTTGTGCTCTTTCCACTTTTAGCATGCCACTTTTAATCGCACCGCCCCATACTGGTATGCAATATGAGATTATAGACTGACACAATGCATTATAAGTCATTCTTAGTACTTCACTACAGGCACTATTTCTTAATAACTTAAAGATGTATATCAGATGTACAACCTTAGTAGAAATGTAATCTATCTGCTTGTTCCAGCAAAGACGATCGTCAATCTGCACCCCTAGGTATTTGACAGTATTAGCTTTACCTACAGTTGACAAAATCTATTTATAAAACCTATTTTTATGTCAGCAAAAACAATAGCCAATATTTTCCGTCCTTATTTAGTGTAAGTACTTAACTAAATAGGGACATAAATAAAATATATAAAAAATAAATAAATACTAAATAGGAATATAGGTTGTTTCCGGGTTGATGGGGTTGGTAATCCACCTCACAACTCACACGATAGAAGAAGAAGAGAACACAAAATATCATGTTGTTATTCATTATTTTACCAGCGGCACAGATTTATCCTCCTAAGACCGAATGTTCTTTATAAATCCAAACCCCATTGTTTAACTATTGTGTCTGGAAATCTCGGTCTTAAGAGGTAACTAGAGATAATAATGATAAAGTTAATATCGGCTAGACAGCTATTTTAATACAAAATAACTCGAAACGAGAACTTAGGTAGATAAGTAAGTTATTACTTATCTGGTAACTGGTAAACTTTATCATTCATCTTATTTAGAGCTAAGTTTTTGGTAAGTAGTACCTGCTTCTTTCAAATGAAATATGATAAGTATCTTTTATAACATTACGTTTAAGTCACGTTAAAAATATACTCGTCTATCCTGAATTATATACTTGTTTACTTCGCTTTACTACTTTGTCTTCTTATGTGGGCGGAAGGCAAGAAGGAAACCACTGGAGAATGCTACACCGACAAGAGCGTGGCTTTTAAATTAGTGAGTGAGTGACACCTACTTATGTATTTTGCGAAGACCTGTATTATTTATTAGACCGTCCTGCTGTCATAAAGACCTCATACACTACCTAATCCACCGGACGCGATGCATCAGGGGCGTTTCGGGTATCAGGATCAGTTATGTGCTGTTCCCGCAAATGTTCCCGCTTTGGGAACTGTTATATATTAAATTACAGGGCAATCACATAAAATAAAAACTGCATACTCAATTCCTATTGCATTGACGTCAATGCAATAGGACTCCGGAACCATCAAGTTTAATTTCAATGGGAAATCATTAGTTCGGGTTTGGAATTCGGATAGCAACTACGTTTTGTATAATTCTAATACATTTTTTTCTAATAAATCCTTTTAGCGTAATAAAATTGTTTTTTTAAAAAGCATCACCTGACCCGCTCCGTAATAGAACGTTCCCGACAGAAAAAAAATCGCAAAACTTATGTACCTACTTAAAAAGATCTTTATTACCTTACCTAACCTAACAATTTGAAAAAAGAAAAGAAGCCAGGTAAAACATACATGCATTTGCGAGGTAAGCGTGATCCACCCTAGACCGCATCGTCACTTACCATCAGGTGAGATTGTGGACAAACGTGAGCCTATATTATTAAAAAAATATATAGTACTAAGCCTGCCCAACCCGCATTGGAGCAGCGTGGTGGAGTATGCTCCATACCCCCTCCGGTTGATTGAGGGGAGGCCTGTGCCCAGCAGTGGGACGTATAATAGGCTGTTTATGTAAGCCCTTATATAGATCAGACCTGTCTTCTCTTTTGAAGAATTCTCCTTTTTTGTCTCAACTTACAGAGCTAAATCATTTCATAATTATTATTCTAGCTTTTTGCCGCAGCTTCGCTGGCGTTAAATTTGGTTGTACTAATATAAAATTTCACCCCCTCTTTGAAGGAGTTGGGGGCAGATTTATTAGTCACAAAATAGTCCGTATACCAATTTTTAGCTTTCTACCTTGAAAATTGCAGAATGCTCCATACAAACTTCCACACCCAATTTTAGGGAAGTGGGGGTTAAGAAAGAGATAAAAAGCAGCCTATGTCACTCTTCATTCCATCAGTTATCTTCACTTAAAAATCACGTCAATTCGTCGCCGCGAAAGATGGACAAACAGACACACACATACACTTTTGCCTTTATAATATTGGTACCTATGGATTATACTTCTTCTTATCGTGTGGGTTGTGAATACCAACCTCATCAACCCTGGTGTCAGGGTTACTATTGAGCTGCCAAAGGCCCCTGACATGACTCATGTAACGACTACGTACTTACATCAGTAAGTAGTAACCGGGACCAACGGCTTAACATACTTTCGAACAATCAGGTGATCAGCCTGTAATGTCTTAACCAAACTAGGAATCACAAAGTGTTTTTTTTGTGATATGTCCCCACCGGGATTCGAACCCGGGACCTCCGGATTGTGAGCCCAACGCTCAACGACTGCACCACGGAGGCCGTTATGAATTATACTTAGACGACTATATATTATGAAGCGCATAATTGCGTAAGGGAACCCGTCAGTACAATTAGTGCCATTACGAGCCTTAACCTAATTCTATGCGACCATTAGCCTCCCACGCCGTGGAGGCAAGGACGAACACATTATAATGGATGATGGCAAGATTCACACTCTGTTACTATACATTTTTGACGTGACTTATTGTAGATTTCCCGCAAATGGCATTAACTTGACCGATAGTATCTGTAATGCACTTCTTCTTATCGTGTCGATGGCAAACTAAATAGTATCGGCCCAAAACTTGGCAACAAGTATGGCGCTATCTGCAGCGCTCATCAGATCCTCCTGCGTGCAGGTGTTCGGGCACGCAGGACACGATGTAAGATGTTCCATCGTTTGGGGAACAGTGCCGCACTTGCACTTTGTTCAATGGGTACCCCACGCCATTGGATGCTGAGCTTGCGGCCCGCCTCTTTGTTACGTAGGTGGTAGACGCATGTTGCACTGTATTACATTCTTTATAGAAATAACATCCATACATAAACAGCCTATATACGTCCCACTGCTGGGCACAGGCCTCCCCTCAATCAACCGGAGGGGGTACGGAGCATATTCCACCACGCTGCTCCAATGCGGGTTGGTGGAGTTGTTTTTTACGGCCAATAGCCGGGACCAACGGCTTAACGTGCCCTCCGAAGCACGGAATCATCTTACTTTTTCGGACAATCAGGTGATTCAAGCCTGAAAAGTCCTTACCAAACAAAGAACAGTCTCACAAAGTGATTTCTACAATGTCCCCATCGGGAATCGAACCCGGACCTCCAGATCGTGAGCCTAACGCTCTAGCCACTAGACCACGGAGGCTGTCGTTATTATAATAACAATTTCACTAAAGTTCCTATATAAAACTCGTAAACAAATTATGTGTAACGTGTAACGATAAAGTTTGCTAGGTATTTAAGTGCCCACTAAATTTTACACTAACGTAAGCTCTTATCTTGTACAGGGTGTTAGTGACATGGTAACGAAAACTGAGGAAGATGATTCAGCTGTTTATTCTGAGTTAATAAGTATCAAGTGGAATTTTGCGACGCAAAATTTATGATTTTTTTAGTTTTTTAAATTATTTTAAATTCTATACTTTTGCGATGGAAAATTCCACTTGATATTAACTCTGAATAAACAGCTGAATCATCCCCCTCAGTATTCGTTACCATGTCACTTACACCCCGTACGGTTACCATACAAGTAGGACCAACGGCTTAACGTGCCTTCCGAAGCACGGCGTCTTACTTTCGGACAATCAGGTGATCAGCATGTAATGTGTTAACCAAACTAGGGATCACAAAGTGATTTTTATGATATGTTCCGGGATTGGAATTCAGGTCCTCCGGATCGTGAGCCCAACGCTCAATCACTGGACCACGGAGGCCGAAAAAGTAATAGCTGGTAGTAGTCGGTAAGCCGAACGGAATAGAAGAAGTTTTTTTCTATTTCGTGGTAAGCCGTGTCGTCACGCGCCGTTTATAACGATTTGCAGTTTTTCTTTTATTTATTTTATTTGTTTTTTTATTTTTTTTTTCATTGGATGAGCATTAGATCCCTCTTTCATAAGGTCGTGGACATACTCAAGAGTATCGTAATGATCGCGAACTCCGAAGAAGTGACTAAAATATCCAAAATTCCTCAGAGGTCCATCCATAAACCTACCGTATATCGCCTTATAATGAAAACCAATAAGTCATATACTTAAGTATAGTTTGTATGTTTTCATTTACGGTAAATGCTTTGTACGCAATTGGCAAGCATATATACGTATATACCAAATTAATATTTTTGTAATGCTGTCTGTTAAAGTTTATATGTATTGCTGTATGTGTACATAAATAAATAAACCACGTTTAAGCGCCTTTGTGAACAATCAATTCATATGTGATTCTCTTCAACAAAACATCAATTTCTTTGGATAAGTATTGCGAAGTTTTGTTTACAAAAATCAAATCCGAATGTGATTGTTCGAAAATGAGCATAAGTACGGTCACGAGCATAAGTATGTATACGCTTTGGTACCATGTCACATTAACTTTTTTGACAAATTGAACTGTATATCTCACTAAATGTCAAATATGTTAGTGCGACAGAGTCCTAAAGTGGGTACATTATATTGCTCATGACTGTACGTGATTTTCATTAAGCATAAGGAAGGTGTTGATATCTTGTTTATTTGATTCTGTAATTTAAATCCAAAATCATTTTAAAATACATATATTAATTTGAACGAAACGAAAGGAAGGAATGAAAATAACTTCGAATTCAAAATAATTTTGCAAGCAAATATATTAACGTATGTACTTCCTTGGATGTTATGTCAATGATGTCGACACGTGTAACATTTTTGAACGAAACAGTTAGCTGAGTTCGAGATAGGTTTTTTGACGTGACTTATTGTAGATTTGCCGCAGATGGCATTAATTACTTGGCCGGACAAATGGGGAGCGTTGAAGGCTCTCACCCGGTACAACGTTTAAGACAACAGGCCTGAGGGTGCCCAGTTCGAGCCAGGATATGGCCTCACTCGGCAGGGCCCGCAGAATACCAGGGTCGTGGCTCACGCCGCGACTTATGCTGAGTGAGGTCCTTTTATTCCGGACTCCACCGCAGATGATCGGGCCGTCAGTGCGTTGCATTTAGTATACTTAGTTTTATTATTATTGTTTTTATGATTTTGGTTTGTTTTTCTTTTTGTTTTGGATATTTTTTTTTGTCTGTGTACTTATTGATTTCCGTGTGGTTTCTGTCCTGTGTTAAATGTAATGTACCTGTCTGTCTGTGTCTGTGGTGTCCGGAAGTAATAAATGTTTCTTTCTTTCATATGAATATTTATTATATGGAAGTATCGATGCAGTAATCGCGAAAAACTCTCATGCTGCTGCACTGCGTATTGGTGGAGGTATTCGGTCTAATAGCCCGGAACCAACGGCTTAACGTGTCTTCCGAAGCACGGAATAATTTTACTTTTTCAGACAATGAAGTGTCATGTCAAAAACAAAAGCCATTTTTGTTTGCCAAAATGACACTGCGGGATACGGAATTGTCAAAAGTTTGAGTTCGGTCGAGGTTTAGTTCTGAGGCATACTTGCATATCTACTCTATTACGACTACGCATTTTTAATGTTCACATTTTTCCACATTACAAAGTTGAACAAAGTAAATGGATTTACTCTGAAAGTTTTAAAACCAAAGCCGAGTTTGTTTGCATTTGCTAATTTAGCGGAATGAATGGTGAAACCTGGACAACATGGGTAGAGGCACATTTGGGAGCTCGGAACTTTAACTTCTAGAACAGAAAGTTGTAGTTTTTACTTTACACAGAGCCGGATTGAGCCGCGTAGGTAACCAGAGCCGGGGCCTCAGGTAAGCAGATTCAAATATATCCTTATTCAGTAGGTAACATAGTTACACTTTGAATCGTCATTTTTTACATAACGAACGTCTCATTCGCCTAAAACTACTGCAGCTTCTCACAATCTGTATTGCCGGGGAAAAGAAGCTGCAAGAAAAACCTCGGCACAGAGCCCTAAACGTTTTTTTTTTAAAACTTGGCTGCCTAAAGTCCCTCATTACCGAAAATTTCAGGATCTCGCGGGATTGATATTCCCAATCCCGCAGGATCTCGAATTTGCGATCTCGAGTCGGGATTGTATTCCCTACTTGCGACGTCGTTCTTTTAGTGTCTTCGAAACCCGAGTCCGGTTTTGGACCTGCTAACACTACCAGTAGACGGACCGGGCCGTGCGCAGTTACCTACTTCGTCTACAGAGATCTGTCCGGATGTGCTCAGCTGTACACTGGCGCATGGCGGAAACCCCAGTGGAACACCCACACTGAAACTACACTTCTAATTAAAGCAATTTGGGTTTTAAACGAAATTCCAACTGCAATAGACCTTTTAGGTCAATCAATACTCGGAACCGGTTATTTCTAAAATTAAATGAGATCTAGTTTCAGCTTTAGCTGTCTCCGCGACTATAAACGATAATTGGTTAAGTGACGTGTGTAGAAACAAGACATATTAAAATGAACATAAACAAATAAACACACATATATAAACTCACGCCTATTTCCCACCGGGATAAGCAGAGACTATGGAATTGCATTTGCTTCGATCCTGAAATACTTCTCTTGCTTCCTCCACATTCATCAATCGTTTCTTACACGCACGCCGGTTCAGAGTAGATCGTACTGAATCTTTTTTAAGGACATCTGCAATTTGGTCAATGTACGTCCTTCTAAGTCCTAAGTCCTTTCTCTGCCAGCCCTACCACCAACCTTCGATTTATATACTGCTTTCGTAATCCTATTATCCTTCATCCGCTCTATGTTATAATGAAAATTGTTATCTATTCATATCACACGTCTTTTCCTTTATTAAAACTGTACTTTGGTAGTGGTATGTCTAGCCAGAGGCAGCCAATCAGCTCGCGACAACAAACACTTCAGAACCCCGATACCGACCCCGCCGCGTGGTCGACAATTTCTCTCATTCAGAGCTTAACGCTATCGACTCACTAGGGTTGATTAATTCTTTCGGCGCGAACCTCGCGCCCAAATGAGCACCCTCAGGCCTTTTGTCTTAAATGTTGTACCTACCGGGTGAGAACCTTCAGCGCTCTCCATTTGTACGGCCAAGTAGTTAATGTAATTTGCGGCAAATCTACAATAAGTCGGGAATCGAACCCGTTACATCACGCGTTCTATGAACAGGGCTATCATGGATATATGCCACACATAAACAGCCTATACTATACGTCCCACTGCTGGGCACAGGCCTCCCCTCAATCAACCGGAGGGGATATGGAGCGTACTCTACCGCGCTGCACCACTGCTGGTTTTTTACGGCTAATAGTCGGAACAAATGACTTAACGTGCCTTCCGAAGCACGGAATCATCTTACTTTTTCGGACAATCAGGTGATTCAAGCCAGTAATGTCCGTACCAAACAAAGGACGGTCTCACAAGTGATTTCGGCAATATCCCGATCGGGAATCGAACCCGGACCTCGAGATCGTGAGCCCAATGGTCCAAAACTCGGGAATCCTCGCTGTCACTGTAATTAACACTATGTCCTGCTTGTCGACTTCCGATTTCGCGTCTTCCGCCATTGTAATGTTCACGAATTGTAAAACTCGCGAATTAAGATCAGTAGATAGGTATAGTCACGGACCTACTGTGTTTATATATGCCCGCCGCAACACTGAAATTGAGCCGTCCCCTAATGTTTTTTTGAACTGATTAATTTCACTACAGGGTTGTACGGTTGTACGTATTTTTATATTTAGTATTATTAGTTTATAACACCAATTAATATCACCTTTCAGAAGGAGGGAGTTCAGTGAAACGAGAGAGTTCAGTTCACGAAAGTTCGAGTATATTGTTAACACATCACTTGACAGAATTGGTTACATTTACGTTAATCGATAATTAGTTGTGCCTGTGGCACATGTGTTGCGACGGGCGAAGAGGGAACGACTGACGTCCGTCGGCGCTCGCACATATTGCATGGTTGCATTTTCGATATAGGTAGCCTACACACTAACCATTACACCTAGGCTGTTATGTCACGTAACATAACTATGTGTGTGACGTGTTACAGAGCCGAATGAGCCTGCGGACGCGCCCCCCTACAAGAACGTGGTCAAGTTCTACTCCGACGCCGGGATACTCATCTACACCGTGCCGATACCCTACACACAGGTAACATAGTGCTACAATGGTAATTCCTGCAGACGCCATCTAATGGCCCCGATTCCTACAGACACCTCCTAATTTTACTTTAAGTTATACCCGTCATTTTCTTATCCGCCGAAAAGGAAAGGGACGGATGATTAACAGCTCTTAATTTTAGGAAGAATGAGTAAATTAATGAATAACCCGGGCGAATCAAAAAGTTATCATAGGTAGGTAGGTAGGTATTATGGTCATTTCGACAAACATCCGTCTTGCTTTTTTTGTAATTGTTTTAGTGGAAATTTGATATGATGTTGTTGTCTTTTTTTGTGTATGGCGTCCTTTTATAATAAACTTTTTCTATTCTATTCTATTCTATCGCGCTGGTATGCAAACCGTTTGACGTGTGCTGACAACTTAATTCTGTAGGTTTATTGGCC
Organism: Pectinophora gossypiella; assembly: GCF_024362695.1. Lineage (NCBI taxonomy): Eukaryota > Metazoa > Arthropoda > Insecta > Lepidoptera > Gelechiidae > Pectinophora > Pectinophora gossypiella. Next base: position 1,629,321 of record NC_065412.1, on the reverse strand, counting down.
AATGTAAAATTTTTAGACGGTTGTTTTAGATTTCTGCTTAAAATTGACGTGTATTCCATAAATTTTATGCCTGTCGATTTCCCGTCCCTTTCTTTTTCAACGGATAAGAAAATGACAGATATAACTTAAAATAAAATTAGATGGTATTTACAGGAATTAGCACCAATATTATTTTAAATTACATAACCATCGAAGGACTTCGTGTCAACAGTGGCCGCAAGTTGTCTTTGATTACTTGTCTCTGCCCACCCTATTATGGATTACGAGCGTGAATTTATGTATATGTATGTCAGCTATCTGACAGACTTGGTTCCCTAAATCTATTCACATATGTAAACAGCTTATATACGTCTGCTGCTGGGCGCAGCAGTACTAGGTATGTGAACGCTTTTGTACATCACCATATGTTTGAATTCACCGCACAAAACACCGCAACCCCATAATGAGGTTTAAGCTGCAGACACTGCGGATAACGTATAACGCAGGTGATAATCCTATTTGAGCAACCCGCAAGGGAACCAAGATTAATTAGCTAAGTAGTAATGTTGTCAGAATATTCGCGTTATATTTGGTGAAACAGATATGGCTTCAAGATATCCCGCGTTTGGGTCCCATGTTGTCAATAAGAAAGTTTTTATGGCCGCTCCTGCTAAAACTTGCGTTATTGCGCCCATGTTTTGATACCTCTTCCGTAACTACTTGCTGACTGTTTTATTTCTTTAAGTCTTGGTGCTTCTAATATATTATTTAGTTTATGGTTAACTTGATATTAATCTGTAAAGTTCCAATGTAAAGTTGGATGTTTTACCCGCTGTAAAATAAATATTCAAGAGTAGATTGCGTTTAGCTGTTTGACTGTCATAAAAGTTGAATAAAGAATTAACTGATTCATGAAAACTTGGATCTGTTTAGTGAATAGCATTTGACGATTGTTATACCTGTGTGTGAGTAACTCCCAACAGGTGTCGTAATTTTCAGCCGAAACTGTCAGATGTTGAACAATGCGTTCAGCCTCTCCTCTGAGTTTGCATTTGAGATGCTGCATCTTCTGCCCCTTTGTTAGCATGTTGTTCTTATGGATCGCTTCACTGTATAAATCCATAAATGTCGGCCACTGACTATAATTCCCGGAGAAAATTGGTATCTCGATCGGCGGGACGGCCGAATGTTGATGTTTTGTTGCATTAAGTTTAAGATTTAGCTCTCGCTTGGTTGACTCGTAAATCATTTCATGTTTGGTGTAATCCTGTTCGTAATCGAGATCGGAGCCGATAAGTAAATTATCTATTTGCCAGTGGAGATCGTCGATCACCTTTCAACGCAAATGAAGTGTTTGTAGCTTGTCTTCAATTTCCCATCGTTCGGTGATATCTTTAATGTTTACTTGTTTAATCACTCTCGACAAGGCTCGAAAATTAGTACCTTGTTGGTTTATCAGCTCGTCCGTTTTGGAAGGTATCCCTCTATCTTCGGATGTTGACGGTTGATAGTTCTGCAGCATATTGAGTACCATCTCGTATTTCTTCTTGACACCTTGATAGGCATTAGATGTGTAATACTCACTTGTTTGATCTTCAAAAGCCCGCAACTTTATGTGATTCTCACCAAACTCCTTCCACAGCCCTTGAAGGGCTGTCAAGCGCTTATCAATGTACTCAGGTGTTTTTCGACTTCCAGAATCCTTTTTAAAGTTTACATGAATTTTTTCAATCGCTTCTGATATGATTTCTTGACGCTGCAGTAAACTCCATGTTGTTATATTCTGATGTAAAAAGTTGTTATATTCTGATGTAAAAAGTTGTTATATTTATTGTTATGTTACCTTCAGTGGGTACAGTGGATGACGTCTTCTCACTACAATATATACGCCTTCTCAATATGACTGGTGAGACCCGCTTGTGGGAGGCCAGTCACACCGATTCGCTATCGTAGCTCAGAAATCACGTCACTTAGTTGCCCTATAAGCCACAAGGTTCACAAAATAAAACTCGAAGGACCAAATGTATAGGGGGCCTAAAGATATAGGTCGCCCTTACATTGAATTGTTGTTGTTAGGGAATGTTAATTGTTAGGTTATGTTGCCACGGGGTGGAATGTTAGGTTAAGTAAAAGTGTCCGTCTCCGTGACGAGTGTTTATTGCACTGATCTAATATTACAATTGTATGCGTGACGTCATAGTAACATCAAACCTAAACATACTTGGTAAATATATGTCTAAATGTTCAGCTTGCCTGTACAGTCTGCTTGTACAGAAAGACACAAGTAACACAAAAGAACAGAAACCTCGGTGAGGTATGGGTATTTAGTTCCTCTTGCGATCGATGTATCTGTGGCTACCCCATTGGGATATAGTCGTGAGTTTATGTACGTATGTGTCTTCTTATCCTTGTAAGGAAGAAGATAAAACTCAAGATATACCACCATATGGTTCATAATACCCATATTACATATAGAATTTCATTGCCAAGTCAAGTGTCTTGTTTAAATGAAGTTGGCCGCTATGAAGTAGTCGGCTTCTCCTTGAAGCCGCAGATTAGGACGGTAATCATCGATTGGTGATCACTGGACGCGTGAAGCAATCGTGGCTGCTTGCAGGCGCGCGTGTCGGCGCTGACGTGGGGCCACGCGGCGCGGCGGCTGTTCGTGGCGGCGGGCGGCGCCGTGTGCACGGCGCGCGTGTGGCGCGTGGTGGCGCCGCTGCAGCTGCTGGCGCGCGTGCGCGCCGCCGCCGCGCTGCGGGACCCGCGCCACGCCGCGCGCCTGCCGCTGCCGCCGCGCCTGCAGCCCGCGCTCGCCAACCTCTTCGCGCACACCATACGGGTACGCATGCTGTCTACGGCCAGGGGCTACACGCCCCTGACACTCCATACAAAAATCTCCAATCTTCTTCGTGTGCCGTCGCGTAAATGCGAGCGAGACACTGTCCGCACGCTCTCCCCCTTACTCTTAAGCGGCTTACGACCATTCAAGACTAAAGTAAGACCCAGAGGGGGTGAGTCGTCACTCGATACGAATTGCCGCGGAAGAACTACCTGTACGTGTTTTGTCTCTGGTACAGCTTATCCTCTGCGAATCGACTAAACACCACGTCTAACCCTTCGCACGGGCTACACCACCTCACGTACTTTTATATAAGTAGTAAGTACTTGTAACGCCCACCTTATCACCCTTAGTGCAACGTCCCCGAAACCAACGAGCTCCGTCGCTTCGTGTCCCGCCCGCCGTCCGCCGGCGGCCGCCTGCACTGCACCATGTTGCGACACGACGATGAAGAAGCCGGAGCGTATACCCTGTACCTCGAGCACCTCGGAGGGCTCGTGCCGCTGTTGAAGGGCCGGCGCACCAGCAAGATACGCCCCGAGTTCGTCATCTTCGACCCTCAAGCTGAAGGTAATGTTAAACGCACTCCGGACCGTACGACAATTTCTCATATATATGCAGTGTGTCGGCACGGCAACAGGACGAACGGAGTGCCCTTATCAGGTCCTCTCGCGAAGAAATTTCAGGACACAATGGACATACGATTATTTGGGACATGGTCTGCGGAGTTGCTTGACCGTCTGTGAAACTTTGTTGGAGGCATAGGACACGTATATATCGAATCAGCGGTCATCCTCCCCAACGGGAATTCAGGTTATTCTGACAAACAACATAGTCGCGGCTCGCCTTACATGTTTTTGTTTGTGACTCTTCTCCAGGCTCGGAGTGTGTGGGCGGGGTGTTTGCCCGCGAGAGCAGCAGCAGCAGCAGCGGCGCGGGCAGCTCGTCGAGCAGCGCGGGCAGCGAGGGCCGCGCGGGCAGTGCGGCGGCCGGCCCGGCGGGCGGCGAGCGCAGCCGCGCCGCGCCGCGCACGCCGCGACTCACGCGGCGACAGCGCGATAACAATGACTCCTGCTCCTCTGACACTGAGCGGGAGGAAGGTATACACAGATAAACACTGACTCCTATGGATATTTGTCCTCCTACCGAACATTGGATGAGTCCATTGTCCATCTTTTTCGAGACGACTCCTTTGTTCATTAGTAAGGGAGTCTCGATCCACCAGTTTGAGTCACAAGCTCAAGGCCCAAGTCGAAGTTTATGAACATTTAAAATTGTGGTCCACAGCACTGAAGTTTTTGTAAATTTGAAAAACCGCTATTCTTGTTGAAAAGCAAAAAGAAAATGTTCAGACAAACACTCACTTCAAAATCTTAAATAAGTACTTAATTCATCAAGGTTGCTCCGGCTCCCCGCGATTGCAGCGGCGGCGCCGCGCGCGCGAGCGCCGCAAGGTGCGCAGTCACAGCGACAAGGACGACGCGCCCGACGAACTGGCATACATCGACTCCTTGCCGGAGGTACAGTTACATGAACATCTCTTTCCCTTCAACTTAAGAGCCACTCTTGTTGATGTAGCATTTTCCATCTGTCTCTATTCAAAGTCATTTTCCTTTGTATTATAATAATATTAAACCCTTGTCACAATATAATCGCTAAAATATACTTCCATCTCTTCCAGGATGTCCGCTTAGTGGAAGTTACGTCCAACATCTGGGGGACCAAGTTCAAAATGCATGGACTAGCCAAAAATGTACCCGCCAACTTAGGCCAAGTCACATACAAAACGTCGTTACTCCATCTTCAACCGCGACAGATGACTCTAATGATCACCGAGCTACGGGATGACTACCCTGTCGGACCAGACCCTAACTTTAACCCAAACATCTTCTCTGAAGATGAGGAAGAAGTATTCCCGAATAACGACACGAATTCGCCGTCCCATACTAATAATAATGTCCGAAGGAAGCTCACTCTGAACGAGCGAATGAATAATGCCAATAATATTATCAATCAAAACGAGAGCTTTTCTAACAATAATTCAAACGGACCGTCTTTAGCCAGAGCGGAATCTTATGATGAGTTTCCTTACATAGACACTAGTGAAGTAAACAATGTATCGAATGTAAACGAAGTGTACTCCACTCCGGTGCGTCACCCGCCGCAGTCGACGGAGCGTAGAGTCAACAACACTGCATCAGTGCCAAACCGTCACGCCATATCTCCATTGCGATGCGAGAGTTCCGTGCCAACGCTACAATCACCTAAGAATGCTGTAGCACCAACGGACATTATCTTTGAGAGACCATCCCCACAGACCGTCACATGCGGCGGCAGAGGAGACTTCTGTGGTGGTAGAACTGATTACAGCGTGAGGGGAGACAACGTGTCCTTGAAAGGAAATATTTCAGAACAACAGTCCTTCAGCTTGAACCTAACGTTAGAACCAAGCAGACAGGTGACGATCAAGAAATGTGACAACCACGTTACAGACAACTGCCTCTCGAAGCTTCGCAAAAATATTTGCAGCAGAGGAGAGTCTGCGTCTTATGAAACTAGGATTTTAAAGACTTTATGTAATAAAAATTATGAACATGAAGTTCATCCAGACGCGATGTCTAGGAGAGCCGATACATTGAAGAATTTGCAGCAGAAAGGAGAAGACCTCAAGTTTATAGATGAGGAAACGCCCGTAGATACGACTATAAATAACTTGACTGACAAAGTGCGGGAGGTACGAGTGCCGAGGACTACAACTGTCGTCCCTATAAGTCCCGTCTGCGCTAACGTGCCCGTCTACGATACTATGACTCGAAGCTGTAGCGTCGGGTACCTGGACTTAGTCGATCCTCAAGTACTGCATGCTCAAGTGAGTCTTTCCGCGTTGAGAGGCGAGCCACCTCGACGGTTGATTCTAGTCAACAACAAGCGGCACAAACGACCGAAACGACACTTTAGAACCGGCGACATGAAACAGACGGAAACCATAAAGACGCCTAGTTTGAAGAAGTGCGGGAAATCCAAGAGCCTGGACTCGAGCGAGTTGTCGTTGACTGTGGAAAAGAGTAAGAGGCAGTCGCGGGTGGACACGGTGAACTTGAAGGGGGATAGCGCGTCGGCGAATTCGAGTAGTAGATGCAATAGTACTGGGGGTGAGGATAATAGTGGGACGAGTGCGGAGGAGAGCGGGCGGGTGTCGCGGAGGTCGAAGAAGGAGAAGCACGTGTGCTCGGTGTGCCAGCAGAAGTGTCCTTACAAGAACTGCATCGCGGAGCCGGGCCCCTACACGTGCGTGGTGTGCTCGGCGCGGGCCGCCGCCACCGTGCGCTCGCGCCCGCGCCCGCCGCCGCCCGACAGCGACTCTGACTACAGCAAGTATTATAGTTAGTAGTAGCTGCTTTACTTCACCTGCACACCATACTTCACACCGGTGAGGCCCCCGCTAGGACCTAGGTGGAAGTTATGCCACTAGTAGACGCAGAAACAGCATCAACACTCGAAGAGAAGCTGCTGCTATGTTGAGACTCCCGCAGTCGTCTAAAAAGACCATTCTGGGAGTCTCGTAGAGTTTTAATGCCTCCTGGATGAGTTCATTTGGAATCTATACGTATCTTCCGTAGAGTAAAACAATGCTATATACTAAGAAAATGTGGAAAGTATAATCTAAAAACCAATATCCATTTCTATAGTGGGAATCTGAGTAACCTGTCTACTTCTGGCAAAGCTTTTAAGACCCCAAACTATAGGTAGATAGATGACCTTGAGCACGCACTGCAATCCCGCATGATATTCTATGCAAGAAGCATACCGTGCCACTCACGTGCACACCGAAGCACTGCGTACAGGCCAGTAGATCTGATTGAGGTCCCTTTTGGACGCTTCCCTTTTGAACCCCTGCTCTATAAATAAAACGGCAAGAGAGTGCTATCGAAAATGCATCGCACTTGATATTGACATTCAACAAGACATTTGAGTTTGAACGCGCTTTTCTTTTTCGATTTTCACACTTTCACAAATAGGTACTTGCAGGGATTTTTAAATTTTACAAATTGAAATCAGATGCATTTTGGATTACACTAGCGAATAGAAAGCAGGCATGAACTTGTAAATACACTTTAGAACTCCTCAATAATTGCTCCGAAAATGTAGAAACACAGAAATATTGATAACACGAGAGGATCGTATTGTGTAAGTGGAGCGCTTGGAGAATGCATTGCATTGAATGAATAATTGGGGATGAGATTAAAATGTCGGAAATTTGAGTGATTTGCTCATTGACCAATGGATTTGCGAATTTCAAAGTATCCAAGGAATTAGTGGCTACACGAAGGTAGATAGCGGTACCTTCTTCCGTTGATGGACATTTCAGTTCAACCACATTCTCTAGACGTTCCACAAGCGCAATACGAGCCATAGACCCGGATACAAGAGCGCGGCCACGTTGCAGGTTCGCTGGAGCAGCTGGCCATCCGGCTGCTGGCCACGCGGTCCCGCGCCCCCCGCGCCGCCCGCGCGGGCGCCGAGCGCGAGAGCAGCTCCGCCCCCGCCTCCCCGCGGCCCGCGCGCGCCGCGCCCGCCGCCTCCAGCCCCGCCTCGCCCGCGCCGCACCAGCCGCGCCGGCACCGGTACTCCTCCGCCTCGCCCATACGGTACGGCATACACGTTGGTCTATTCTTTCATGGTTTCAGGGTCGATATCACCGTGTTGTTCACGACCGAAGTTTCCCCGTAGACTCCAGATGTTGTACTTTTCTTCACCACAATGACAGCAACAATTCCAAAACATACGCCAAGACACATTGAAATATTTTATTAAAAGCAGTCTCGATATCCTTACCCGCTAATTTATAAGCACATATAGAATTTCTAGAATATCCTACATTGTAGAAATTATCCAAAACCTATCTCAATTCCAGACAACTGTTGAACTCCCCGCTGTTGAATCGTCGCCGCAACAAGAAGCCGTCAGAGAGCTCGGACGAGGAGTCGGCGGGCGGCTACAGCGAGGTCAACAGCCGCAACTACCGCGACCTGGAGACCTTCCAGAAGGCGCAACTTCGGAACAAGGTACAGTTACTCTCCTAACAACCTTAGTCACTGAAAGATTTTACTCCAGGTTATCAAAATATCGAGGGTGTGCTGCCGCCAAAGGATGTTTTCGGGGCACCGAACAGAGCATAGTAAGGCCACGAGTACTAATTTGTATACACTTTGAAACCATGTCACAATAACTTTTTTGACAAATTAAACCGTAAGTCTTATTAAATGTCAAAGTGCGACAGGGTTCTAAAGTTAAAGTGGGTACATGATATTGACTAGGGATCGCCGATCCAGTTGAGTCATGTTAGAAGTTGTACCTATATATGCGTCTCGCTGAGTAAACTTCGATATCGCGTTTCAGGACTGCATTATTGAATGTGGCGCCATCTGTTGTATGTAGGCGGAACTACAATACTAAATTTTTGCAACTTGTCTTCTTCTGACTTGTGGTTACCATCCAGGGATTACGGGCTTGAGTTCTACACAATCAGAGAAAGAAATGTCCTGATCCTTGGACACAATAGATAGAATCTACCCTATTTGATCCCGCTGTTGCTGGTCAAAGGCCGGGTGAGAGCCCTTAGCGCTCCCCGTTTGCTCGGTGAAGTAGTTAATGCCATTGCAGAAAAAAGTTAATGAAATACCTCCTCCTAATTCTTCCACTCTACGATTGTCTATGTACATTGGAATAAAAAATGTTGCATGACATTATTCAAATTCAAATTATTTATTTTCAGACACAGGTCCATAGATGTTAGTAACAATGCAAACTTAAAGCTAGGGTTAGTATAAAACAGAGCAAATGAAAACTTAAGAGAGGTGGAGCTTCACCCATCGGCGCAGCAATGGGGAGTCCCACTTATCAGCAAACACACTCAGAATGGTGTTGGTAGCGCCGCGGAGCCGCGACAGCAAGGAGGCGCTGCGCTTCCGCATAATGGCATAGAAGTCATCAATGCGCACCTCCGCAAACATGCCCACTGCACTGCAGCGCCACGGTCGCCCCAACAGCACTCTGAGCGCGTTATTGTATTATTAAACCCTTCCTCAGATAAAACGCGCCGGCGGGGTACCAGCCGCAGCGACAAGCAGTGAGCGCTCGTCGCGGCGGCAGCTGATGATGCACAACAAGGCGCCTATGTGGAACGAGAACAGCCAGGTCTATCAGCTCGACTTCGGCGGCCGCGTCACGCAGGAGTCCGCCAAGAACTTCCAGATCGAGTACCATGGGAAGCAGGTATGGTATTGGAGAAAAGATTATGAGATTGGTAGAATTTGATAATATTAATCGGGAATGGAAGATAAAAAGTTGTTCGTCGTTCACTCCATCTTGGTATTCCATTTCTTAGCGGTAGTTTTTAGCGACATCTATTGCTTTTTTAGGTACTTCGTTACATTTTTAAATATCTTTGATGTTGTCTATACTTGACAACCTCTTTAAATTTTGTATCGAATGAGAACATTCAGCGCTCAGACTTGGCGTAGGTGTGTTGTAATGGCATACTGTACTTGATAAACTGTTAACAGAGTCAGAGGCCCTTGCCTAAAACACTTTCCTCTGTTCTGCTACTGCGCAGGGCTACATTATCCGCCCATGTCACTTCTGGTCTATATTAAAAGTGAATGTAACTTAACAAGGCAAAGCGAACCTTCACACTCAAACAACAACGAACCAAGTTTAACGTTAAACTTATAAGATCGTCTATTTCAGGTGATGCAATTCGGGCGAATAGACGGCAATGCGTATACCCTAGACTTCCAGTACCCGTTCTCAGCACTGCAGGCGTTCGCGGTGGCTCTAGCCAACGTGACACAGCGCCTCAAGTGAGCAGCCGCGGCACGGGCCCATAGCCGCACGAACAACGTCAAGGGATATAGAAGACGTCTGGTACCATTACATCGGAGCCATGCACCAAAACATCAACAGCCTCGCTCACACGCACCCATACTTACGAACTTGATTTACTCACAGACTCAAAATTGTGTTGCATGAGAATTATGTGGTCATTGCAAACTTCACTGTAAACTAGTTGTAATCATAGCCAACACATTGATAATGAGCAACGTTTTATTTCTAAATTGGCAACATTGATCTCAGTAATAAATAAAGCGGTTAATAAAATGTTGCCAGATTAGAATTATCCTTTATATACACAATATTATAGAAAAAATAAATCACTCCGTAAACCTGACAGATCGATGTATTTCCCGAAAGGCCACGATGTAATGGAAATCACTTCTAATGAATGGCATATTATATTTGCCAACCAGTTAACAGAGATCCTTCCCTGCGTGTTGTGATTACATTTCATGTCCCCGTAGGAGATGAATGTTAGAACCATCGTTGATCACGCTTTAAACTAGATACCGTCTTAGCTAATAGTCGAGCAGCGATCACCCATCCAAGTTTTGTACACGGCTTAGATAGGTAGCTTGTAAAGTATCTAATTTATATCTCGACGCCAACTTGGCTTGGCTAGGGAACACTGTTGACGCATGTTACTGCGTTGTTAAGGGGCTGAAATAAGAGTCTGTATTTATTTAAGAAGTTGACCTTACCTTTATAAGGAAGTGCCCTAGAGCACTCACGTTTCGATGACAAATAGAACCTTTTCACATTAGTCGATTTGACATACTAATGAATATTATAAGGACACAACTGGGGCGGAGCCAAATGCGACACAGTACTAAGAGTTGTCGACTGACGTTGAAGATATCGTTACTTTTAAAATAGGACGACATTTTGTGGAAATACCGAGATATTTGAATGACAAATATGGGGAATTTTCTGTCCCCTGCATTTCCAAAGAAGTCGTCAAGTGTTGAAAATATTTATGTACTTACTCATAACATAGTTGTCTATAGGTAGATACAAAATGTTAAATATTTTCACAACAGTATCTCTCTGTAATGCAGTAATGTATTGGCCTATAGATTATAAATAGGTCTGTAATTCCCTTACTTTTTAATGTTATGGTCGGGATGTGAGGAGGTACTTATTAAGAAATATTTTGAAGGTATGTAAGTTCGATAAAGTTGGAATTTGGTATAAACGTATTTTTGTATCATTGGCAACATCGAAGTGTGAATATAGAAGTGAATATAGTCCAGTACTATCGCTTGGTAAGAGTAGGGCCATTGTAATTATGTCATTCTACCTATAGCTAGACGCACTCTCCGAACATTATAATCATTATTTCACTCATAATCTCGAAATTATTTGGATTTTAAAACGTTAAGCACTGAATTCTCCCTTGTACAATGTTAAGTGTTACCATATAAGTAAAAAAAATCATTAGTTGATATTTTGTTTTTTAATATTTTTCTGTTGTCATTTTGGTCTATATTTAAAAATCTTTGTATTTGACTGTACTTAATAGTTGTCAGTAACTATCTACAATACAATTAATAGGCCACTTAAATTGTTGTTGTGTTGTGTGTTACTGTTTAATGAAAATGTTGTAACATAATATGAATATTATTACTGTATATTTGGTGTTTTCCAACAAATAGCTAAATATGTGTCGATATTGATACTTGTTTCAATTTTAAATGTATTGATGTGATGTTTAGTCTACAGCCGAGGATATTAGCACAATATACCGTTGTCCATCTATGGGATCTGTTACCTGATAGATGTTTTTGTATATATTATCCGTAATAAAGTCTTTTCTCTAAACGAAGAATGTTCGTTCTACTCGAGTCATTGCATGTTTTTTTTCACACAAAGAATATTACACATAACATAAATAGTCTGTATACGTCCCACTGCTGGGCACCGACTTCCCCTCAATCAACCGGAGGGTGTATGGAGCATACTCCACGACGCTGCTCCACTGCGGGTTGGCGGAGGTATTTTTACAGCTAATAGCCGGGACCAACGGCTTAACGTGCCCTCCGAAACGGAATCAACTTATTTTTTCAGACAATCAGGTGATTCAAACCTGTCATGTCCTTACCAAACAAAGGACAGTCTAACAAAGTGATTTCAACAATGTCCCCGTCGGGAATCGAACCCGGACCTTCAGATCGTGAGCTTAACGCTCTAACCAATAGACCACGGAGGCTGTTGTGCTAACATTATAATAATGTTTTAAATTGTATCATTTTGTTATCCATCGCATGTGCTAGTATCCTAACATAAATGGCAATTAAAACTCAGCTGTTAAACTTTTCACTGGACAAGTTTTCCTTTATCCAATCATAATTATTATCATACATATCTATGGTTAATTATTATTAGTACGTAATTTGTTAGTGAATGTTATGGACTTATTTCTCACTCAGTTGTTTTGAAGACTGCACGTTGTATGTATAATTTGTGATATTATTTAAATATACGGATATTAATTTAGAAGCCCTAAGCAATTAGTGTAAGTTCTGTTAAGTTTTTTTTGCGCGATGTTCGGTTTGTGTTGCGGGGCGCGTTCGGCGATCAAGTGACCGATAGAAAAACAAATTGATTGTTACAGAGGTCATAGTTTTGTTATGGGTACGATTCGAGCCTCGGCTTTGTGTAAGAGCCATAGATATTTTATTATAAAGTGGCATGTTAAAACCGGCAAATCATGGAAGTCATATTTAGAAATTAATTTACAGACGATAAATAACTTTGGTAAATAATTTTCTCGGTAATTGATAAAAAAGCCCCGGGTTAGATTTCCATCTGTATGCAAAAGTTTATAATAGCATCATAATAGGATTATCCCGATTTTCACAGGGTCCGCTTGCCTAACCTGAAGATTTGAGAGGTCCTGTTTTTTACAGAAGCGACTGCCTGTCTGACCTTCCAACACGCGAAGGGAAAACCAGCCCAATACAGGTTAGGTCACATACCTCCGAAAATGCATTTCTCGGGAATGTGAGTTTCCTCACGATGTTTTCCTTAACCATATCCGCGTTTTAGTTGTCTCAAAATCATTTTTATACCGATGTAACTAACTTAATATTCAAAATTACTCCACTACTGCCGAATGCGCTTCCAAATGTTGAAGTGTCCGTTGTCAAACGCTTGTTCTTTGGGAATCACTTGTCAGTTATGTACATACCTACGATAGCTACAAAGTGTAAATAAAAACTATTCTCCAGATAATAACACCTGTTTTATTATAAACGATAAACTTAATAAATAAGAGCAACTGTGGTTGACGTGTGATCGAATGCTATGGAGCTTGGAGTTAAAAGCCAGATCAAAAATATTAAAACTTTTTGAAATAAGAACTAAGTTTTTCTTAAATAGAAGTCGTTACACAGATAAAAAATGCGATGACAGCGCGGCGCGCGCGTGACGGGCGGCCATTTTTTTTAAGAAATATAAAAACAGAAAGGAGTTTTTCATATTTCTGGTCATTTAACTTTACATTAAATAAACAACCAATCAATTGGTACTTCATTTAGGCCACACACACCCGATTACCTAAATAAAAAAGTCTTCTGCGTCATTTACCGACGAATTAGGTCCCACATTGAGTGATAAATAATACAAATGGGTCACGACACATCAAGTTCAATATACTGACAGGTATGGTAGACCAATAAAACTAGGCAATACTTGATTCTGATTCATTGTCATCATCAAGAATGCAGGATTTTAAAAAAGGATTTTACTTAAAAATCCTTTTTGACAAAAATAAATATTAATACTAAACTAATTCATTTAAAAACAAGGGTAATTTTATAAATATTTATTGACTTGACATTAAAAGTTCACACTACTTTTTCAACCATTCGCGTAACTATTAATTACATTCGATTTGATTTACTTTGTGTGTGTATTATGTTGTCATTATTTACAAGAGTTTAAAAAATATAGCCTGATCAGGCTATGTTGTCGGATTATTAATTTGTGTAACCCAAATACTTCAATTAAATCTTAAAAATTGGGAAGGTTCTTATATTTTTGGTTTGGCTCTAAACAAACATTCATACAGAATCATATTTTTTTTTATTTCCAATATATCGTGAACGTCAAAGATCACTTAACACTTCACAAAGAGGATTGAAGACATCAATAGGACATTAGGACGTAACACGTTAGGACAAATATGATCTTTCAATTTGTTACAGCCTATCCTATTGAGTATTATCTTCATTACGTGATACTGGCAGAATTATGATCACACAAAAGCCATTAAACAAGAATTGAATCGAGTATTGAAGATCACTCACAGTCACAACAAGTCAGTATTGTCCATCGTTCCATCATAAACTTTACATCTCATCAAGGCACAGTAGAGACGGAGCCTCCCTGCGCAGAGGTCCCGGGCTAGTCACTCTCACTGCCGCTCTGCCCCGGGACATAGTCCTCATCATCCTCATCGTCGGAGATCTCCAGGTCATCCAGGTCTTGGAACAGGGACTCGTCTACTTTAACTGTGTCCCCTGGAAATGGTGAGAGGTTGCATTAAAACATTTATTAAGTAGCATTTCAGCCGAAGTATGGCAAACTCGATCGATAAACATTATAATAATATGTCTATTGGTTTAAGCCTGTGTTATTTGTCTACTATCGCGTTGGTCTAACAGAAAGCTCGGTTAGGTGTGAGTACTTAAGTTCATCTTGCGATGGATGTACCAACAACAAGATATAGTTTATGTTAAGTTATTTGTCGCAAAATGGCTGACATAAATATAAAATGGCTTCTCCAGTCAACACACGGGAAACAGAAACTTACGAAGTTTGGGGGCCTTGTTTGAAGAGTGGTGATGAAATACGGCTGAAGCACCACGCAACAGTTTCATGATATATGGAAGATAAATTTACGAAATTAACACATTCCATGACACGAGGGTTGATGAGGTTGGTTATTGATGTCACAACCCACACGAAAGAAGACTATTATGAATGAAAACCCGTAGTTTCTCTCACGGATTGTGTTAGGAATAAACAATGACTCCTCCTCACCGTCATCCAAGAACTTGAGATCAGACTCGTTGAGTGTGGTGTCCCGGAGGAATAGCTCGCGGCCGGTCAGCTTGTTTTTGTTGTCTCGGATCTCTCGCTCCCTCTTAGCCTGGATGCCCAGGTCGATCTCGAACTGCTTGCGCCACGCCAGGAACGATTCTACTGTCACGCGCGTGCCTTCGAACCTTTTCTGTAAAGGTGATTAAGGAGCAGTCAATTGCTGGTTGGCAGAGCCACTATCATGTACGGCTTTAGTTTATATTATCTGGTTGACCAATCTTTTGTCTAAGGGATAACCTATCGAAAGTACCTATGAGGCTGGCATGATCACTGCCTGTTCTCCCTGGGTGTTCAAAGCTTCATAATCTTTTTTTTTCTAATTCAAAAATTAAAAAAAAAACTAAATGTGTGAGTAGTTCCTCCTTATCGACGATGTCGTCAAAATTCTCTTAAAAGGAGATTATGAGACATTTTATTTATATTATCTGATCATATTGTCTGAAGCATATTACCTTTTGCTGAAGGGATACACGAAAGTAATGATGACCCTGCATGATCATAGGTGTTCAAAGCCTCATGAAAAATGATTTTTTTTTTAATATTTTGAGCTTCATTTAAACCTGAGGACTGAAGCCTCATTAAATCAAGACCAGAAGCATTTCACCACATGCCCATTACAAAATCCCTAGGCATGATATTTTCATAAGTAAATGTTTAGAAATCAATAGAAAGGGAACAATTTTTTATTTAATCTTAGAAACCAATTTAATTGGGACTGAATGGAACAAGAGAATGCAAAGGCGAAGAGGGTGACCAATTAATAGGAGGTAAGATGACCTACCACAAGGATGGAGAAGGTCAACATACAACCAACAGGAGTGGCACAATATGATAGAGGCCTATGTCCTAGGACAGCCTGACATATAGATAAAGAATACATTAAAGAAATAAAATAAATAAGATGGTAATGTCGGTGAATAAAGCCATATGAATATTTTATTTTTTTTAAGATCCCCTCATCAGGTACATAAAAATCTACAAAATGTTCTACACACCTGTTCAGCTTCCTCGTCAGCCTTCAGTTTGGCAAGTATCCTCTCTTCTCTCTCCTTCTTGATGGAGTCCCACTTCTCGTTGAGCCACTCCTGTCCCGCGGACACCAGTGTGAATACCATCACCATCCCTAGGTTATCTTTAGCCTGGAAAATGTATTATGTAATCTTAAAACAAATATTCAAGCACAAGTAATTAAGCAAGGTAACATTTGTTGTGCATATAATATAACATAAACAGCATCTGTGCTAGGCACAAGCTTGTTTAGCAGTCATTAGGTATCCTCCCAAGGATGGCAAAATAGTTGCTCATCAGGGGTTCACACTCCCCTAAAATGTGAGGGGGTGGAGAGGTGAAGGGGGCCCGGGGGGGGGGGGGGGGTTAGGTTAGGTTAGGAGGTGACAACAACTTGGGAGGCATGTTAAGCTAGGGCTCTCGCTGAGGTGCACAAGTTGTTTCTGTGCTGTGCATTCGTACCTTGTAGACCTTACTACAAATTTTGATAAAGTATACCTGGTCAACTAAATGTGTGAGTAATTCCTCCTTATCAACGATGTCGTCGAAATTCTCTTCATTCTCAATTTCTATCACAGGAATCTCATCTGGGTACTTTGCTGTGTATGTGAAGACCAGTTGGCACGCCAGCCCGTCGCCCTCGTCGAACCCTTCCGACTTTATAGGTATCGAGAACTTGTGAAAAGGCTCCTTTTCTATCACTGCAATACAAAGATCATTAAAATTCAGAAAATCAAGAAAAGCTCAATGTAAGTAGTATAGGTGTGTAGGCCGCCTGTTGTACTACCAATCTAATTATATTACCTAATGTATTTCTTAATATGATTTAAGTGCAATAAAGAGTTTTTGTATGGTATTGTATTGTAGTATTCTGCATACCTTGCATGTCACCATAATATATGGAATCCAGCGCTTCCACTTCACTAGCTTGTTCATATTGGTAATCCATGATTATTGTGTGTGTTTGCGCGAACTAATAGGCCGTAATTTAAAGAAAACTCCTATCCAAATTAATTACCTACCTACACGTTTTCATCAAATCACAATTGTGAACATTTCTATCATATGACGTTTTATTTTGTACGTTTTGGACCTTATTCAACAACTAAAAGATGTAACAAAGATAAAATATATAGTAGAACATGAATACACTGCTTTTTTAAATTATAGCACAATCTATGTAGCAAAAACGGTAGATGACAGCTGTCAGATGATGCGTTTATTATGAATATTGTGAAAAAAAAAAAAAGGCGCGGGAAAATACGGACGTGTTTTAAATTTGCATTTAAATAATATTTCGGAAAATTTGTATAATACTGTATATATTTATAAAAATAGGATTACAATTAACTTAATTCTATAGTGTAAATATAAAAGATTGAGTGAAGATGGGGAAAGGCGCAAAAAAACGTAAAAAGAAAATTGATTCTGAGGAGGCCGGGTCTGATAGTTCGGCAGACTCAATGAAGTCATTTGAAGTAGAACCTCCAAAGGATAAGTATGAAGTCTTCAAGATTCCTGATTATGTTCGATATTATCCAGAAGATGGCGGCAACTTTGAATATGTTGTCTTCATGGAAAGTACGAAGCCTGAGCAACCTCTGGGTGCTCGAGATATGATGTCCCTTGCAAATTCCCTGAAAAGATACAATAAAGGAGTGAAACAGCTGCAAAGAATAAATAAATTTAAAATTGGAGTCATATTTGAGCGGCCCGGCCTGGCGAATGCTGCTCTAACAAATAAAAAATTTTTGGATTCACATAATCTGAAAGCGTCGATACCAGCGTCCTCAAGTGAGGTCACCGGTGTAATAACTCACGTGCCTACAGACCTCTCTAATGAACAAATATATTCTGCATTGACATCAACCAAAAACATTGTCACTATTCGAAGATTTATGAGGCGTGTCAAAAACGATTTTGGAGAGTTCAATTTAGAGCCAACAAAGACTGTATCCATAACTTTTTCATGCCCAAATTTACCCGAAAGTGTTGACCTCAACAGCTGGCGGTTCGAGCTTCGTCCGTATATTCCACCAGTTAAACAATGCTTGAAGTGTTTGCGGTATGGACATATCGCAAAGTTTTGTAAAAATGCTGAACGCTGCTCCATCTGCGGTGAGTCTCACAATTTTAAAGTTTGCACCAAGCTACCCAAGGATGCTTCTTGTTGTCACTGCAAAGGAAATCATATAGCTATATCATCTCAATGTCCAGTCAAAAAAGAACAAATAGAATTAAACAAACAGAAAGTGGAGACCAGATCGTATGCCTCTATAATTAACCAGAAGTCCTTCCCTCCGTTGAAGCAACATCCAACTGACCTCCTAGCATCTTTACTTAACTCAGATCAAATACTAAACATGGTTGTGGAATCAGTGGTGAAGCTGGTTGCTATGCACAAAAATAGTGAGGCATCAATTTGCTCACAAAGTATTAAGGACACACTCTTGGATACTATAAAGAGAAACAAGAAATCCCAATAGTTTATTCTTTCTTTTCTTTTTATTATGGATTATTTAAACATAATTAGTTGGAATGCTCAGAGTTTGACTGCTCATAAAAATTTACTAGTTCATTTTTTGAAAGAGAAAGAAATCGATTTAGCTCTGATTTGTGAAACTTGGTTAAAACCTCATATTAATTTTAATATTAAAGGATATAACATTGTAAGATTAGATTCTGGTAGTCGTCACAATGGCGTAGCCATTTTAATTCATAATAGTTTACAGTTTGACAAAATAAACACTTCTTTTGACGATTCTTTACAAAATATAGCTGTACGATTGAAATATGGCAATAAGGAAATTTCTTTTGTTTCTATATATAGTCCTGGCAGTAATCCTTTATTTTCTAAAGTAAAGTTCGATAATTTAATCAGTAATATACCTGGTCCCATGCTGATTGCTGGTGATTTTAACGCACTGCACACAGCATGGGGTTGTAGTGCCATTAATGCACGTGGTCGTGGCATTCTTGAAAGCATTAGTGACAATGATTTAGTTTTATTAAATGATGGCGAATTGACTACAGTTGGCTCAAGCAGTTGGCAGAGGAATGCTCTTGATCTTGTAATGGTTTCTTCATCACTGGCACTTAATTGTGAGTGGTCAGTTCACAATGATCCGCTTGGCAGTTATCATTTACCTGTAATAACAAAGATTGAATTTAGTGATAACAGTTATTCTGATATACATTATCTTACATCTCCCACTCATTTTGATTTTCGTCTAGTAGATTGGGTAAAGTACAGTCATAATTTAGAGATTTTGTTGCAGAATTTTTACTATGATGATTCAGATCCTTTAAAATGTTACTCAGATTTGTTACTATTGTTGGATCTTGCATTGCATCATTCTGTCACAGCTAGTAGGAAGTCTACACAATCAGTTTTTACATACAAAACTCCTCAATCCAGATCTCGTAGGAAATATGTTCCACTGCCTTGGTGGAACAGTAATTGTACCAAAGCTGTGGAGGATTCTAAGGCCGCATATATAGAATTTAAAAATAGTCTGTCAGAGGAAAGTTTCCTTAATTTTAAAAAGATGCAAGCAATTAAAAAACTTGTTTTAAAAAAAGAAAAAAATTCAAGCTGGCTTTCTTTGTGTGAGACATTCAATCGTTGTACTCCCATATCTAGAATATGGAGATTTGTTAAAAAATTTAAAGGTTGTTCTGCTTCATATAAAAATGTCTACACTGATTGGTTACATGACTTTTTGAGAAAATATACTCCTGATACTGTTGAGGCCCCTTTAAAATATGACCCTATTTACAATGAATGTAACAGTCAATATCTAGTGAAACCCTTTAGTTTACAAGAGTTTAAAACTGCAGTTCTTTCACGACGCGATACAGCTTATGGCCTTGATGGTATTCCATATAAGATGTTAAAAAACACAACAGATAAATCTAAGGCCATAATTCTACAAATATATAATTTACTTTGGTCTAGTTCAGTTATACCTTTGGATTGGAAAAAAGATTGTTTGATTCCTGTATTAAAACCAAATAAAGATAAAACTAAGGCTAATTCTTATAGACCAATTGCTTTAACTTCCTGTTTAGGAAAAATTTTTGAACAATTAATAAAGCAGAGGCTCGAATTTCATATTGAAAAAAATAACATTTTACCTTCAAATCAGTTTGGCTTTCGTAGGGGCAAATCTTGTAGAGAGAGTATAGCTCATCTTCAGCTTGATATTTTTGACTCACTTAAAAAAGGTGATATTCTGATTGGTGTTTTCTTTGATATCATTGGTGCTTTCAATAATGTTAATCATCATATTCTTTCTTGTGAACTCTTTTCTCTCGGTATACCTGAAAAAATTGTAAGTTGGGTTTTTAATTTTTTGCATGGTCGTGAAGTATATGTGAAGTCTAATAATAAATTAATAGGTCCACGTTTTTCTTATAAAGGTGTGTGTCAGGGTGGTATCCTATCACCTCTGTTGTATATATTGTACATACATAAACTGAATAGCATATTAGGAATACAAGTGAGCAACTTGCAATTTGCTGATGATTTAGTTATATATTTTGCTGGGTCTGATATCCAGCATGTATCATCTGTTATTAACTCTGCTCTTGATAAACTAAAAAAATATTTTGGTTACTTAAATCTTGATATAAGCCCCGAAAAATCAAAAGTTGTGGTTTTTGGTGAGTGTGATTCTGATGTTGACGTTATATACAATAATGTTAGTCTGCCAATTGAAAATGAAGTTAAATTTTTAGGAATAATCTTTACTAAAAATCTTTCCTGGAATAGGTATGTTGAATCTGTGTTGGGTAGAGCATTTCAAGGCTATAACATCTTGAAGTCTTTATCAAGTATTGATCCAAAAATCTTGTTAATGCTGTATAAATCAATAGTGAGAAGTCACTTTGAATATGGTTTTTTGAGTTTTGCTTCTGATCCTAAATTGGTACATAAGTTAGATGTTTTACAAAATCATAATCTGCGATGTATTACAGGAGCAATGAGAACTACTCCAATTAATTCCTTGCAAATAGAATGCAACATTCCACCTCTATCACTCAGGTTTAAGTTTTTAAAGTTCAAGTTCATGATAAAATTATCTTCAATGCCTTCTCATCCTTTATTTAAAAAAATTGATTTTTATCATAGATTGCATTGTCCATCTAATCTCTCTAAAGTACCGTATGTGTTTCACGACTTCTCTAACATGATTGAATACAGGCAACAGCATACAATATATCAAACTAATAATAGTTGGATCTGTTATACTGGACAGTATGAGAGCAATTTTTACAATATTAACATCCTTATTGATACTCACTTAAAATGCAAAGAAGAGGTGTACGAGCAAATAAGTAAATTTCCTTCACACAAGCAGATATACACAGATGGGTCTAAAACTGATAATAGTACTTCTATGGCCATATACATACCTAGTCGAAAATATAGCCAAGGTGTTAAGCTTCCAGAACAGATGAGCATATTTACTGCAGAATGCCTAGCTATTTTTGCTGCACTTCAATTTATTGAACATAATATTCGTGAATCCAAACTTTGGCTTATCTTAACAGACAGTATGAGTAGTCTGCGTGCTCTTCAAAATTGCAAATTTAACTCAAATTCCAACTACGTTTTGCATGATATTAAACAATTATATTATAAATTGAGCACTCAGAGCGACATCAATATAACTTTAATGTGGATTCCTTCTCACATTGGTGTAGCTGGAAATGAAAATGCCGATACTTTGGCTAGAGCAATTTCAAATTTTTCAAACGACTCAAATGTCAATGCAACAACCAGGAATGTTGCTATACCTCACACTGATTTACTTCCATACTTAAAACATAAATTGATGCTGGACTGGATGCAGAATTGGGAGGAAACTCTCAAAACTAAAGGACAGTGGTATGCCAAAATTAATAAAATAATTAGTCGCCCGTGGTTCACAAGATCAACATATCTTCATGAGAAAAGATTTTATAGTATCATGTCACGTCTAAGATTTGGACACTGCCGATTTAAATCACATTTATGTAGAATGAACATCATTTCATCACCGAAATGCTCAGCATGTAATACAGATCAAGATCAGACCCTTACACCCGTATTCTCAGATGTTACTCAAAATTTCCTCCACTCGACTCAACCTCGGTTGAGGATTTTTGGTATTCATAGTTGACATTTACGTCCTCGACTTATGGTTCTTCCTCACTGGAGGTGAGTAAAAATTGAGGAATGAACTGTCAAATGTAAGGTACCTCGTGACCTACCTTAAGGACTACTCAACGCTTGGAATCCGTGCGAACGCTTGTTGTGACGATACTTTTTATATCACAAACTTCGATTTTTGTTATTAAAATGAGTGATAGTGACTTATATAGTGACTTTGAAGAGTTTATGGATTATGTTTATGATAATCCTTACGATTATCCGGCGCGGAAATATATCAGAGACGCTCAAAACCCTTTGGAATGTTACGACGAAGAACAATTTCAAAAACGCTTTCGATTTAGGAAAGATACTGTTGTTCATATGATATTGCCGCTGATTGGATTGCAATCAAATGTAACCAACAAAGGGTTACCTTTACCACCCATATTGCAGCTACTCATAGCGTTAAGATTTTATGCTACAGGAAACTTCCAGGTAAGTTAGCCATTCAAGCATTTATATAATAACTTATCTGCAGTTATAAAAAATATTTACAAAACTATTTCTGTTTCAACAGATTGTTTGCGGAGATCTGCATAAGATCAGTCAGCCAGTTGTATCTAAAATCGTGGCTAAGCTATCGAAAATATTAGCAATGAAAGTAGTTGAGTTTATCAAGTTCCCTGGAGCACACGAGAGAGCCAACGTGAAGAGAGCATTTTACCAACGTGCTCAATTCCCAGGGGTAATCGGGTGCATTGACTGCACTCACGTACCAATTAAAAATCCGAGTCGGGAAAATGGAGAACTTTTCAGAAATAGAAAAGGTGAGTTCTCTATAAATGTACAACTAATATGCGGGCCACAAATGTTGATTTACGACATTGTGGCGAGGTGGCCCGGATCTGCCCATGATTCCCGCATATTCAGCAACAGCCGTTGTAGTATGCGCTTTGAAGAAGGGGATTTAGTAGGAGCTGGCATACTTTTAGGGGACAGTGGATATGCACAGTCGTCTTACACGTATACTCCCGTGCTAAATCCACAAACACCAGCTCAGGAGCGCTACAACAGATCCCATATCAGTACTAGAAATATTATAGAAAGGCTGAATGGGGTCCTGAAAAGAAGATTTGCTTGTTTAAGCAGGAAGCTTCAGAACAAAATAAAAAATGTCCCTAACATCATCGTGGCTTGTGCTGTATTGCACAATATCAGTGTTAACACTAACCAAGAAATGCCAGAACCCTTGAGGGCAAGGATAGACCCACCAACACCTGTTCCAGACAATGAACGAGGTAGTATTATAAGAGCTAGTTTTATCGCAAGACATTTTAGTTAAGTATAATTTTGTTATGTTAGTTATGTTTCCTCAGCAAAAAGAACGCCTTTTGTACCACTTGCTTCTTGTATTTAAATAATAAAGAGTTACTGTATTGTATTATGTACTACTTTAGTTTCTATCTAGTTGTTAGATATGTATTAAATACCTATAATATTATGTTATAATTCATATAGAAATAGTTCTTAGAAATATTCTTTAAGATTCCATTACTTGTATCATAGTTAAAATTAGTTATTGCTCCAAATACAAAGGATACGCTCAATAAAAAAAATGTAATAAAAACTATCAATTTATTTCTTTCTTTCCCTAGAAAGATGCAGCTCTGCTAGCTCTCGCTTAGCCCGGCTGCATAGCAGCAACTCCTGCGCACTTTCCTTTTCAAGGCGAGCTTTATGATATGTCTCCTCAGCTGCCTTCACGAGCCACTCCCGCTCTGCTATCCTCAATTTGTGTAGCTCCTCCTCCCTGTCCACTATCACCTGATATCTATCTTTTCGCAAGGTGAACTCCTGGTTAATTACATGAGCCCGAATATTCTTTGAAGCTGAAACGTAACAAGAAGATATGTTAAAACGCACGAAAGTTCACAGGCTTAAGAAACACAGTTACTTATAATAAAAATATTTTTTAACCGACCCTTTTTACTCCGAAGTGAATACGTTTAACTGGCTAATATAAAAAAAGGTCACCACAAGTGCTGACAGATGGCCATCACATTCACAGATGTGAATGTAAACAAAAGATAAGAAAGCTCTAAAAACTTTTGTGGACGGAGTTGGGTCGCGCAAGATCAGCATGGGGTTTCTAGGAATATGTTACCAATAATACATTAGAAATTATTTTAGTTACTTATAAAGCAGATTTTGTTCAACAATATTGCTATAATAAGAATACCTAGAGTTCGGGAAGGTGCTCCATAATCATGTTCTCTCAATCCAGTTGATGGTCGACGAGGTAGCTCTACTTGTGCCACAGGAACAGGCTCTACAAATAAACAATTCCAAATATGTTACTTAAATAAGGTTACATAAGTGTCCATTAAACACACCTCTTTCTTAAAATCTCTAAAATCTTCACACTGGTTTAGATTACTTGTAATAATAATCAAGCCTATAGTTTTGTTTAAATGTACTAGATAATCAACTTAAGAAAATATCTAAGAAAATACCTTGAATTAGAGAAGGTGGTTCATAATCGGAGAGACGAGACCCGGCTGATGGACGATATGGAATATCCATTATTTCAATATCAACTTCCACAGGAATAGCTCCTGCAAAAAAGGCAAAACATAACATATGTATTCTGCAAAAAAAATATGTTGTTTAATGTGTTAGAAGTGGCAAAAAATATAGCTTAACTATTATACTTTGTATTTGGGATGGTCCTTCGCCAGGTGAGGTATTAGCGGGTGCTGCAGGGGCTGCAGGTGCAGGGAGATCGGGTACTGGGGCTAACATGTTGTGGTCCAACACCATATCTGGAATGAAAATGTTATCAATTGCTATAATTTTTACTTGCAAGAGCCACTCGGTGAAATTCTATTAACTTTCAACTGAACATAGAAAAGAGATATCAATAAAAACTATTTAGTAAGTGGAATAAGGTATGTAGGTATATCCTGATAACTCACCACTATCACTATCAAACACGCCTTGTAGCTCTATATTTGTGGCATCCAAAAGAGCAGCATCAATAGTCTCCTGGGAGCCTTGAGAGGTACTAGCTGCATACAACCCACCTCCGGTCCTCATGCGTTCCCTTCCAAATTCAAATGAAAATAACATTACTTACAGCATTGCACTGTGTTTTGTAACAATAGTAAATAATTAAATATTTACTTTTAAGAAAGTATATGATATTTTACCTTTTTTCTTGTGCTAGAAATTGTTTTCTTCTGGTTTTTAAATTGTCCCAACATTTTTTTAATTGTGCCTCTGTTCGCTAAAAGAAATCAAAGGTTTGTTTGTAAGTTTAATCAAAATCAGGAATGATATTAAATTAATATTATGTGCTACATTTAGGTGCTTACTTTACTATTGGTCTCAATGGAGTTAAATTCTTGTGTAAGTCGTACCCAAGCCATTTTTTTTACATTTGCATTTCCAGCCCCAATAGTTGCAGCAGAATTTAATTTATATTTCAAAACTAATTCCTGCAGACACACTTTTTCATGTTCAGTGAAAGTTTGTCTTGTTGATCCGCTCGACATTTTGACTTGATAAACACTTTTACAAATCTAATAAACACTTTCACACTCCACAAAGTAGTTTGGGACGGATGATACTTGCTCAGGTTAGTAATTCGCCTCAAAAACCCACACGATAGAAGAAGAAGAAGTGCAAAGTAGTCTGAAATTTGTGTTTGAAATAAACAAAGCCGGTACCGCGAAATCAACTGTCAAAGTCGATTTGACAATTTGTTTGACGTTTAAATGTTCCCATAAACTACAAACGTGACCACAGCCAACAGAATTCTATCATGCTGCCAACAAAATAATACGAAAACAATGACGTCATACCTCCACTCTTCCTCACTGGAGGAAACCTCCGTTAAGGTTGAGGTGCCAACTAAGAATACCGATTTCAAGGAGATTTCGAGAATCCCTTAAGGTGGCCTTGGCTGAGGACCGAGTGAAGGCAGTTTTGAGTAAACATCTTAGAATACGGGTGTTAATCACATATTTTTTGAATGCCCAGCTTTTAGTATTCAGCGATTGATTCTGGTTGACAGATTATTGCATATTTATGGAACATCAGAAAGCATCCCGCGCGACATTCAAGACGTTTTGGCAAATATTGCAACATACAGGGACTTGTATGCTTTTATAATATCTTCTGAAGTGGAGTTATAAAGGGGATTTGTATACTTTTCTTGGATATAAGAAATTTGGATATGTCATTTTTATTACAAAGGATTTGAATTGAAAACATGGATTGAACATAATAGAACATGGATTGTACACGGATATTAACATGAAGAAGACGTGGCTTCGGCCTTGAATATTTTAGATAAGACACTTTTATAAAGGACTTGAAATAAAGAACATTGACAAATACTCACACAAGACGTGGCTTCGGCCTTATTAAGATTTGGACATGACAAAAAATACATTAGACGACGGCTGCACGGCTTTGCCTTTGCCTTTCCCCAAAGGGATAAAAAAGTTTAAAAAAAAAAAATTATGAATATTGTAGTCGCTTATTTAATTTAAAAATGAGACACAAGGTACACTTCTTCATATAAGCTATTTTTGTTTGATATTTTAATTGTGATTAATTAAATCTTTCATTGGTGGTGTTCGAGAAGTCGTTTATTATTGTTGATGATTTGGAAAAATCTGTTAAATTATTCGATTTTAGCACGTTATTCGGCCTCATGGATTCTCCGGACTTATTATCGTCCTGTAACTCCCATGCTGACACCAATGAATCATCGTAAGTTTACATTTTACATTCAAATTCGTTCACAACGATAGTATCGCTTTTAAAACAATAAATCTCTTACAGAAACGTGCAGAATCCCTCTTTACCTACACCTGATGACTACGCGGACCTCCAGGAGCAAGTGATTGCCAATTTCCAAAAACCCAATTTGCCCAATGTAAATGTTCCCGAGCGTGTGGTTATATGCTTGGACGTGTGCTATGATGATCAGAACTCGTATTACCGGCTCTGTGATGGCACCACCTTTACTCCTATCAACATGCTGAAGCGGATATTAGACTTCTTCATACATTCTAAACATGCTATTAGCAAAAGAACAGAGTTTGCTCTCCTTGTTTTGAAAGACACTGAAGCAGTTTGGGTGCAAAACTTCACCAATAATCTTAAAGACATTTTTAATACCATTGATTATATAAATGCGGAGGAGAGTGCAGCAGAAACATTTGACTTTAAAAAAGTGTTTCAACTTTTGAAACAGAAGATTGAAATCCCAGAATACAAGCAAGGGGAGTGTATTCTACCACCGCCATATATTGTTCGGATGATAGTTGTGTATGGTCGATCTAACTGTGTTCCGATCATTCCTCAAGAGGATGCATACTTCATTTTTCTGAAGAAACAGGTGTATTTCTATATTGACATATTGCTGGCACATGAAGAGGACTGTGCACTGTTTAAATGTGAAGATATTTATGATGCACTCCAAGACTTGGATGATGGTTATTCTTATGTGTATGAGGTATCGAGAAATGCAACCAAGATCCATGATTGCATAGCCAAGTTACTGGCACACCCACTGCAAAGGCCACTACAGAAAAATACACTCTACAGTTTCGGTTCTAGATATTTATCATAAAAATAAGTTCACTAATTGTAGTTGTATGTATTCTAACATATCTTTTTTTTTTTTTTTTTTTTTTTTCATTTTTGTGCCCAAACATGCGATCGGTCGACTGACCATAAGCAGTTTTGATGGTTTGGTTTTATTAACATGCAGGACAGGCCCCCTCATTAGAAGGCTGCCTTCATTAAGGTGCTACTGTATGCTATCCCATATGTGCGTCCTTTTGAGGCGTCTCATATAGTGGTTGTCACTTAAACTCCGGGCCAGTTTGTTTTGGTGATGAGTAATTCGATCTCTGTATAGCCTTGTAGTTGTGGCAATTTCTTGCTTAACTGTCCTCATTCCAAGGTACTCGTGTAGTTCGTCCATGCGAGTGAACCAAGGTGCTTGCGCTATTGATTTGAGCACTCCGTTTTGGAAGCGTTGTAGTATTTCCATATTTGATGTTTTTGCAGCACCCCACAACTGAATGCCGTAAGTCCATACTGGTTTCAGTACCGCTTTGTACACCAGTATTTTATTTTCGACGGAGAGCCGTGATCTTCTGCCCAGGAGCCACTTCAATGTCCTAAATTGGTGGTTACATTCATCACGTTTCTTTTGGATATGTGTTTTCCAAGTTTGCTTCCGGTCTAGATGAAAGCCGAGATATTTTACTGTTGTATTGTGTGGCATGGTCTCTTGGCCAAGTTTCACGGGTGGGCAGTCTTCTTTCCTCAAGGTAAAAGTTATGTGGTTGGACTTTGTTGCGCTAGCCTTGATACGCCAGGCTTTCATCCAGGTGTGGACCTTGTCTAGATGTATCTGCAGATTACTTGAAGCAGTCGCAGCGTTAATGTCCGATGACAGGATAGCAGTATCATCCGCGAATGTAGCCGTCATCACACTGTCTGACTCAGGTACGTCAGCCGTGAATACGAGGTATAACAATGGTCCGAGCACTGATCCCTGGGGGACTCCAGCCTTGATGTCATAGAAGTCTGAAACTGCGTCGTTGATTTTAACATAGAAAATGCGGCTCTCTAGGTAGGATTCTAAGAGAAGGTACATATTATGTGG
Source organism: Pectinophora gossypiella (assembly GCF_024362695.1). Taxonomy (NCBI): domain Eukaryota; kingdom Metazoa; phylum Arthropoda; class Insecta; order Lepidoptera; family Gelechiidae; genus Pectinophora; species Pectinophora gossypiella. The sequence goes on along the minus strand of NC_065412.1, from coordinate 1,600,659 downwards.
TAGCGTTTTTTTGAGCTTGTACTTTAGGCCATCGTGCCAGACCTTGTCAAAGGCCTGTTGCACGTCGAGGAACACTCCTGAACAGTATTTCTTGTGTTCGAGGGATTTTCTAACGTGCTCACACACTCTATGCACCTGCTCAATAGTTGAGTGATGCCTCCGAAACCCGAATTGATGTTCTGGAATGAGCGACCCTTCCATGAGACATTCATTCAGTCGTGTTGCCAAGATTCTCTCAAACACCTTCGACAGAACCGGAAGAAGACTTATGGGTCGATATGAGGACGTCAGATGTGGCGGCTTTCCAGGTTTTGGAATCATTGTTATCTGCGAGACTTTCCAAATACTTGGATAATACGCAGACCTTAATATGGCGTTAAACAGAGAAACGATCAAGACCAGCGCCTTTCTTGGTAAGTTTCTTAGCACTTCCGCTGTTATTAGGTCAAACCCGGGGGCTTTTTTGAGTTCAAGGTCATGTATTGTCCGACGGAGCTCTGCAGGCGTACAGCATCGTACAGGAGGACTAAGCTGGAGATCGCTTTTTAGAAATGATGTCACCTCTCGATCCGTATCTCTATCACCAAGATCTTCGTTGGTCGTAAAAACACCACTTAAAAACAATCCAAACGCTTCCGCCCTTTCTTGGTCTGTTTTTGCCCACGTGCCATTTACATTTCTGAGTGGATGCTGAGCTGATTGAGGTTTTTCACGACATTTTACGGTTTTCCATAGCGAATATTCGTTTTTGGTGGGAGCAGCGGGTGTTAGGTTTTGCAAATGTACTTCCAGCGTTTCATTCTCGGTATCAATCAAAAGTTTTTTAAGCTCTGCCGCAGCTCTATTAAAGTCCTTTTTATCAGCTGGGTGTCGACTGCAATGCCAAACTCTCCGTAAGCGCCGTTTTTCCAAGATTTTCTCCCTGACGACATTTGGTATGTATTGGTTGAACGGTGCCTTTGATGTTACTCGGGGTATTGGAGTACACAGCCATGCAGCTTCCTGAATGTTCTTTGTTATGTACTCGGCAGCACTATCGATGTCTTCATTCGTTTTCATACTTAGTCTGAGATCTAGGTTTTCATTTAGGTGTTGGTAGAACGCACCCCAGTCTGTGTGCTTATTGTATAAGTAAGCAGGAATTGTTCGATGTATCAAGGTAAAACTCAAGGTTGCGATTTGTGGTACATGGTCTGATGAAGAATCCAGGCAGCTTTCAATGGCGAGAAAGTGAGATTGAACCCCTTTGTAGACGAAGAAGTCTAACAGATCCGGGATTTTGGTTGAGTCTGTTGGATAATGAGTAGCTTGTCCGGTCGACAGAATGTCGAATTGTTGTTGGCGTATGCTCTTGTATAACTGACGTCCCCTGGTGTTTGTAAGACGCGAGCCCCACATAGTGTGTTTAGCATTCCAGTCACCTCCTGCTATTACTCTATTGCCGAGTGTTTGAAAGAAACTATTAAAATCGTCTTCAATTGTTTCAGGATTTCTTTGCTGTTTTGGAGAACAATACACAGATGATATTGTAATAGAACTCTGTTTATCGTATATCAATATAGATGTCGCTTGTATTTTAGGAGTTCGGTACTCTGGTAGTGTATGGTGTTTCACATTTTGTTTGATGATTACTGCTGTGCCTGCATGTGCTGTGTTATCTGGATGATAAGTGGCATAGGTGTTATAACCATCGAGACGGAATGATACCTTAGCCGTAAGATGTGCCTCGGTAACCAGTAAGACATCTATATTGTGCATTTTTATAAATGCCTCCACTTCATGTTTCTTCCCAAGAAGGCCGTTAATGTTCCATGTAGCTATTTTAACTGCCATTTTAGTGGACCAATTTATTGACAATTGTTGTCAGGAGACCCATGAGGGTTCCCATTTGGTCAATGAGACGATCTAACTTTTCAGATTGTTTGGCTAAGATTAGTTCTAGGTTAGTTCCTGCTGTAATTTGAGCATATGTGATTTCAGGGTTTGCTGACGTCATACTTTTTTCATGTTGTATTTCTTTGTGGGGTAGGTCAGTTGTGGTGAAAGCATTCATCTCTTGCGTTTTGTTTTGTGATGTTACAGTACTCTGTGTAATTCTTGAATGGAATTTCCTCTTCTGTATTTCTTGGAATACTTTGCAGCCTTTGTAATTTGCAGCATGATCGCCTAGACATAGTGCACATTTAGCCGGCTGTTTTCTATCTTTTTTTGGGCAGTCGATTGTATTATGGTTTTCTGCGCACTTCACACATCTGTAGGGGCGCATACAGTAGTTTTTGGTGTGACCATATTGTTGGCAGCGTTTACACTGGGGAATTGTTTTCTTACGCTTGGGGTCTTCAATCGATATAGAAGTATGATAAATGTATCTTAGATTTTTTACTATCTCATTGTTAGGCCCGGGAGCAAGGTTGACAAACCAGGTTGAGAGAGGTGTCTTTTCGGAACCATGTCTAGCGTTTATTATTTCGCCAATTACAGTGTTACCCGTATTTTCAATGGCCTCCTTTATAGCATCAGTTGGTGTAGAGTGGTGTAAGTTTTTAATTACAATCCTGTAGGGTCTGTCACTTTTAGGAATGAATGTATGGCCTATTAGTTGTTTTTCACGAACCACTTCCATAAGCTTTTTGTAGGCACTGGTATTAGCAGTTGTAACACGTAATTGATTTTTCGTTACAATCTTGAATGAGTATTGGGATTGATCTAAGACATTTTCGATGACCTCCTTGAGTTTGGAGATGTTCTTTATTCCATACAGTACTATAGGTGGTGGTTTGTAAATTTTCGGAGCAATAGTTTCTGATTTTTCTGATATTTCATCTACGTTTAGTTGCGAAAAACGATTTTGAGTATTAAAACGATCAGTTGGCGGCGGTGTGGGGCTTGAGCGCATCCTTTTCCTTTGTCTGAGCACTGGTATTGTCTGCCAGTCATTTTCACCATCATCTATTTGATTATGCGGGTCTAGGTTTATTTTTCTATATGTTGGCAGTGGGAATTTATTCTTAGGTGTTAAATTTCCACTAGTGGCTTTTTCTTTGTCGGAATCCTGGCCAGCCACTTCCGACATTTTTTTTTTGTAGGTTTTGGGAGTTTAATAGTTTCCTATAATGGCAACACTGATACAGATGTCAGTTGTCATTATGACAGATGAAAGTAAAAGAGATAGTCGAACGATTGGAAGATAAAATAAAATGAATGAGGGTAGATTTTGATTTTGACGCCGTTAGATTGTCACTCGCGGTATTCAATGCACTATTTTTGTTATTATTTGGGTGTTTCACGCGCGAATAACAATGTCACAGATTCCACAGTTTATGAATTGCACTTTAGTATTGTTTTGCAGTCACTTTATCACTGTTTAGACACAAAACTGAATAAAACTTCCAGAGCAGGTTTGCCTCTGTTAACACTTGACAGCTAGTTCTAACATATCTAATATTTTTGTAATTATTCCCAGTTAGCATGGTAACAAGAAATATTTAAAATAAAAAAAACAACTATAATTTTGACATATTTATTTCAGCTCTTCAAAGGGTTTATGATTGGTACAAAAGAAAAACTAAGGCTATTATTAGACAATAGTTTTAAATACTTACATATGTTTATTATGTACTTCTGTTGATTGATGAACATTTCATTAGGTCTTCCAAGCACTTACATTTACATTTGGGAAAATATTTTATATAGTCTGGTAGTCGGGACCTACATTCTTATTATCCCAAGCTTCAACACAGGTCATAGATCCAGCCAAAACAAACAATTCCACTATCTATTCAGGTCTTGATCAACATTACTCTAAACCGGCACAGCCATATTAATTCCGTCCTTACCAATAATGATTATTTTATTATAATACTTTGCGTCACTTATTTGTATTCTAATATAATGATAATTAGACTGTGTTTGTGTCATCACAAATATGGAAATTTTAGAAAAACAAGTATATTTTTCCTCTCCGCAGCATACCCCGGAGTTGAATTATTCAGCTGATCAATAGATACAAAATTAGCATTGAGCAGATAACAATTTACCAAGCAAGTCTTGCACATGCTTTTACAGACACCACTATATACCAAACCATCACTCGGCAGGCAGGAAGGTGACAGCCATCCCTTTTTTGTGCCCATCTCAAATAAATACAATTTATGTGAAAGAAATTTTATACATAAGCAAGTAATAATAAAGTGAAAAAACTTAGAAGCTGTCATTGAAATCCTCAAGAACAGTTTATTGAAGAAGAAGTTCCAACTATACATATTCAATAAGTAAATATTATAAAAAATAACTTGTAAAATGATTCGTAAAAAATAAAAGTATTTACAGTGATTAGGGCTAAAGTGATACAAAAAACAAATCAACCGCGCTAACGCAATACTATACAGTCGAGGACTAATATCACTGTACAAGCGGAATATACGAAAGAATATAACAATATAAAAAAGGTTATTCACACCAGCTTTTTATAATTTTAACTTTTCAGTTGTAGCCCCTTATGTGTATTCTGTATAGCTAAGACAGCAATAGTAAGAAACGTCGTCTAGGGCTTGTCAACTATGCTAAATAACGACCTGCTTTGACGAACGCATACAAGAAGTCGCCTCGACGAGAGAGCAATTTATAGTTTATATAAATTCGATTTTGATTGCCTATAATCTTTACTTTATATATTTGTATTCCATATCCGACCTCTATATCAGTTTATCTAGTTTTCTTTACCAACATCGTGGTGCCTATTCGGGCGGACACAAACTGGACAGCTGTTAAATTATTGCCGTCCTTTACTTACAATAGATACAAGAAAGAGATAGAGTTAGTTTTAGTCCTGTCAAATTGAGTTTGTGACTGCCCAAATCGGCACCATTGTTTATCATTACATTACAATATAATTGCTTCAGAAGCCAACGGAGGATTACGGCAACAGGGCCACTAACATCGTTTACTGGCACTTTATCGCTAAAAAGCAACTAATCTAAAATATGTCATGGTAAACCAGAATAGTTACTCAACTTTTTGAATTCAATTAATGGAATTGATCGTACAAATAATAAAAATACCTACTTGTACAAACGAAACTCAGATCACGATTAATGGTACACAGTTTCGTATTTAAAGTTACTGGACATTTTATTACTATATTTCTATTGTTCATATGTTTAATATACAATCTGGCATATACAAAAACATGCATCGTAATCCATAGAGTGAAGTGAGCAGAGCCATACATTACCACAAGAGTACTTGCTTACATTTCGTAGACCTAAGATGAATATTATGCCATCATATTCATCTTTGTCTATGACTAATTATAAAGTAGGGTTGTTATTTTTTAATCTATTTCACTTCGCGTGTACCGGTCATTTAAATAATTTACAATGGCAAGTGGTTTGCACACACAGTGGTTGTCGCGTCTGGTTTACCAAAGATCCGTACACAATAAATAAAGCACAATCACCTTCGCGCACCGATTGACAAAACAAACCCATACAAACAATAGGTAGTAAATATTACATCTACTGTACATCTGAGATCCTACACGCCCTGCCCTAACATTTGACACTGGTTGATTTACAAACGAAATAAATAACTTCATATATCAGTCTCAGCACTTTTATAATCTATTTACAATATTGTAATTTTTAAGAAGCCATAGACAATCTAGCATTCTAGCGGCTTTCAGAATAAGAACACCCTGGTTAGTCTAAAATTCTAATTTAAATGTTAAACAATTTTGAATTAGGCTTTATTAGAAACCAGTATGAAAATGTAGTGTAGGTTTACAATAGTTTACGTTTGTGCGAATGAGAAGTTCACCGATTGACAAAATGTAGATCTTGTGTTTACAAATGTATAATCATATTTTCGTTTAACACAACTATCATGTTGTAGTTTAACGACGTCGTGTCGTATTTAATTTTTAAAGTCTACATTATCACTAGTTTTCAACTATGGCTTCTTACAAAATCTAATATAATTCCAAAACAATAAAAAATACCGAGTCAGCAGCTATGTCTAGCCAATCTCCTTATATGTACTATTAAAATTTTGAATCTTAACGTACAATTTATATGGAATGATGATTTCCCTTATAATACAATTAAGCCAATCTTTCGTGATTTTGAAGTGATACATGAACATCTTGCATAGCAACTATAGGTCGTATGTATTAATAATTTAGCATTATATCTCCAAATATGTTTGCTAATATACAAATGATATTATAATTTATAGCGAATCTGATAGATATAGTATTCTGTATACTTGTCACTTTTATATAGGTAGCTCACCGTAAGTCGCCGCCGGTGATAAGGTTCAAAATCTTCAAATAAACTTCTCGTACTAGCATCACCTTTCATTTCATTTCGTTAAAAAAAGAATTTAGAAATTAATTTGAGAACAAAGACGCGCTTCGACAATTAATTCTTACCAATTAAAATCCGAATTATAAACGTTGAGTTAGAATTTTCGAGTATTATATAGATTTTTCGCTACACACACAAAACATTAGAAGCTTAATAAATACGTGGAGGAGGGAGGGACGTAAACACAGGGTGGGGTCGATGCGACGGGACATCGAGCAGGCGACGGCAGCATGGATCGCAAGGAAGACGGGACTAGATGATTCGATATATTTAAGTCTTAGTTCATATCAAGGTATCGTCCGGGCGGCACGAGCCCGGGGACCACATCACTCACAGGGCACGCGCGCCGGCGACAGGTTCACTCGTAGACAGCCCCGAGGCAGCAGCGGGCGGGGCAGCGGCGCGGCGGGGGCGGGGGCGGGGGTCAGGGCGCGGCGGCGGCGGGCGGCGCGCGCGCGCGTCACGGCGGCGCCTGCGCGGCGCGCTCGGGCAGCGCCGGCGCCGCCTCCTCCGCGCCCGCGCCCGCCGCGCGCGCGCGCATCACGTACGCGTACGTGCGGTAGCGCCGGATCTGGGGACACGCGACGCGACATTACGTAACCGCGACCACACCCCGGACCTTCTTTTACGCAGACTGTACATGTTGACGTCATCGTACCCGGGTATCTGCGTGTGTGACGGCTGACGCCCATACGATTGAAGACTAAAGTAAGACCGAGGGGAGGACGAGGCAGACCTAGCTCGGCCGCTGTCTAGCATTATTCCTTATTCTATGCCGTGACACTGAGTGTGATACCGACCCCCACGTATATCTACGGCGACATTCAAAATAAAAGTAGGAACGTGATTGACACCTTCAGATTAGATGGCACTAATGCCGATTCTGACAGACATTAACCTCTCTTCTCTTCTTCTTTCTTAATAATTCCAAAAAGAAACAGTACAACAAGCTCATCAAATATTGAAGTATAAACATGATTTGAGTGACATCTCTCGTCTTTTTCATACTAATCTTCATACCGTTAGTGCGAAAGAGATATGTTTCCCGATCTCTTTTGTGCTATATATTTGTCTTGCTGTCATTCATGCTACGTTTTAAAGGGCAGAAAACGATAATATTTCATACCTCATAGACGAGGTAGTGATCCTTATCCCTGCCTTGCGGGGAGTTGTCCCGGGCGAGTCGTAGCGCCGCTAACTCTTCTTCCAACAGCGCCGCCCGCTCCTCATGGGCCGCTAACTGTTCTCGCTGTAACAAGATACAGGATAAATAACTATTAATTTCATTCGATTTTGTAAAGTTGAACAAGTTGTAAAGATTGTATATTGTTTTAACATATTCATAGACGAAATGATTGGTATAATAAACGGCATATAAATTAAATAAATATGGCAGTCAAAATAGCACCGAATGTGGTCTTGTCCGAATAAATTGACGTTCCCCTGTAGAACACAGACGAGTGAGTGAGTGAGTAACCGTGTGAGCGAGTGACGAGTGAGAAAGTTAGTAACCGGGTGAGTGTGTGACCGAATAAGTGATTGAGTGACGAATGATTGAACGAGTGAGTGTGTGAGCAAGTGAACGAGTGAGTGTCTGAGCGAGTGAACGAGTGAGTGTCTGAGCGAGTGAGTGAACGAGTTAGTATGTTTGACGAGTGAGTGTGTGAGCGAGTGAGTGACGTGAGTGAGCGAGTTAGCGTGTGAGTAACCGAGTGACTGTGTGAGCGAGTCAGTGACCAAGTGAGTGGTACCATGGAGAGGCGCGTGTGCGCGCAGGGCAGCAGCGGTCGCTGGAACTTGCGCTGGCTGCCCACGGCGCCCGCCAGCGGCGGCGCCGAGTACGCGGCGCACACGAAGTTGATCGTCTCCACCCACGAACACAGCTCCTTCGAGTCGCTGCAATAACATTGTTACGGTTATTCTAGGGTTTGAGTAATCATAAAAAGATAATTCCCTGCTTCTGAGGGCACGTTAAGCCGTTGGGCCCGCCTATTAGTCGTAAAACATCTCCATCAGCCCGCAGCGAAGCAGCGTGGTGGAGAATGCTCCATACCTCCTCCGGTTGATTGGTGGAGGTCCAGCAGTGCGTATTTGTATCTGTTTAAGTAGTTAGGCTGTTGGCGTGTGTTCCATAAAACTTTAACCTGTCGATTACCCGTCCCTTAACTTAAAATACGTAAAAGTAAAATTGGGATTTGTCTAGAGGCTGCAGGCAAGAAGTATGTCAAACACTCACCTCGTCTGGAATAAGTATTCAGCCTGGTCGGCCGTCTGCAATCTAAACACGTGCTGCTTTTTCGTGTAGTCCGTCGCTTTAGCCGCGACCGCGTGGTGTATCCTGCGGATGAATTTTATTACATGGTTAAGTGAAGAGGTTATTAGCCTACCAGAAATATCTCTCGTCTCTTTTGCGCTAAGTGATAATATACTATATCTCTCTCTATCTTATAGATACATTTTATTTTTCTTAAGCGGTTATTACATTTTCCAATCCATCTATCCCGATGCGTCAATGTCACGGACTCGCGCAACGAGACTGAGGAAGTCGCTCCAGATCGTGGTTACCATGGTTACGTCCACCAAGCTATTAGACCACACGATTCCGATCGGCGAGCCCGCGAGCTTGACACATAAACTCAGCCGTCGGTGGGGAGCGGAGAGTTGCCGTTCTATAAGTAGTATTCTTCCTTAATAAGTACCTAATAGCATTATGTATGTTGTCGGACATCTGACTGCGTCGGAAGCCGTGCTCGTCCTTGTGGAGGTACAGCACCAAGTCCCGCAGCGTGCAGTAGAACATCTTCCAGCCTCGCCGGCCGAATGGCGCTGCGGAGAAACACGACACAAAACGTTACTTGATATTTATTTACACTGTATAAGAAGATCCGATTACGAATTAGTTGTAAGCTATATTTGTAAATAGTCACTGGGGTTTGGTGGTACACTGGCTTGTTTCACAAAGTGCAGTTTTCACTAACACAGTTGGCTCGACCATTACAGACGGCCATACGGCGCTCCACCAGTCACGTTGGTCTACGAAAAAGCTCGGTGAGGTGTGGGTACTTAGTTCATCTTGCGATGGGTATACCATAGTCGTGAACTTTTGCTTATTATGACAAATCGGCCAATATAGCCGTGCCGCTAGTTTAGTGTAGTGTATGTAAAGTGTAATTTAGCGTAGTGTATATATAATATAGTGTAATTTAGTGTAGTGTATGTATAATATAGTGTAATTTAGTATAGTGTATGTATAATATAGTGTAATTTAGTATACATCATCAATTTAAGAGCCACGCTCTTGTCGGTGTAGCATTAACACACCAGTTAGTAACATCATAGAAGGAAAGCTAGAAGGAAAGAGAGGATAGAAGACCAAGAAGAGCTTACATGGAACAGATTAAAGAAAAGGTTAACGTCGTGTCTTATAGGGAAATCAAGGAATTGGCGTTTGATAGACTGGAATGGAAAATTTAGTATAGTGTATGTATAATATAGTGTAATTTAGCGTAGTGTATGTACTAACTCTTCTTCCCGTTGGGATCGACGCAGCACTTGCGCATGACGTATCCCTTCTTGTACTCGACGGCGCGCGCCTGGTCCGGCACGTCCAGGAACGGGTTGCTGCCCACCGCGCCGCCCGCCGCCGGCTCCGCCGCCGCCGGCGCCTCCGTGTCTCTGGGGGAATCACGGATCCATTTGGTACTTCATAAGAACCGTGGCTGCGAGATACGACTCGTGCATTTGTATAAATCACTTGCTTGTACTTGTTAAATAAACGGCACCTAAAATGCTAACCTAACCTTTACGTACTTGTACAGGATGTTAGTGACATGTTATTTTTTGTTTTTTTTTTTTAAATCATTTTAAGTTCCATACTTTGGCGACGTTAATTCCACTTGACATCAACTCAGAATCATGGTCTGAATCATCCCTCAGTTTTCGTTACGATGTCATTAACACGCTGTATACATGTATGCATAGAAATGTATGGATCCTTAGAACGTCGAAAAGTTTATCATCCCATTCTCATATCGATTACCATCCTACATATCGTGGCTGTTTTAAGTTTACGCGGTTATTATCATAATTAAAACACATAATAACGGGTTCTTACCGCGTTTAAATGGGGATATGAGACTCCCGATATAAACGCGGTAAGAACCCGTTATTATGTGTTTTAATTATATCGTGGCTGGCTTTCTAAACTGACGAATCTGCGTTTTTTTTCTGAAATAATTCGTGTCTTATTAACAATAATAAAAGGTGCAAATGACATTCATTAAAAAATCAGACATGTCAGTTAGTGACGTCAGCGACGATATATCGTAGAAGTAGGTCAAGGCATCTGCATTGCAATATTCAAAGGAGTTAATCAAAAACCTTAGGTATACTTACAGGGCCCACTCTAACGGCTGCGTGCGTATAGCGTGGTAGAGATGTTTGAGGGTGTCCTTGGGGAAGTTGTCGCCGTCGTTGAGGTCGGTGAGGTTGTCTATGAACTCTGCGCACGTCATGCGCCGGAAGCCGGTGCCGGCCGCTGCGCCCGCGGCGTGCAGGTCTGTGTTCAGCAGCATTATCGCGCAGGTCAGGGTGTGGACGGCGTCTGCGGGGAAGTATGCATATTTAATATACATCACAATTGGAATTAACCTCTCATCTGCCGAGATACCAGACACAATAGATTTTACATTGTGTCTGGTCGAGATCCGCGTTCCGGCAGATGAGAGGTTAATGGACCCTAGTGAGTCGATAGCGCTGACTGTGGGAAATCGTCGACCGTATCGGGGTCCTGAAGTGTTTGGTGTCGCGAGCTGATTGTCTGCCTCTATGGCTAGAGAATGGTACTAATAGTGTACTGACCCTGTGAGTTGAAGGAGCCGGGGTTGCACTCGAGGTATCGCCTGGAGAAGTGCACCAACACCCTCTCTCTCTCCTGGGTCTCCCCGCTGAGAGCGAATCTGCCCAGGAAAGCTCGTAACGCTGCGTCTAACGTCTGACCCGCGAAGTCGAAGTGCTTCACGTATTCCTCTGCTACGGCGCGGGAGAATTCATTGCTGGAAACAATGAAGGGAAACTTTTAGAAACTACACAGAATAAGAATAATTTAGTTCCAGTAAAAGTGTTCGTGAGAGGGAGTGGAATTCTCTGCTGTCTTCTGTACTTCCGTATGCATATAACCCGGGTGCTTTCAAGGCCAGAGTGAACAGGCACTTTCTTAAGCCTTGCCTTCGGGCAAGTCTGGGGCCCTGTGAACACGGGATAATGCTAGGGAGATGATGATTAAGAATATGGTGAAAAAATGTGTGTGTAAGGGCCAAAGCTGGGTTCCGGCTTCAGCGCTCCACCTTCGTTGTAGTTGTAGGAGTTGATCGTTAACTCAAAGATTCGTTAAGTAGGTTAATTTGTTTATTAGCGCTCGTGGCGTCCATGGCTCGTGGTGGCCATGTCAGGGGCCATTGGCGGCTCAATCATAACCCTGACACCAGGGTTGAAGAGACTGGTATTCCACCTCACAACCCACACGATAAGAAGAAGAAGAGGAAGCGCTCGTGGCTAGTACGTATCGTTTACAATGAGTGACCGTTTCACACTGACGTACTAATTATAATCGAGTGAGCAGCTCTACCAAAAGCAGGGCGCAACGTTAGCAAAATATGTTCGGCTGAAGACCGTAAGTGTGAACTAACTTTTTACTCAAATGTCGTGAGACGTCGGACTTCTTGAAGCCGTCGAGGTGGTAGAGCCGCTTGGCGAGCCGCTCGGCGGATGGGATGTCCACGGCCTTCGGGCTGTAGTGGAACGAGTGTAGCGAGTCTCCGTCGGAGCCCTCGTCAGACCCCGCGTCCGATCCGCCGCACAGCTCCTGTGGAGCGGACGATACAATCAGAAATAATTTATTCGCTTAGGATAGGTAGGTACAGAATCACAAAATGGTATAAGTCAGTGGCACAGAATCTCTATTCTGCTAATTATTATTAGCATGCATATACTAAAAGTTAAAGATTCCCTTATACTATAAATACTATTAGTCATCACCAGCCCATTAACGTCCCCACTGCTGGGGCATGGGCCTTCGCTATGAATGGATAGGGAGATCGGGACTTAAACTACCACGCGGGCCCAATGCAGATTGGTGGTTATTAACGACTGTTAATGCAGCCGGGACTAACGGCTTAACGTGCCTCGGAAGGCACAACAAAGCACGGGGGAGCTCGAGGTGAAAACTTTTATTTTTGTGGTCACAATCCTATGACCAGTCTTTGCGAAAGTTGCTTAACTTCAACTAAATACTATTAGTAATAATAAAAAAATATAATAATAGAATAATTTATTCAACGTAATCATCATGATTAATTGTTGAAGGTCAATTTTACATTCTTTGAAGCAATATCCTCCTGCCCTTATCCTTTTCCGGGTGGGGTAGGCACAACATGTATTCCTCTTCCATTCATTTTTGTCAGTCGTCATGTCAACTCACACATTTCACACACATATCCTTCTTTACACAATCCATCAAATTCAAACATCCGCTTAAAACTATTGCAGCTTCTCACAACCTATATAGCTAGGGAAAAGAAGCTGCAATAAAAACCTTGCCACGGGGCCCTAGACGTTCTTTAAAAAAAAACATGAAATACTGCTATACAATTTAGTAATTTAGCTGCCTAATATCTGTTCCAAAGGCATTCATATCTTCTAGATAATCACTAATCTTATAATAATCTTTTTCTTAAATTTTATGTTTAATAAATGTTTTAAAACTGTTCAAAGTTACACTCTATTCATCTACACTTTCTTGTGTCGTCCCCTATCCCTATATCCATCCACATTCATACTCACAACTTTCCTCGTTGTATACCTTTCATCCTTCCTCATTACATGCTCATACCATGCTAACCTGTCGCTCCTCAATTTCTCACTCATCATCATCATCAATTTAAGAGCCACGCTCTTGTCGGTGCAACATTTTCCATGCTACTTTTTTAGGGAAAAATAGGGCAGTGGTTTCCCTCTTGCCTTCCGCCCCGCAGTACTCTGTCTGACGCAAGTGGGATGGCGCCCAGAGAATTTCTCACTAACCGGCGCTAATTTCAGACTTTTTATTTTACATTCTTTGAATCTACGGCTATATTTGACTTTATCCACCTTTTAATTAAAAAGTAAACCACGGATGAACGTGGGTTTAAGTATATGACACCGAACCGACAGAGGGATTGCGTCCTCTAACATAATGGACTAATGTTATGGGCGATAGGCTGATCCCTTATCACCATAAGGTTCATCATATCCATCTTAGGCCTTCGTATCAACAGTGGCTGCAAGTTGTCTTTGATTACTTGTGGCTCTGCCCACCCCATTTGGGATTACGGGCGTGAGTTTATGTATGTATGTATGTTAAGTATATGACAGCCAAGCAAAGTTCAGTCGAACTGTATGATAATTGGATTCAATTTTGCTTGGCTGTCAAATACTTAAACCCACGTTCATCGCTGGTTTACTTTTTATTTATAATGTGGTATGGCGACCGATCTACATGCAAACGTAAACTTTATTAACATGAACTATGGTCCAACAAACGTAACGTAGAATAACTTCAGAACAGAAATATAATACGAAAGAGACATCACGTTTCGTAACGGTATACAGCTTAGTAAGAAAGAGACAAAAGATAATCCATTTTGATGGAGTTACGTTTGTTGCACCACAGTAACGCACACTCACCGTATACCCCTGATTCTCCGGCGAATTGTGCCCATTCTCCTTTCCATTACCGTAACTATTATTATTTACACTTTCGCTGGGCACATTCGCGTTCTGTTTGTCTGGTCCTTTCACTTGTATCACTATTCTATAGTCATTGTTGTGGTCTCCGTTAAGTGTGACGTCACTACCGTGTTCGTTGGAGTAGGAGGAGTTTGATTTGGCTCGTTTGTGGCAGGGCTCTGATACTAATATTGTGGAGTCCGAGTCCGAAGGGTCAGAGAGCTCCATCCGCGGGCACTCCCTGCCCGTTTCGAACATGTCGTCTTGATCTTGGTAGTCTGGACTAGATATATTTGACACAGCTTCCGAGAGGCTCATGTCACCTGCAAACGTGTAATTTGGTTAGTTAAAGTAAATAAAAATAGTTTATTTTGAAGAGGTATTGGATTTTACAGGGCGGTAGGCAAGAGCGAAACTACTGCCCTATTTTTCCCTCAGTTCAGTTATCGTGTGGATTGAGGTGGAATACCAGCCTCATCAACCCTGGTGTCAGGGTTATGATTGAGCCGCCAAAGGCCTCTAACATGGCTCATGTAACGATTACTCACTTACATCAGTAAATAGTAACCGGGACCAACGGCTTAACATGCCTTCCGAAGCACGGATCTTCTTACTTTCGAACAATCAGGTGATCAGCCTGTAATATCCTAACCAAACTAGGGATCACAAAGTGATCCACCGGGAATCGAACCCGGGGCCTCCGGATCGTGAGTCCAACGCTCAACCACTGCTCAACATTCCCAATTGGGGTAGTCAGTACATTCATCGTATAATGACATTTATCGAATGGCAACAACGTATTTTATTTCTATTCTATTTTAGTTCAGTTGTCAGTACAAGTTGTTTGTGATGACTTGTGGCTCTGCCCACCCCTATAGGGACTACGGGCGTGGAACTACGGGCGTGTGTTAATATGTTTGTTGGAATGAGAGCGTATCAGGTGATTTAATCTAAGGGAGGCGACTTTACAAGTTCGTGGCATACTTGCGTGTTTATTAAGCATTATTATGAAAAAGTGCTCATAATACAAAATGAAATAAAATGTTTATAAAAAAAAACAAACTAACGCGTCTCATTTGAGTTCTTAATGAAGTTTCGTTTGAAACGGGGATACACTCTGGGTGATATTACTGTAAATAAAAACAACGGTTTGAATTATCTATGTAAGTACTTGTGTAGGGAATTAAGTAAACAATTTATCAATACCAATAGGTTATAGTTTCCATGGTATAATAAAAAGGTATGCTCAAAAGTGACAGTTAACAATTCAAGGTTAGCCGCGCTGACGTCAACCCATTTTGTAAAAAATAAATTACCCACGGTTAATATATTTAATTTACTTTGAAACCCACATTTCCAAGAAATGCATTTCCGGAGGCATGTGACCTAACCTATTCTAGGCTGGTTTTCCCTTCACGGGTTGGAGGGTCAGACAGGCAGTCGCTTGTGTAAAAAATCGGACTTGTCAGATCTTCAGATTTGGGCAAGCGGACCCTGGAAAAACGGGATAATGCTAGGGGGATGATGAGTCAGTCATGTGGGTCGATACCACGTTGACCAAGCTAGTACACTTTTTAGTTTTAAGTCTTACATTTCATATATGTTCAAAATTTAATATTAAGAATATTTTAATATACCCATCCTACTTTATGTGCCTCATTGTATTGTTTACTGGTAATAAAAAAATATATATTTTAATTTCAAGAAGTTAACGTAACGTCTCAAACCTAAATAAAGATTTTATCTATCTATCAGTAATTCGCTTCATTTTCAATAATAAAATTAAAGCCCTTGGATTGTTGGAGATACCAATTTAATGGTAACACTCGTGTAACACTTACGTCATCAAACGGCTAGCATGGTTTTTCATAGGATTGAGCATAAGTTATTTGTTGTACCATGATAGTTGCAAAATAGACATGAAGTGATAGGAGTCACTTGTAGT